>NC_086380.1:76322795-76639697 GCF_036588685.1 Mytilus trossulus | reverse complement strand
ATATTTTTAAATGGACAGGTTAATGTACAAAATGATCTAAATGAACAATTTAGAACAGAAAGGTAAATTTTGATTTACTTATTACTTTACAAGTTTACTTTCAAGATATATTCGAGTCAAACTAACCTTATATGCTCAACATGATCATACATGTACATGTACAAATGTACAATGATGTATAGATCTGTAAATACTAATGACAAGATCTCAAAATAAGCTATTTTTTTTCTCAGTTTTGTACTAAATGTTAAAAGTTTGAAATCCTTGTATCATGTATCAGAGGCAGATTTAGGGGGAGGGGGCTTTTTGGGGAAAAAATTGGTTGCTTATATAGGGAATCATTGAAGCATGACTGGAGCAGGCCCCCTCATAGGTCAGTCAGTGGGCCCCCACTTCTGGATCCGCCATTGTGTATATCATGTATAGATTTTGTTTCTAAGGACATAAACATGATGAAGGACAATAAACAACAAATTTATGAAACAAAGGTATTGCCGTCCCAAAAGAACCCATCTAAATAGTGGATTAACAATAAATTTTTCTCAGATTTGATATACAAGTTTTATTTTTTTAAATAAATATATGCAATAACCACTTTAAAATACATGTGTCTTTCGTATGTCATAGTGTCATGTAAAATATAGGTACATTGTATATGCAGCAATCAAAATTACAAAAAAAAATGAATTTGACTCTCATAATTTAAAAAGCAACAATTTGCTCCTGCTTTTCAACAAATTAAGCTTACTGTTTACATGTTTATCTGACATAAACATATATGACTATCCTGATAACTATAGGATTGTCTTTTATAAATTGTGACTTAGATGGAGATTTGTATCATTGACACTCATACCACATCTTTTTATACATGTATCTATTCTACATGTATAAACAAATGTATTCATTTGTAGTTGCTTACATGTACAGGATGTACATGTACATATTAATGATAAACATGATAAACATAATGAATAAGATGACATGGTATGTTGTGTATATGGAGGATACATGTAGTTGTACATGTGATTTTCTCATTGGCAATTATCATGATCATATAAATCTCCTTCTTTTGTAACTTTTGAGTCTGATAGTTTTTTTTGTTTTTTTTTTAATTATTATCCTAGTCAACATGTTCAAATAATGTTTGAACATGATGAATAAAATTGTATAAAATTGCATTCAGCACAGATCATAAATTTGCAGATAATAATTTCACATTGTAACTAAAAATATGGGGGAAAGTGGGGATTTATTGAGATTATTAAAGAGGCCTCATGATTGTCAGTTGGGAAAACACTGTAATTGGTAAATGACTTCTAGTTTTCAAAATAAAGCAGCATCAAACAAATGTATTTGTCTAGAAAATACAAACAATAATTTTATTTTAATTCAATTTAAAAAAGACATTTTGAAAAGTATGTTTAGTAAAATTTATTTAATCTTCTGAATGCTTTGATCTGGGACTTATTTATACTAGTTTAATAGTCCAAGCTTTGATTGATGCCTTTTTGTATCAATTTATCCCAGAAGTAATTTCAAACTTCCATAATTTAAACTATTACCTGTTCCAACTGGTATAACTGTCACAAAGAATTATTTTATACATTATAACTATCATCTGTTTCAAAGAGATCCGCCTTTCCAGTTTTCAAGATGCCAAAATATTATGGCATTTAGATCTTTCTTTGTCTTTGGTGTCCTGTCCATGATATATCATGTACTGTTTTAAGGTGGGAGCAAACTGTATCATTTCCAGCCGAATCATCAAAACTACTCACGGATGGCTTTAAATTCCTCATATTCCACATTTCCAGCAAATAGTACAATAATTTCAGTATTTCATAAATAATCCTCATTCCCGTACAGAATTTGTAACTGCCTTTATTAAACCAATGCGTCTAGGAATAGATCACCCGTACATGTATGCAACAATCTCTTGATGAGGGAAATAAGTTTCCCAACACCACACACTTATATACTTTTGTTAAATCGTATCAAAATGGTCAATTATGTATGAAAATATGCAGCAGAAGTTTATTTAACCAAACAACTGATTACAACCTTTATCGGTTTTTAAATTGAAGATCATCATTTTTGGTATGTCTTAACACCAAAAAGTCGAAGCAAACTGCTGTTTCCCGACAGTTTACTGCATTAGAACATTTACATATCAACAGATACCAGAGATGTTATAATAATTTCCTGCTGTATTCATGGTCACCTTTTAGAATATATATCAATTGTTATATTGTAAGCTGTTTTTGTTGAGAAATTAATACCAATATTTCCCTATATAAGCAGTCAAATTGACTGAAAAATCAAATTATTTTTTTTATACATAATAACCCAATATGACTTTTAAAAATGTCATTTCCCAACAAAACAAGGTGGATACATTACAAAAACACATTTATCTTAAAAAGGCTGTTGAACAAAATTTCCAAGTTCTGCCTGGTTTTCTCTGGCATTGCCTCTTAAATGATTCCTTATGTAAAACAAATCCAGAAATCAACGCCACTTTGCTTATTTGAATATTATACTAAAGAAATCGGATACGGGTCACGGAAATTACTAAAAATGATAGGGAATTTTGAAAAAAATGCCTTTTTTAATTTTAATTTAAGTGATAGACAGGTTGCCGGGGCAGAAAATGAATATACACAACAATAAACACCATTTAAACGAAACATTATGACTGTTGTTTCAAAAATACAGGTTCCTGAGCTATTTTAAATATCGAAGCGAGAGGCCTTTAACATTGCAGTGTAAAATACAGGCTAAAATGGCTGAAACGTCAAATTTGCCAACTTCGTGTTGAAAATTGGCTTACAAAGTCATTACCAAATTATGTTGCCGGGGTGGATTTTGAAACTTTAATTTCCAAAGAATAAGCAAGTCCAAACCTTGTATGTGTAAACGTTGAACTCTAGGTTCCCACGTAAAATTAAAATGTCACTATTTCAAGAAGAATAAACTCACGAAAACACGAAAAAATCACTAAATTCACGTTTATTGTTTTGATTTTGACCGCCTGACAACTTTACGGAAATATCAAAGTGATTGTAAATAAGGACTCTGTGACGGGCAACTTATAATATCCGTGTTTTAAAGATTTGTTTATTCGTTCAATTTGACACATATTTTGTCGTGCCGTGCTCTTTATAACTAACTCCTCCTATACCATGTATACGGTGTGAATATTTAAACTGTATTGTGACTTAGCGTTGGATAAATTTACAAATGTTTTGTCAACAGTCTCAATCGAGGGTATATAGTAGTTGTTTCATTGACAATCACACGGCATGTGCGTCTCTTTTAATATTTTTTAAAATATAAATAGTCAACTGATATATTCGATTTACCTTTGTCATTATATTTTCCACCGATATGGAAGAAAAAAGGAAAATACCAAAAGCAAATTCATACTCTGAAGTAAAAACCAAACTGAAAAAAACGACAAACAACCAGAAACATAAAAAAAACTACAGACTTAGCATGTGAACCCATACCAACATGAACAAAAGGAATGATTGCATGTGCTCCGGAAGGTCAAATATATCGTTTTTTCATGTAATATCCATTGTATCGCTAACTTAAGCTCAATTTTGATGTTACCTCTAAAATAGTAGTAAATATTCGAGTAAGAAACGGATATTTTGTGGTTACAACAATTGACTTTTGCAACATATCCGTAGACATCACATGAAAATATAATAAAAATATATATGAATTAAACAGTTCTTCGTCTTATTTGCGAATAATGAACATGATTTAACTAGTCAGTTACACTAAACCCTTTGTCTCCTTTATTTTCTGATTCTCATACAAATAATACCGCCTGGAAACGAACAGAGAGGAAGAATCTAGTGGTTTTATCATAAAAATAAATTGTATTTGAGTTATTTATCTACGACTTAATATGGTCTGCATAGTCAATGCATTCTTTCCCAATACATATAATAACAAGTAATAATATTCTGATAGGTTCCATTTGTGGATCAGGAAAATATTACCCATAGTGATCGCTAAAATCGCCTACAGTTGGTGGTGGGGTTCGAGAAGGGAGTTTGGGATTCCTGATGTATTTATCTTAACGCCGTTTTGATTTGGTGTAACGGTTTACAATTTTTCAAGAAAAAAATAGTTCTCTTGATAATTCCTGACACTTTTAAAAAGAGGCAGGAACTAATCCAAAACATATTTGACAACTTGACTTTTAAAACATTTAACATTTGAATACAAGCCGGAAATTAACCTTATGGTTTGGTTTTTTTTTTTTATCTAAAAAGGTTTCGTAGCCAGTCAAGATCATGATACTTATCTCGATAGTGACGGTTTCAAGTCTAAACCTCCTGATTGCACTTGTGCTAGTTCCCAATTCACATAAAATCCTGCGGCCCACGTTATTACCGGTGACCTTAACATTTTTAATAACACTTCTCTACGAAATGTGTTATCGAAAGGTCCGCAATATCGTCAGCCTAAATCCATCAATTGGAAATGCAACTTTAAAATTTTGATGGATCCAGTCGAGGATTATTTCAGACAATAAGCTAACCGCGAGAAGGAAAACGTAGACACTCTATCCGAATGGATTAAGGCAGTGAGGTCGTTGATACAAATCAGAATTAAGAAACTGAATGAGTCCATTAATGCCCATGCTACGTCAATCTTTCAAAACCCAAATGTTGCTAAACACCTATCCGACCTCCATGATAAATATGTTGTAGTCCCCGCAGACAAAGCCCCAAATAACATCATTTTTGTGTGTAAAAGTCATTACATATACTGCTTGATAAACGAATTAGTTATTGACATTTCACTGAGAAACTCAACATATACCCTCACGACACTTACCAAAGAGGAAATCCTGGATAATCATAGGTCTGTTCTTTGTTCCTTTGGAATTTCAACCAAAGATGAAGAACTGGATCTTCCATCACTGTATTGGATGAGTAAACTACATAAGTGTCCTTACAAACAACGGTATATTGCTGGGTCTTCCAAGTGTTCCACGAAACCTCTTTCTAAATTATTAACATCTATTTTATCAGCAATCAAAGACGGGCTTCAAAGTTATTGTGAAACTGCCTATTCTAGAGGTGGCGTGAATCAGATGTGGATACTTAAAAATTCCAAAGATCGTTTAGAGTACATACAATCTAACTCTCTTTCATCTTGTAACAGTATTAAAACATTTGACCTTACTTCTCTTTACACAAGAATTCCCCATTCCAAACTAAAAGACAAATTGAAAGAGTTTGTATTGCTTTGCTTCATTAAAAAGAATGGCTAACGTAGAAACAAGTATCTTGTCTTAGAGAGGGATACATCATATTTTGTAAAGAATCACTCTGATTCAAAAAAAAAATTCTCTGAAACTGATATTATCTTGATTTCTTGATTGACAACATATTTTTTTACGTTCGGAGGACGTGTTTTTCAACAGACTGTCCGCATTCCAATTGGAACAAACTGTGCCCCTCTACTTGCCGATTTGTTTCTTTATTATTATGGGGCTGACTTCATGCAGCAACTTCTTAGGAAGACAGATAATAAGTTAGCAACATCCTTTAACTCTACTTTCCGCTATATAGATGATGTTCTTTCACTAAACAATTCAAAATGTGGTGACTATGTGAAACGCATCTATCACAACGAACTGGAGATAAAGGATACTACAGATACAGTTAAGTCGGCTTCATATCTTGACTTACATCTAGAAATTGACAATGAGGGTCGGTTGAAAACAAAACTTTACGACGAAAGAGATGATTTCAGCTTTCCAATTGTGAACTTTCCATTTCTAAGTAGCAACATTCCAGCAGCACCTGCATACGGGGTATATATCTCCCAATTGAAACGTTATTCCCGTGCTTGCATTTCCTATCATGATTTTCTTGATAGAGTGTTACTGCTCACAAGGAAGCTATTAAACCAAGAGTTCCAAATGGTGAAGTTGAAATCACCCGTACGTAAATTTTACGGACGCCATCACGAGTTGGTTGACAGTTATGGAATAACCGTTTCAAAAATGATATCGGCTATGTTTCTTACGTCGTAACTACAACCCCTTCTTTTTCATGAATGTGACCTACCGAATTAGACTATTTACCGGATTTGAAATCACATTTTCAACACGACGGGTGCCACATGTGAGGCAGGATCTGCTTACCCTTCCGGAGCACCTGAGATCACCCCTAGTTTTTGGTGGGGTTCGTGTTGTTTATTCTTTAGTTTTCTATGTTGTGTCAAATTAACTATTGCTTTTCTGTTTGTCTTTTTCATTTTTAGCCATGGCGTTGTCAGTTTGTATTCGATTTATGAGTTTGACTGTCCCTTTGGTATCTTTCGTCCCTCTTTTATTATTTCATTGTCCGTTTCTATGTTAGGCGTTAATTTTTTTAACGGTTAAATGTTTCTGTTCTTCTGTTTTTCCCCCTATAGTTGATTTGTTTCCCAAGGATTAGGTTTGTCGCCTTGGTTTATTTTAGTTATATCGATTTATGACTATTGAACATCGATAGACTACCATTGATATACTACCATCGATATACTACCATCGATATACTACCATTGATAGACTACCATTGATAGACTACCATTGATATACTACCATTGATATACTACCATTGATATACTACCATTGATATACTACCATTGATATACTACCATTGATATACTACCATTGATATACTACCATTGATATACTACCATTGATATACTACCATTGATATACTACCATTGATATACTACCATTGATATACTACCATCGATATACTACCATCGATATACTACCATTGATATACTACCATTGATATACTACCATTGATAGACTACCATTGATAGACTACCATCGATATACTACCATCGATATACTACCATCGATATACTACCATTGATATACTACCATTGATAGACTACCATCGATATACTACCATCGATAGACTACCATCGATAGACTACCATCGATAGACTACCATTGATAGACTACCATTGATATACTACCATTGATAGACTACCATTGATAGACTACCATTGATAGACTACCATTGATAGACTACCATTGATAGACTACCATTGATATACTACCATTGATATACTACCATTGATATACAACCATTGACTTATTTAAACAATTGTAATAAAAAAGAAATCAAATAAAATTCATAAGTTATTCATATATGGAGAAATATAAACAATATCTAAGCACAACTATCGCTACATATCGCATGTGAGTATTACTCGATTTATTTTCACTTGACTGGGCGGAGTTGTACCGGGTTGTTCATAATAAACCAGTCCACCTATAGATAGGTGTTTTAGGATAAATTCATTAATGAGGCGTCCATTCATTCTTTTGTAAATTCTTTTGATTACTCTGAAGGCGGATTATTAATAATTGTAACGACTATCATCCTTATCACAAACATTTTCAAATAGACTGTCTATATGCAAAGTAAAAACTGAGCTCCGCCCGATCAGTTTACATGACGATGGTAATACTTACCATGGAGTACTAATTAAGAGAACAGCAGAAACATGGATTTAGTGATGTACGTGAAACCCGTGGTGATTTGATCGTACAAATAAAATACTAGTGTCACAATTGTAACTCTGTGTGAACAATTTTGAAAGAATCAATTGTGGAATGTATTTCTAGAATTTGTTGGTGTCATCTTATAATCCGACCAAAAAGTACAAATCATGTTAAATATCAATTCTGAAATGTTGAACTTGAAGTAAGGGCTAATTTATAATCGTTTGAAAAAATGTGTCTCTCAAATACTTATTAATTTAAGTATACCTTTAAAAAAAAAATTTAATACATGTTACTTTAGACAAAGAATAATATGGCCAAGTACAAAGATCAAATCCACAGTGTGTTCGTGTTTTCTTTTAATTTGCTGTTTTCATCATAGTGTACATTTCTTTACTGTCATAACGAAAAAATGCTAGAAAGGCACATTTCATAAGTTAAAAATACATTGGCTTACTTTATCGCACAGGAATTTGTTAGTTTGTTACAACGAGTATCATCAAATTGTCTCCCTTTCCATATGTGAAGGCATTTTCTTCCATCTGCTGGCTTACCAGGGGTCCAGAGTGTATCATTTAGCAGTAAATCTCTTCCAGAAGTAATCCATTTTAACTTGCCATTGAAATGTCTGCATCCACGAAACACATTTGCTTTAATGAAACGATACAATTCCGCATTGAAAAGAAACAAAAATGGCATCTATTTGTTTTATTTGACTAACTGCTAATCTTCGAAACTCTCATAATTAAAATACAAACCGATTTTTCTTTTATATTTTCCAATTCAACGCTATGCAACGTAGATTCAACACTATGCAATCTATAGGATGAAGTGGCTATTCATACTTTCTAATTTAAATTGATAGTACCACAAAGACATGTCGCATACCTAGGGACCAAGGTAGTTTCAACAGCCTCACTTGAACAGGGAAAGAATCAGATGAGTTCAAAGTCATAAAGGTTAATGTTCATGTATCTAAATAACCAGTACAATAGTTTTTTTTTACAGTTTTTATCGTTTTTATAGTCTCGGGTTCCATTAATATATCACCAGAACTAGAAATTTAAAAAAACCAGACACGACTTTTTCCACCTCATTTTCAGACTTATACCTCGAATTTGACATTCACAGTCATCTCAGTGCCAGAATCTATAACAAAAGATACGATTTCAATTTTGAAATTATCAATTTCCCCCCACATTATTGCAACGTACCAACTTGACATATACATTTCCCAACTTATTCGAGATTCAAGAGCTTGCAAATCCTACTTACACTTTGTAAAACGTCACAATTGTCTGAGCAGAAAGTTGGGGAACCAGGGGTATGTCAAAAAACGTCAATTCCATTTATTTTTGATTCATCCGACGGTACCAGGACCTTGTTGGTGAATATTCCGTATCAACTTCACGCATAATACACGATGGTCTTGAAGTGTTGATTCTCCGTACTGACGTTTTTTTTCTTCATCTAAATAACGTGTTATAGTATTCTTATATTTGTCTTTATTAATACAGTCAAGTTAGTTTATGTGATATCCATTTTACGTGACTGTACTTGTGCATCCCGTCATTCTTCGCACAACAAAACTATTGTATATCTACCTGTGCTACATCAGTCACGTGATTCTACGTCAGAGTTACTGTTTATCTAACCATGTGTGTGTCAGGGTAAGGATTCGGTCCAAGTTCTAAAAATCTTTCAATTCTATATGGGTGGATTTTACATAGATAAACTAAATCGTATGAGTAAACACAATGGGTAAACACAATGAGGTTGTTTAATTTGATGTATGCCTTTGTTTTGTTCTTTCTTGTTACATTTGTTTGTTTTAATAGTGATGAACATGCTAACCCAGTGATAAATGTTGTACCCTATTTTTGACATTTTACCTATTGTGTATGTTTGTTTTGTTCGCGCATCGTTGTAAATATAAAGGAGTTATTTGCGACTGTCATACAAGGGTGAGGCTCAGCTAGATATTAGATAAGGGTCAATCCAGCGTTTCTACATAAGAAAATACCTGTACCAAGTCAGAAATATAACAGTTGTTATCCATTTGTTTGATGTATTTGAGCTTTTGATTTTGCTATTTGATTAGGAAATTATATTTTATATATAGATCTTTATTATCATAAGCCAAAGTACAATGGTACAGACACATATACAAATAAATAAACATAGCATAAATTTAAGTACAAATGTGAAATAGAGACATAAAGTGATTACCCAAAAGATTCTAGGCATTTAATAATAATTCTTATAAACTTGCACAGATTGTTTAGTTCAGACGGATTGCTACTATTCATTAGACCTTGAAATTTTAAGATATTTGGTCTGTTTATAAAATGATGCTTTAGCCGCAGTTGTCTACTATCGTCTATTGCTGAGCATTCTAAAATATAATGGAACTCGTCGCCAATGTCAACGGAATTGCACAAAGTACGGTTTTCTATCTACCAATTTCGATAGGAATTTTTGAATATTCCTCGGAGTATTTTTGTGATTTTATTTTTTACCTTTTTATCAGTATTGTTTAACGTAGACTTTTCGTATATCCGGTACACTAACTATAATGTGTTGATTTAACATTACACTTGTATGAAACAATTATGAATAAGTAATTGATAAACATAAGGGTTATAATCTAAATTAGAAATTATTTATGTGTTTGACACTAGTTAGATGATAAACTATTATATATCCATATATGGCGTATAAAAGTATAACACATGTATAAACTTTATGCTTTAGTTTGTACTAAGTAGTATGTAGCATGATATGTTTTGTGCCTTCCTAAGATTCAACGCACAGTTTATATGACACTCATTCATGTATATATAAACTCCGAATACAATAAATATACAAGGAGTTCTGGTTCTAGCAAGCTAGTAAAATATGTTCACCAAGTTTAAAATTGAGAATGGAAATGGAGAATGTGTCAACGAGACAACATCCAGTATAAGTTGACCTTAGATGAGTTCTAGAAGCTATCGTCGGTTCATTTTGCTCATTTAACTTATGACATTTTTGCGTCTTGTCTTGTCATTCTTGGAATTAAAATCTGTAAGTTTGAGCGATCCTAGTCTTTGACTATTGCGTTTTCATTTGTCCACTATATGTACGCTTCCCCTAAATAATACTCACCGGTGAAGCTTGAAAAAAAGAAAGATGTTGGACTGCATTTACCCAACTTTTAAGAAAACACAGCGTAAGGCAAGGATTCTTGGGGTAGAAAACCATTGTCATCCCTAAAAATTCAGAGTGTGTTGAAAACTTTAGTTTATAATTTAAACCATATCAATGACTGAATTACAGATTATTAGCCTGGTGATACCCAAGAACTAGAAGTCTCAACCAACACTGAAACCCACAAAGAACCGTCCTTAACAATCTGTCATTGATTGTGACTGTTTATTTAACGCATCATGTAAATGTAACGGAATTTGATGAGACTGTTATTAAAGTGAGAGGGTTAGCGCTTTAGAACCAGGTTTAATCCACCATTTTCTACATTTGAAAATGCCTGTACCAATTCAGGAATATGACAGTTCCTGTCCATTCGTTTTTGATGCGTTTTGTTTTTTGATTTTGCCATGTGATTATGGACTTTCCAAATTGATTTTCCTCTGAGTTCAGTATTTTTGTGATTTTACTTTTTTCATTAAGACTCAACTTAAAATGTGTATCGATAAACAGAATTGTATCAGAACAAATACATAACAAGGCAAAGTTTATGTATTATGTAAATTAAATTTATTAAGAATACTTTGGGTTATACGCAAAAGCCACAACTTATAACATATTGATATAACGTGTTACACATATTTACGCATACCTAGCAGCTAGAGTACCGGGAATACTGATGAGTAGATTATCCAAAGCTGCATACAATCTTTGAAAAATAAACGACGTCTGACACAATCGATGTATATTTTTTTAACTGATTGTACCGTACATATTATGATCATTGATGATTGACAGTTCATGTTTAAGGCATGATTGTAATATTTGTTATGTCTTTTTTATAAACTTGTACTGTACTATTTGTTATGTCTATTTTATATGAAATTGTACATCAATTGTTGGTCATATTTTGAATTGACAGAACAAATATAACAATTTTTCCTATTAATTTCATTCTAAATTATATTTTAGCCGTTGTAAATCATGAAAAAAGTTAATGACATCACGACAAAATGACAAAATTATGTATATGAGCAGATAGACAAAACACTGATAGCCAATTACACCAAAATTGAATTGTTATGAGATATAAACTAACAACTTAAATATTAATATGTGAATGCGTCTAATATCAACGATATACATCTACGGACTTTTCGTTTTAAGTTTCTTCGGAGTTCAGCACTTTTGTGATTTTTCTGTTTTCTTTGTCACGTATAATGTTTTCTTCATACATTTTATTTAAGTGCAGGAATTTTCATTGCGCTCTTTACCTTTAGTGAAAGAGTATAAATTCGTTGAACTGAAAAATAAATTACCTATAACTTCACATGTGCATCTTACTGTGAATGTAATATGTAATGTCAATGCAAAAGACAATGACTTCAAAGGGTTGATACTGCTCTTTTAGATTTATTAGAAATTAATTCATATCAAACACTGTGTATGGGAGAACACGTGTTTGCCAGAAGATTTTATAACAAGCAGAGTCATTCCTTTGTCTGTGACTACCCCAGTGAAACTATAGTGAATCGGATCTGGTTTAAAGGTACATTATTAATAATTGTTGTCCTCAAATGCACAGCGCAAGTTAAGAAAACCGAAAGATGTAAAAAGGGGAATTGATACTTTATTTTAGAAAGATGACTATAAAATCAAATGTGTGTGTACAGTGGATGTTTAGGGAAAAAAACCATGACATATGCATTGTTCGGATAATTTTTTGAAAATTTACTTAAAGTTACCAATGTGATAAAATAAAAAGTCACCATAGATATCAGGATTTAAATTTTGTATTTGTGCCAGACGCTCGTTCTGTCTATAAAAATAATAAATTCATCATTGACGCTAGCAATAAAAGTTATAAATTCCAAATAAAGTACGTAGTTTATGATAATTTATGAACAAATTTTCCTAAAACTTTTGCTAAATACAACTAAGTTTAGGGAGAAAAGCCTTTGTATTTGAACAGTTAAAGTGTTGTAAACAGTTTTAGGATCAACAACAACACGGATTATTTCAATGATTATTTATGTAAACACAGAAGTGTAAATATAGATTTACAAATTTCATCATGTTGATTTTTTAAGCTTAAATGATAACTCCAAACCTGCATAAACCATTGAGTTACGTACCAATCGTACTTGATACGTAGCAAAATGTATAAACCTCTAAAGTCGGATAAAACCGTGCAATAACCGTTAGTTCCTTTGATGTATCTTATTCCACCTATCTTTTTTTTTAATTTTGAGAAATACGTTTTCGAATTTTAAGATGTGTTTATCTTACACACAAAAAAAACACATCTTTAGCGATGGTTAAAAGTAAAATTACAAAACTACTGAACTATAAAGTGTTGCTTTTACATGCAATGAGTCTCAATTTTTTGAAACTTAAAACAAAGAGGTGTGTCTGCTTGAAATGGAGGAAATTATCGAAATAGGTTACTTGATATGTTTAATAATAGTAACTCATTTCAAAATCATGCAATGACTAATAACGCTAGCAGCATAATTTTGACATGTTGACGAATATAACCATAAATAATAAAATTTGTTTAGAACGCAGTTCATAAGTATAATGTTTAGTGTATATAATGTAAGAATCATGAATATCATTTTTACTGTATCTGTTATAATTTTACAAATGTAGAGTGATAAATAAAAAGACGACAAATTCGTGGTTATTATATAAATTAACAAACTCTATGTTATATTTGCTAATTTTATGAATTCATCATGTAGGTAAGAGATACATACATATTAATCACGGTGCTTATAGGGGCAGTCATTCTCAGACTGATGTTAAATTGATACACAAAACTAATAAATAAATATTAAAAGAAAAACAAAGGCTTTGGTATCCATCCATAACACAACATCATAAAAAAAAAACCCACACAAATGCAAAAGGAACAGCGCTTTTATTACTGTTTTCATCAAAACCACCGTGAGATATTGTGGCACCTTTAAAGTCCACAATTCCTCTAAAGTCCACAACACCGCTAGAGTCCACACACTTTCCGCTAAAGTCAACAAAATGACGTCCACAAAAATCCACAAATAAACACCGTTTGAGTCCAAAATAACAAGTTCCGCAAGTCCTAAAAAAAAACCCGTTAAAGTCTACAGATATTTTTTTTCTTATTATCAAAAATGTCAATTCGCTCTTTTCTATCCTTCCGACAGTTTAGATATAATTAAAAAATCATTGTCTTTTGGTCTTTCTCATTGACAGTCATATATCATATTTAAACAATAAATCTTTAACTCATATTTGTATATGCGCTTTTTTGAAATGTCGATAAAAGATGATGTTTGTTTTAGCAAGGTACAAAATAAACATGTCTGACGTTTTCCAGGCTTACAACATGGTGCTGGTGATAGCTTACATATGCAACCTGAAGTGGGTGCAAAAATGTCGAAACTAATTTTTTTACAAATAAATATGTTCTTGCAATTTAGAAAAATCTCTGAAATGAGGATACTCAACTGTTTTTGGTTTAAAATCAGACGCTTTATTAAATTGATGTTACAATTTTGATCGAGAGTTAAACACATTTTTGTTAACATTCTCGGTTGTCTTGTGGAAGCGTGCATGCCGCTAGTTTGATACGTCATGGGTTCGATATCAGGCCTGTTCAAACCTAAGACTTGAAAGTTGCTATTTTCTTAACTAAGCACGCGGTATAAGGGGTAAAAAAAAGACTGGTCGACCCTGAGTCAGAAGTAAACTAACACAAAAACCGAACTCATAGGAAAATTCTAAATGGAAAGACATAAGCAAATGGCAAAATCAAACGCTCAAACACATCAACAGAAAGGATAACAACTGTCATATTCCTGACTTGTGAGTAATGAATAAGTTCCTATTGAAATTCCGATAACTTGACGATATCAGGAATATCCATATCGAACAAAAATGTTATCTATTAAAAATTCAAGGGGAAAAATAGTATTAAAGCAGGTCCATTTGACATATTTCCTTTTGGGTCGTAATGACCGCAAAGAGTTTAAACATATATACATTCGCATTTTGATTTTGTAATGCCCACTCAATTAGGTGTGTGTTTTTTTTTCCTTAATAGTATTATGAGGTAAAGTGGTATATACGGTTGAGAAATCAAAAACTTTGAAACAGATTCGAAATCATCAATATAAGGATGCAATTTGTCAAGTACTTTCAACAAGTTTGTGTACTACTCATTGCGGATCTGTTTCTATATTGTTATGAGTTAGAATTTATGACTAAAATCAGAAAAGACCCATCGAAACAACATCTGATACAAAAATCTAGACTTCAGTATGTACACTAAAGATATTTACCTGGCTGAAGTGACTTTAAATAAAGCTCATACTTACAATGAACATAGCCCTTGATAGCCTTAATCTTGATAAATATATCTTCAACGGGAACCTTAATATCAAAATTTATGATTAAAGAGATGATTTTTCATTTCCTATTTTTAATTATCCATTTTTAGATGGAGACGTTCCCTTGTTACCATCTTTTGGTGTTAACATATCTCAACTTAGTCGATTCGCTCGTGCATGTAATAAAGTATTTGATTTTAATGAAATAAATCTGTACATTACTGAAAAAGTATAACACCAGGGTTTTCGAAATGACAAACTAGTCAAAACATTTACTAAATTTCATCATCGGTACGTTTACAAGAACATTATTTGTAAATATAAATCAATATGCAGACATCTTATACGTTCTGGTATTTTACATCCAATCTTTTATGGTGACAGTCTTTTCAAAGCACAAAAATGTCGGCATTTACTTCAACAGCTACGCAAACCTGCATAAAGACTTATTTATAAGGGATATAGTAACGATACTGTTGTCATGTCATTAAAGATGGTATATGTTGCATGGTATTAATATTGATTCACTCATCGGGACTTTGCATCAGTTGTTGGCATGATACGGGATATGTTCTATTCATATATTTTATGTTGGTATAATACTAAACCACTAACGAGAGGTATTGTGCTTGATTTTATATATGATGATGACATAATCTTTAAATCAGTTTAATTAAGATGTGAAGCCGGCACATCAGTAACTACTAGTCAGCCTTTGAAAATTCATATATGTTACCTATTCTGACATCAGACTCGGACTTCTTTTAAACTGAGTTTTACTGTGTCTATTACTAAGTTTCTCTGTTTTCTACATTAGATAAGTGTAAAGGGGGTTGAGATTTCCTTAAACATGTTTACTGATGAGTCTTAAGTAAACGAAACGCGCGTCTGGCGTACTAAATTATAATCCTGGTACCTTTGAAAACTATTTATTTCCTGTCCAGTAACAATAGGAAAATTTAACGTTTTTAAAAAATATTCGACGAATCAAATGACGACTTTAAGTTCTTCTTATATAATATTGACAAAAGAGTGACAAAAAGTACCAGAGGGACATTCAAACTCATAAATTGAAAATAAACTGACAACCTCTCAAAGTTAAAAACTTTATTTGTAAATATATATGCACATATAAAAATATAGAAGATTATGGTTTGTTTAATAAGTTGAAGATATGCTTCTATGAATAGAGAATACACTAGTGTCTAAATATGTCAGTTCAGGTTAACGTCAGGCAAATACATGCTTTCCAAATTTCAGATGTCATGCCGATGGTTCTATCATATTTAACGTTAAAAATAGCCAAACGATATGTATAAAACTGAGGAAACAGCCAAATATTCCTTTATTTCCTGTTTGAATGGTTTTTCACCTGTCATTTCTAGAGCCCTTTTGATCTTGCTGTTCGGTGTGAGTCAAGGGTCTGTGTTGAAGGCGGTACTCTGATATATAGTGGTTTACAAGAGTTTTCTCATTGGCACTCAAACCACGTCTCCTTATATGACTTATATCTATAGAACAGTTTCAAAAGTTTTAAATGCATTGATATTTAGAGACACAATTGATATTAGACACCATCAAGGATGACTGTTGAATATTATCAGATAGACTTTTCCAGTCAATTAGAAATATCAATTTTAACCACAAACGTCTTTTTGACTGCCTTTATACACAATATTGTTGGATTACCAAACAAATCTTCTATGTTTAGAAAATTCAAAACGTATAACTATAAAGATGTAGTTACCGTAAGCAGAAATGATGCAGTAAAACCAAATAATTTACAGGTGACTAAAACAAATAATGTCACAACTATAATTGTGGACGGTTTTGTATTGTTGAGTCTGTTATTTCCTGATAGTGGTATAAATTGACGACAGTTTTAAAGAATGGAAATGTAATACATATTTAAAGCGTAAACATCAAACACAGGAATTTGATCAAAACAAAAATAATATACAAAAAACCCATGTCAAACATTTGAATTGCAATACATCAATATTACATTACCAGATACAGACTGCAATTAACGGTACAAACGCAGAAGCCTGATATTCAGTCGTTGCCGGTATTACATGATTTTTTAGGTTTATTGTTTAGAAAGAATAATGGTGTTGTTCTACTCGCTCAAATTGGTGCAGAATTTTGATACCATGGCTTTTTATAACTATACATACGGTGTTATTAAAAGCTGAACTGTGAGTTATAGTCGCTTAATCCCGCGTTCGTTTTTTTTTTGTTATCAAGCGGATAGTTTTCTCACTTGCAATCATACCGCTTATCTTTATAACAATCATTCAAATATTGACAGTCAACACGTATGATAAAAGAGGAAGAAAGATACCAGAGGAACCATATAAATTGTTCTTTTAGTCTACACAATTTAATGTCCATACCATATATATACATGACACAGGTGAAAGGGATAATCAGATTGATCAGGAGAAAAAACGCAATAGCAATGCTATGGCAAAGTAAACTCAAAGGACATAAGACAGACAACAGTTAAGACTGAGCAACATAAACCACACTAAAGGTAGCATTTATGTAAATTTTGACAATGCAATTTACCATTAGGAACTCCTTTTTACGCTTAAAACTGTATCACTTTTACTAAGAAGTTTTGAAAAAATCGTATCCTAGAATTGAAAGTTCAAATGCACTACAATTTTTTTCAAAGGTCAAAATATGAGGCTGTGCGGCATATTTTCAACGTGTATATGCCTTGAACATTTCAGAGTTAAAACTAAATAATATGCAAATGTATATGTTATAGATAATGCATATTTTAATGTTGTTCTTGTCGTAGAACACAACGAGGGATGTCAGGATTGAACTTTTGAAAAGCAATACATTTTATTAACAGTTAGAACGTACTCACCCCTTCTCGTCCAATGAAAAGTTAGTTTTTTGCCTGCTAATTTTCATAGTACACGGTTTTCCATGCACTATGAAATGCTATACATGCATGATTTTTCATTGTCATTTAATTATGAAAGGGATTTATTTATTTATTTAATTTATATACCTAACATTTGGGTGAATTATTTTCTTTTTCTTTCAACAAACCACACTGCCAGACTACTGATATATAAAGCAAAAGATAGTTTCCGGAGAAACACAATACATTTGAAAATATCAATAAAAAGTAAGAATTTAATGTTGAATGGTCTGAGAGTTTTATATTTATCAAAAAGGGGATTTATATAATATTGTGTTGCTTTTTTAAATTAAAAAATCTAAAGATATATAAGTATTAAATTTTACCTGAAGCAGAAGAAAAACAATTTATCATTCACAAACTATGTCAGTGCTATTTTATTGTATCCATTGAAATGAGCATTACCTATATATTTTAACTTTTACATCTAGTACATTATAAAAAATGAATATATCAATGTGAAATGATAATTTTGCAAGGTCACTCGAAAGTGTGAATATGTTCTAAATTGGTCAGACAATACTTGGTCATGTTTGATGAAGATTTAAGCCCCCGGCTTCGCCTTCGTAGTTGATCATTTGACAAAGAAAAAGGAATACATAGATTTAGAAAAATCAAGAACTGACACGAAGACGAATTCAAATACGTTTAGGTAAGAGTATGATTTCCTATTCAGTGTGTATTGTCCTGAATATACATAAAATATTTAACACTGGCCGTTAAGCAAGCAACCAACGATCAATCAACCTATTCAGTGTGACTTAATAAGATTTTCCAAATCTTTCATACGATTATGTTAAATCTGGCTTTATTTTATGAAAGTCAACACTAAAATTCATATCACATATAGGGTAATGTTTCTTTATTATAGAGTTTCACGTAATTTGTTTTTAAAATTAAAATGCGGGCAGTTTAGGTTTATTGAACACCTACCATCGATTGAAGTTTAAAAAAATAAATTTCCAAATTCGCAACAAAAAACTATCAGACGAATAAAACTTTAAAGTAAATTTTTTATTGCATTTTTATCAAGGCAAATCATGATTTCACACAGGTCACTATTTTATGCCTTGGAGCATGGTATCGTTCGGGTAAATTCTGAAAAAGAATGACCTGTCGTTCTGAAAGAAAATAACTCCATATAGGTTTATAATTACTGGTACCATTCCCAAGTTATGTCTTTATGAGATTGAACACAGAGAGCATAACTGGGAACCAGTATGTTAACAAAATTATTTTTCTATGAATATCCTAAATCTCCCCAAAAGAGGCGTGGTTTGAGAAACAGTTGTATTTTCAAAGTGCAACATATAAGCCAGGGTGGTTTAAGGTGCTCTGGAAAGGTGAGCAGGTCATGCACGACATGTACCACCCGTCGTGTTTTTCAAACCTTGTAATAAATATAATTTGTTGGGTTATATTCGAAGAAATGACGACATGATTGTGGTAACGACAATTTGAACATATTCAACGCTATGTGTGGAACAGATATTCTATAAAAATGATAAAAAATATTATATGAATTTATATGAATTTTTCTCGAATCCAACTCGAACTATTTATAAGTAGTTAACATGATTAAACTGGTCTTCTTCACAAACTATTTTTTCTTCTTTAGTCTCTGATTCTCATACAAATAATACAGCCTGAAACGAAATAGAATTACCTTGTTATACAATTAACTAATTGGATATGTGTTATATTTTTTTTCTTTTAAATTGTCTACAACATTAATGCATTTTATCTCATTTACATAACAAAAAATTGATGAATCAAAATGTATGACCCAAAAGAAAGTTTTGAACTAAAATAGTTATGTAGACAATAGACAGACCAGTTTCTTACCAACAGAAACAAGAAAAACTTTAAATTCAATGAACCAATATGTAACTTAAAGCCAATGTTTTAAAAAGATCTTTGGAAATAGTTTACATTGGCACTTATATCGATTTTGTCATCGCAAACTAAAACATTACTATGCTAGATTTCTTCTCAAACGGGATGTATAAAGACACGCCCACGATATTTTTTTTATCTATTAAGAGGTTAACTCCTAACTACCCTTCTGCCTGTCGATACTTTTATTTTTGGCATTGCATAAGTCATGTTTTCTTTGACTGTCCATGGCATTAAAATATTAAATCCCTAAGATGCGTTTTAGTTTTAGTCTCTGATGCATATTTTTTTTTTATTCTATTTATTTTTTAAGTAAAATTGTTTTTGGCTTTGAGCTAGCTGTCAGTAACTACGAGTACTCTCAAATCGTACACTTTTGTTTATTTGACCTGTTATGCTTTTTTTGTTATTTAATGTTTACCTATTCAGGATTATATATGGTCTATTTACCACCTTTGATAAGTGTTTGGTATCACTATAAATGTTCACTTCTCGATCTATGAACATCAAAATTATGTATTTTGTAACAATGTTTCTTTTCTCTTTGAAATGTATACCTAACAACAAAATTATTTTCATTTACCTGTGCGTAATTTATTGTAAATAGCGGATTTTTGTTTAAGTTTATTTTTGATTTTCTGTAATTGTTAAATATTTCACAGCGGTATAATACTGTAACTTTTAAAATTATTCGTCCCTTATTTGATTGATCTTGAATCTACATTATATCATAGATCAAATTTACTCGTTCAGTGTATGTTCACTTGTGTAAATATGTCTTTTGATTGAGTTAAGCCATTTCAATTTATATTTTATATTATGTCGTTCTATGGTGTGATGTAACATAATTGTTTCAGTTAAGGATGAAGTCAGGAATCTGATGTTCAGTAGTTGTCGTTTGTTGAGGTGGTTCATAAGTGTTTCTCGTTTCTCTTTTTTTTTTTACAGATTAGACCGTTGGTTTCCCCGCTTAAATCGTTTAACACTAGTAATTTTAAGGCCCTGTATAGCTAACTGTGCGGTGTGAGCCAAGGCTACGTGTTGAAGACTGTACTTTGACCTATAATTGTTAACATTTATAAATTGTGACTCGCAGGGAGAGTTGCCTCATTGAAACTTATACCACATCTTCTTACATCTATTAAGTAAAACCATCAAGTATTATTTCAATACAAAATAAGAGTCAATTAAGATGTTTTACACGTAAGATTAAGAAACAAATGCAGTGCCCTAAACATGGATCTGTATCACGCAAATATTAAATCTAACGCAATGTGTCAATGTGGTTATTTATACGAAAATGCTCAAATTATATCCTCTCGCGTAAACATTATACATTGCAAATGAATTACTTTTTGTTTGAACTTAGAAAAGAAAATATACCTACCGACTTTGAAAATTTAATGTACGGCAATACTCTGTTAAATACGAACATAAACACGCTAATTTTTATAAAAGTGCAGAATTGTATTAAGAGCCAGTCTTTGATAAAACCATGCAAAATGGTCCAAATCCAAAATATTCCTATCAGACTGATATTTTGTATTTTAGATACCTTATATGTAATAACTATTTGTGCAAGATATTTTGAAAAAATATTCAGCCATTATTTGTGTATGCCGAACATTCGATAATTGTCCATTTCTGTACTGACAAATGGCCAATTTAAGCCTATGTTAGGGTATTTTGAACTGATTTTTTTTTTTGGTTTTGGGAAGACCGTTGTTTTTGCATTTTTTGCCCCTAAACTGAGCATTTTTACAATATGTTGAAAATTTATTTATTAAAAAAAAAATTACTTTAGTAACTTAATAATAGGTATTATTTACAATACTATGCACACTTATCAGGTAACAGCATCATGAGCTCTTCACACTTTTAGCCTTTTATAATAGTCTACTTTTTAGTCGCTTTTTGTCTAAATTCAAAGTGGCCACAATTGAGTTCAGTCTTATTTTTTTTTAAACATGGTGTATTTGATAACGATTCATAAAACTGTTTAACATATAAGAGACAGAGACTCAACATGAATGCAACCCCTTGCAATTTAGTCAAAAAACTATCATAAAAGTACTAAAAATTATAAGCACGGATCATTCAGATAAAATCAGGATATTTTCTTTTCTAAAATAATATGAAAATGAAAAGAAAATTTTACAAACTGCGCAGCCTTCTACATTCATGTTATCTATTTCCAGAAAAGAGGAATTTTAATAGTTTTGTGCATTTCATCATGTTCATAGAATTGTGCCTCTTATCTTAGCTTTATGCCAAATATAAAGATACTTTAAGCTTCCTCATAGAATTTAATCTCAAGCAATATCATAGAACCCCAAGAATTCAATATTTTATGAAATCAAATAATGTTCAATTTTAGACCCTTTTGAACTCAATGTGGACCAATTTGATAACCGGGCCCAAATATCAACAATCTAAATACATGGTTAGATTCAGCATATTGAAGAACCTCATATATTCCATTTTGTTGAAATAAAACAAAGTTTAATTTTGGACCCCGATTTGGACCAACTTGAAAACTGGACCCATAAGGAAAAATTATAGTACATTTTTAGATTCAGCATATCAAGGAACCCCAACAATTATTTTTTTTGTTAAAATCAAACTAAGTTTAATTTTGGACCCTTTGGACCTTAATAAAACCAATTTGAAAACAGGACCAAAAATTAAGAATGAAAATTCACTGTTATATTTTGTATATCAAAGAACCCCAATAATTCATTTTTTGATGAAATCAAACAGTTTAATTTTGGACCCTTTTTGGCCCCTTATTCCTAAAATGTTGGAACAAATACTCATAAAATCTATCCACACCTTCCTTTTGTAGTCATTAATCTTGTTTTAAAATTTCATAGATTTCTATTTACTTATACTAAAGTTATTGTGCAAAAACTAAGAAAAATGCTTTTTTATACCCTTTTTGGCCTCTAATTCATAAACTGTTGGAACCAAAACTGCCTAAATCAATCCCAACCTTTCTTCTATGGTCATAAACCTTGTGTTTAAATGTCATAGATTTCTATTTACCTATACTAAAGTTATAGTGCGAAAACCAAATGTCTTTGGACGACGATGACAAAACAACGTCATACCAATATTTTTTTAATTTTTGCGGTTGTATAAAAACAAATATACACAGATAAATGGTTTAACTGTTGAGCAGACATACAATTACCTGGCCATGTCCACTTGTATTTTTGTCCATCTGATAAGTTAAGCCTTTTTCAATTGATTTTTATAGTTCGTTCTTATGTTTTACTGTTATACCTCTGTCCTAGATTAGGGGGAGGGTTGGGATCCCGCTAACATGTTTAACCCCGCCATATTATTTATTTATGTGCCTGTCTCAAGTCAGGAGCCTGTAATGCAGTGGTAGTTAATTGTTTATGTGTAACATATTTGTTTTTCGTTTATTTTTTATATACATACGGCCGTTAGTTTTCTCATTTGAATAGTTTTACATTGTCTTATCGGGGTTTTTCATAGCTGACTATGCGGTATGTGCTTTCCTCATTTTTGAAGGCCGTATAGTGACATATAGTTGTAAATGTCTGTGTCATTTTGATCTCTTAATTTTAGACAGTTGTATCATTGGTAATCATACCCCATCTTCTATTTTATATTGTCATTCATTGTCATTATAATGGTTAGATTTTACTGTTTATATACATGTAATATTTTGGTGGTCTACCGTAAAGAAAAACGTGCAAAATGGTCTATATACAAGTTTTTGGTCGTGAATGAACATGATGAAGGTATTAGAAAAAAAGAGTAAAAGTTTGATAGATCTGAAAATATTTAACATAATAAAGTCATCATTATCTATTTTAACTAAATATTAAACACTTTTGCAGCAGCAGCAGATTTGATTTTTTTTTTATAAAATAAGCATTCTGTGAGATAAGATAATATAAGATGATAAGATTTATCTTATTAAAGTGTCACACTCAATTACAATATCAAATTATAATTAAAAACCAATTGTTCAGAGAACAATTGAAGGTCTTTCCATCAAAACAATGTATTTTGATATGAAAAGTTGTGAAACTAAGTTTAAAATGTCATTTCAATCGTCAAATGATAGCTCCTAGTAAGCTGATTCCAAAAATATATTGTTTCCATACAATTTTTTTTAAATAAGGGAGATAATTTGTTACTTCCGGTTTGAAAAATGTTACTTCCGATTATATTTGAATATTTACTTGACACTGATTCCAAAAATATCTGGTTCTATTTACTTTTATATTAATAAAGTACAAAAAATTAGCTATTTCCGGTTTACAAAAGGTCACTTCCGGTTGTTTTTTACAAGGTTAAATGGTTTGATACCTTTTTCTAAAAGTTGTATATCTTTATCATGTATATATATATAATAAAAGCAAAGGTCAAAATCTAGAACGTCAAATTAAGCTATGACCTTGAGATCAATTTCAAGGTCATAAACCAAGGACTTCAAATCAAAAGACCATAGGTCTTTATTATATTTAGTTAATGAGTTATATCACCAAACGCGTATTTTTAAATACAAGAGGGGAGAAAACTCCCTTTTACATTCAACGTACGCTTGCAATCAAAATTTACATCTTACTACATGTCGCAACTAACAATTTAGTAAAAATAATTTGTTGATATCTTATACAGTCTTTGGATATAAGTGAAAATAAGCCAAATTCAAATATTAGAATATGACCTTGACCTTTGACCTTGACCTAATTTTCATTTTTTGGGACCAAGGACCTCAAATCAAAAGATCCTAGGTCTCTATCACTTATGATTTATAAGATAGAAATTCATATCACTTATATCAGATGCATAAGGGGAAATAACTCTCATATGGAGCGGTCATATCGCTTCGGTCAAAATAGGACAAATCATGCGTAGGATATAATGAGCAATTTTGTAAAATAAATTTTTCATAATCTTTTACGGTTGCGAAGGAGATGCGCTAACAAGGAAAACAGTGTTTGGGGAGATAACTCCTACAAAGGAAAGTATTCGTTTACGCAGGGTAAATTTCAAAAGCGCATAAACTGTTTGATATCATATACCAAATATCTAAGCGACACATTGCGAAACAAATGTTTATCGCAAGAACAAAATTAGGCGGAAGAAAAAAAAAAAAAAAAAAAAATAATCAGAAGAAAAACAATAGGTCTTTCCACAGACAAGTGGAAAGACCTAATTAGTTGCATTCCAATCAAACGTTTCAAAGAGAAAGATTTTTTGAAGTACAAGTATGCTCACAACTCTGTTTCATATAACAAGCTTTTTAAAAACTGTCATCAATTGAAAGTATGTGAAAAACAGGTGCTCCGCAGGGCGCAGCTTTATACAACCGCAGTGGTTGGACCCTGAACATTTGGGGCAAATAAAATATGGTCACAATTGTCAGGCTTGATGCTGTCTGAATTTTGATTGTGATTGAATTTTTGACAAATTAAAGGTTTTTGTTACAAAATAAATGTGGTCAAAGATCAACAAATCTATCATGTGTATATTGCACAATACTGTACAATTAAAGATTTCTTCTTGAAAATTTTCAAAATTTGAAATTTGAAAAATAAAGAAATTCCTTAAAAAAATGTTAACAAATCCCCCCTCCCCAAACTTATTAAAACCCCCCTTTAAGCAATAACCCTTAAACACAATCCCATCATTTCCTTTTTAGTATAGAACCTTGTAGTACAATTACAGGGAGTTCATATATTGAAACCCCAGTTATTGTTTGAAAACTAGGAACATGAGGAACATGCATTTTTTTGGTCCTTTTTGGCCCCTTCTTCCTACATATTTTGGGCAATTGATCCAAAACTAAATACCAGCATCCCCTTTGTTATATGGAGCATTGTGGTACAATTTGAGAGATATCCATACAATTACACAGAAGTTATTGACTTGAAACTAGAAATATGCTTGTTTTTGGCCCCTTTTTGGCCCTTAAATCCTAACTTTGAACCAATTTCCCATTTAAATCAATCCAAACCTTCTACTTGTTGTTTTAAACACTGTGATACAATATCAGAGCAATTGAAATACATATACACAAGTTATTATCCTTAAACTATAAAACGCTTGTTTCGGGTCCCTTTTGGGCCCTTAATTACTAAACGGTTGGGACCATCATCCCCAAAATCATTCCAAACCTTCCTTTTGTGGTATTGAACCTTTTGAAATAAAATCATAAAGATCTATACACTTAACTAAAGTTATTGTCCGGAATATAAGTCTACTTTGATCAGTTTTAGTTAAAATAATAAGGAGCAAAAACTATAACAATTAGTGCATTTTATAGATATTAGGGAGCATTTTTTACTAACTTCCCATTATTTGCCAGGCTAAATTTTTTTACTTGTCTTAGAACTGATATGAACCTTTAAAGAAATCTCAAAAGTCGAAAAAATTAAATATGATCTTGAGAGAAAACACCTACTGAGTACATGTACTACATGCAAGTTATCTATTACATCTGTTGCACGCACCTCTCTGGAAACCTGCCAAAAGGTAAAAAAAATGTCGAAATGCATTTTTCTTTTTTTTTTATAATGTTCTTTGCAAAATATAACAAGATAATGCTACATTTAAGAGATATATCAATTATCCAGACCTTTAAATAGTACCTAAATATGGTGTTTTTTTGGCATTTTTTTTTCAAGAATTCCCAAATAAGGCTGTTAAGGTGGCATGGGTGTCTTCCTCCATCTTGGATTGTAAAAAACAGAGAACCAAAGGTCCAGATTTTCTATCAAGTTAGCAAAATTTGATGCACGAATGCAGATATTAAATGTAAATTTTCATTTAACAGAAACAATTTATAAGAAAATAACTTATAGATATTAATACTTTTGCAAATGTTGATTATTTTTGGTTGTTTAAAAAATAAATCAAATTGCCATATTACGTGGAGTTAACTCTAAAACAGTGCATTCTCTGAAGGATTCTACATGGAATTTTTCTTTTTTGTATTTTAGCCAGAAAAAAAACGTACGGTGACCCTATCTCTCCTTTTGATATTCTGAAAGCATTGTCTGAAAACTATCTTTTCCTTAAGTATTTAACAAATCTATCATTTTGTTTAGTTTCTAATCACAAAATAGTGTTTTTTCCGGTATAATCCATACAAAATGTGTCAATTTGTCACGTCCTGTAGCTTGAGAAAATGCGCGGTGACCTATCATTTTTATTTTATTTTTCAACATATATCAATAGATACTACGTTTTGGCAAAGTATGAACAGATTCTATCATTTTTATTTTAGACTCCTATACCACCTTAAATGGAAAATAGTGTGAATTAACACTTTTTTTTTATCTGAACTCCTAAATACCCAAAGATTTTGGAAATATATATAATGTTGCCAAGTTATAACTACCAATTTGGACGAAATTTGAGATTTTGCTTAGTTTTATGGCAGACTGACTTTTTATAGTTTATAGACATTATGGTTAAATTTATACCAATAATAAAAGTAAAAGTAACACTATCTGAATTATCTGCTCTTGTATTTGAGTTGTCTCCACTTATTTGGCAAATTTGAAAAAAAATAAATAAAACAAAAGTATTTGTTTTTTGGTAAAATACAAACATAAAATTTAAGATGATAAAACATGGCATTTTCTATATCATAATAAAAAATCTTACACATGAATTACCCACTAATTTCAAAATTTGCACATTTTATCTAGACCTTGTTTTCTCATATTTCAAAATTCAAAATGGAGAAAGACACCCTACCTACCTTAATACTGTTTAGGATGTTATTATTATGTATTTCATTTTTGTTTGGTTATTCATTATTTGTATGTAACGGAGAAGACGTTCTAAGTTGCAAAATTGTCAGTATTTTTTGGACAATAAAATATGTTTAAACTAAACTAAACTAAGAAAAAATGTGTATCAGTTGATGTTCTTTTATGGAATTGAATGACCAATATAGTACATGTTGTATAGAATATTCTTAGATTTTTTTTCGCAAAGTCAGTCTGTAAAAAATAAACAACATGCAATAAAAAGTGAATGAATTATTAAGACTTTTATTATGAGATTCATTACATTATGTACTTGTTCTGGTCAACTGTCAGGACTTTTTTTTGCATAAACTGTTATCGTAAAAATACAGATGGGATTTGTCATCATAAAACACGCATTAGAAGATCAACAGTAGTTTATAATATACGGACAACACATGGTGATTTGGTTCTACAAATCTCCAAAAACAATAGTATTGTCCCGATTCTAATATACTAGTAACTTAAAAAACAATCAAACATTTACAACCATCATGACTTCTGTGGGTGTGCGTGCAATTTCTAACAATCAATTGTGGAGTTTAAACCCTTAAATTTGCGGCGTTATGTTATTGAACTGAAAATTACAAACAGTATTCAATATCAATTCAATTGTTGATTCAGAAGTAAGGGCTAGTTTATATTCCATTGAAAAAAGGTGTGTCTCAAATGCTCAAAGCATTATTTATTTTTCTTTATTTTTGACGCTGAGTTTATAAGAACAAGTTACTTTTGACGAAGAATAAGATGGCGTCAGATGTACATGAGATGAAAAATCATAAGTGAGCTAACTGACCTTATTCCGAATGAATGTACAAAAATCAAATTAACATTGTGTTCTTTGTGCTGTTTGTCTTCAAAATGGCCGTTTTTATCATCATCATGTACGTACGTAACGGTCATATTGGAAAAATAAGACTTACAAATTGTATAATTGAAAAATTGAATTCGCTTACTTTTTCACAAAGGAAATGTTTTTGGCTGCGACACCCAGTATCGTCCATTTTTTTCCTTTTCCATATTTGAAGGCATTTCTTTCCCCCAAACGGCTGACCAGGGGTCCAGAGTGTATCATTTAGCAGCAACACTCTTCCAGAGGTTATCCATTGCCACTTCCCATTATAAAGTCTGCATCCAAGAAACACGTCTCCTATTTTGATAGATATTTGAGTTATTTATGGTGAGACAAATACAACTTGTTAATTTTCTTGAATTATTTCTTAATTGTTTCTTAAATAATTTCTTTAGTTTTATATTGGTTAATATATTTTTGTTTATAAAAATTTGCAATGATTAATGCCCGCAATAATTTCTGGATTTACAGTAAAAAATTAGTTCATTAGATCGTTGCAGTCTTTTATCGATGTACACTTTTCACTAACACTATCCATTATTGCACATTATAACTATTCACAGAGAGATATGTCTAGTGTTAATTTTGTTATTTTGATAGTATAATGCAAATGATTAAATACATTTCATTCAAATTCAATCAATCATCAATGAAGATATAAAGCCAAATAACCTTAGAGGGAATAAAAAATCCCAATCTTTCAAAAGCTGCATACCAAATACCACTGAATTATCATAATTCGTTCCCTTTATCCAAACCTGAGCACAAACTATTATAAAATTTTAAAGTCAATAAACCATATTCTAGGGGTGGGCCGTATAATCTTGATAAAATGAGACTTGAAAATGCCAATAAATATGCATACGAAATAGCATTGGCCTAACATAAGCGAAAATTTTAAACTTATCTTATCAGCATTTTGTCAATGTTTTTTTCTGTCTATGAAGAAATAACCCCAAAAAGTGTGTGCACTCTAAATAACCCGCGTAGCAGCATTTTGGAGTTTTTTTTTCGAAAAGACAGAAAATTATTACAGCCATTCCTTATAAGTTAAATCTATATAATTCCATTTTAAAGGATAAAACAAGGGAAAAAACGTTGATGACATCAAAGTCACATAACAAAATTATAGCTATGAGCTGATAGACAAAACACTTTCAGCCAATCAGAAGACGTGTTACATTGAAAATATTTTCTTTCTTCTATACTTGTTATCTTATGTTTTGGCTATTCCTTTTACGTTTTAGTAGTAGGTACTAACTCGACACACTGTTTGGCAACAATAAAAATGAACTCTTATCCAAATAGTTATTTCAGTCCTTTCAACATTAGTATACTATCATTACAATATACTTTGAATTGACCAGGTTTTGTGCTCGACTAGTAAAATCGAGCGCTTATTTTACTCGACTAGTCTCGACATTGTCTCGACTGTACTAACGTGTACACGACAAGGTCTCGACTTAACTAAGTTAGTCTGATGCAGTACTTGATGATCTTTGTGTATTCTGAAATTGTCTTGCCCAAGGCTCGACCTGTCTCGACCTGTCTTGGCTAGTCTCAAACTGTCTCGACTAATCTCTACTCTAACTAAATTAAATCATACCACATTTTAACGGATCAAAGTGATATACTTTGTAATATTAGAGAATACTATAAAAAGTTATACTCGACGCAAAGCCCTGATAAAACATCAAACGACAAATATATATTTGAGACAAAACTCTATAAAGAAATGGATAAAAATGATAAATCAATTTGCGATGGGGATATTACAGTAGAATGCTCAGATGCTATTTATAAAATGAAACTTAATATATCCCCTGGATTAGACGGTTTAACCGTTGAATTTTATAGAAATTTTTGGGATAACTTAAAGTTCATAGTAGTTAACATTCTTAATATTGGATACAAAGATCAAACACTTATATATTCACAGCGTACAAGTGTATTAACGCTTCCATTTAAAAAAGGTGATCCATTGTCACTAAATAATTACCGTCCTATTTCTCTTTTTATATTGACATGAAACTTCTATCGTACGCTTTGGCACAACGATTGAAAATAATCTTACCAAAACTGATTAAAGAAGATCAGCCTGGATATGTTAAAAATAGATTTATTGGTTTTAATCTTAGAAAGATACAAGATATTATAGATTTAACTGATTTATACAAAATTGAGGGAGCTATAGGCTTTGTTAATTTTTTCTAAAGCGTTTGACTCTCTAGAATGGAATTTTATATTTTCAGTTTTAAAACATTTTGGATTTAATGAATCTTTTATAAGATGGGTTAAGACTTTATAAAGCGATATTCAAACATGTGTAATGAATAATGGTTGGATAAAAAAAAATCTGAGGTCTTTAAAAACACGAGAGGTATACGTCAAGGGTGTCCTTTATCTGCATAATTATTTGTTTTATTTGAGGAAATTATGGCTTCAAGATTAAGAAGCAATACTGATTTTAAAGGTATCAGAGTCAAATAAGATTGCAAAAATCATAATATAAAAATTTCGCAACTGGCAGATGATACTACTTTATTTTGTTGTTCTAAATATGATGTTCAAGTAGCTATGAATGAAATTTTTGGTTATTATTCAGGGCTGATATTAAACAGAAACAAAACAGAGGGGTTGTGGGTAGGAAAACTTATATGTGTAAAGACAAAATTGAGGGAATCAACTGGAGCAATGGACCAGTTAAAAGTCTTGGCATTTACTTTGGGCATTGTACAGAGGAATGTGAAAAACTAAATTGGGAAAATAAGATTGAAAAGATGAATAAATTATTTAATTCTTGGCAAAAAAGAAATCTTACTATTTTTGGAAAAAAAAAATGATAATTAAAACATTAATTGTGCCTATATTTACTTTTGTGGGATTTGCTTGCAGAGTTCCAGAGAAATTTTTAAAAGAAATAGAAAAAAGTTGTTTAAAATTAATTTGGGATAATAAACCAGATAAAGTAAAAAGAAATTCAATTATTGGTCCATATGAAAAGGGGGGTTTGAATATGATAGATATCAGAAGTTATTTCACTGCTTTAAAAGCTGTGTGGGTAAAAAGACTAGTAAATGATTATAAAGGACGGTGGACAATTATTCCTCAACACTTTTTTCATAATTTTGGGTCAAACTGGTTAGCGTTTCAGCCAAACAGTGGAGATAAGACAGACGAAAGCATCCCAGATTTTTATAAAGATATTATTAAATGTTGGAAATTAACTGGTGGAGGTCTAACAAACAAAAAAAACAGAAACATTTACAGATATAAGAAAACAAATATTATGGAACAATAAATTTATTAAATTTTAAAAAAAAGCTATATTTTTAAAATATTGGATTAAAAGCGATCTAATTTACGTAAATGATATCATAGATGAAAAAGGTTGTATTTCTCAAGACATAATTTTAAATAAACTAAATAATAAATCAAACTGGATGGCTGAAATTAATTTAGTAAAGAAATCTATACAAAAAGACAATTGATATTGGATGGTTTACCTTTTAAAATAAGAAGCATTAACAAAAAGACTTTTATATAAGTCTCTGATGAATAAAAAAATCTGAACCGGCTATTGAACCCAAAAAATGGCTGCGTATATTTGATATAGATGATGTGATATATCAAAACTATCTATATAAATTTTTATTCAGATATTTAAATGAAAATAAACTTAGAATTTTTAGATGGAAATTAATACAACATATTCTACCTACAAAGAAACTTTTATGCAGGTGGAAAATTGTAAACAATAGTTCTTGTAATTTTTGTTCACAAGAAGAACATTGTGATCACTTCTATATACTGTGTCCGTATTTAAAACTGTTTTCGATTAAAATAAATGAAGTTTTAAAGAACAGTAAAATAACTTTTAAGATAAAACTAAGACACTTAGTATTTTGTGGGGTTTTCAATTTACAAAGCCTACTACATATCTGATCAAAAGACAAAAGATGTCAATGTTTTCTCAATGAGTTCAATAGAAGAGTATGTTTGAAGATTAAAAGTAATGTTTCACCAACTATTAGAAATCATATGAATAGTCATATTATGTGATTAAGTGATATTATCTAATATATATATGATGTAAAAAATGTAATATGTATTTTGCAACTAATCACTACCCTGAGTGATTAGTAGATTGTAACAGGGAACATCAGGAGGAGCTTGGACTCTTGAATGATATTGAAACAAGCCAATATTTGACATAAATATCTATTTATGTTGTTAAAAAAAATCATACGACATCTTCTTTTTTATAAATATTGATATTACAAAATCAAGCTTATTAGGTAGTTTGATTGGTGCTGTAAAATGAAAGAATTAAATTTTAAAATAGGTAAAATAAAAATTATTGTATAAATTCAGATAGGCATCTTTAATTTTTTTAATAACTTTTTCTAATCAACTTGGATTTTCATCAAATTATGCAGCTATCTGAGATATATATCAAGCTTACTGAACCCCATGTCTTTTTTTCTCGTTGTATTGCTGTCTAGTCTAAGAATTAAATTAATCTAGGTATAAAAAAAGCTAGAATTTGCAGTTCGCAAGAAAATAGAAATAGTACACTTTAAATTTTTAAATAACTTTTTCAAAGCAGCTTTACCTGTTCAATTTAATTCTTAGATTTGAAAGCAATACAACCCAAAAAAATTACCTGTGATTCAGTAAGCTTAATATATATCTAAGATAGCTGCATAGTTTGACGAAAATCCAAGTTGATTTGAAAAAGCTATTACAAATATTAAAGTGTACTATCTCTTTTTTGTTCGAACTGCAAATTCTAGATTTTTTTACCGAGATAAATTTAACAGGTATAATTCTTAAATTTGACAGCAATACAACAAAAAAACAAATTGGCTGGGAATTCAGTAAGCTTGAAATATTTAAGAAAGCTGCATAGTTTGTTAAAATCCAAGTTGATATGAAAAAGCTATTAAAAAAGTGTTCTATCTCTATTTTGTCTAAATTGCAAATCCTAGCTTTTTTAACAAGATTGATGAAAACCCAAGTTGATTTGAAAAAGTTATAAAAAAAATGAAAGATGCACTATGGGCTTTGCTCATTGTTGAAGGCCGTACGGTGACCTATAGTTGTTAATGTTTGTGTCATTTTGGTCTTTTGTGGATAGTTGTCTCATTGGCAATCATACCACATCTTCTTTTTTATACTATCTTTTTTGCCTTTTGTAAAATTAAATTCTTTTATTTTACAGCAATAAATCAAACTACTCAATAAGCTTGAATTTGAAAGATCGATATTTAATTTTGTCAGATGGGCTAATTTACACCAGTCAAAACTAAATTTGAAGTAAAGACTAGTCTAGACAGGTCTAGACAGGTCGAGCCTTGGTCAAGACCATTTCAGACTACACAAAGATCGTCAAGTACTGAATCAGACTAATTAAGTAAAATCGAGACCTAGTCGAGTACACTTAAGTACAGGTAAGCACAGGCGAGACAATGTCAAGACTAGTCAAGTAAATGTGTGCTCGATTTTACTGGTCGAGCACAAAAACTGGTCAATTCAGACTCTGAGCAGTTTGTTGTGTATACTATACTGTTTCTTATGTTTTGCCTATCCGCGATACCTTTTAGTAGTGGGTACAAATTCGGCACATTTTTTGGCAACAATAAAAATGAACTCTTATCCAACTTGTCCAAATACATATTTCAGTCCTTTCAACATTATATAATTAGTATACTATACTATACTGCTTCTTATATTTTGGCTATTCCTTATACCTTTTAGTAGCGGTACGAAACAATTCGGCACACTTTTTGGCAACAATAAAAATAAACTCTTATCCAAATAGATATTTCAGTACTTTCGACAAAAGTATACTATACTATACTGTTTCTTATGTTTTGGCTATCCCTTATACCTTTTAGTAGTGGATACGATACAATTCGGCAAACAGCCGATTTTTCAATGCAATGCAGGAGATAAAATAAAGGTTGGCTTTTCATACTTTCTTTTCTTTAAGTTTAGTTATTTTACACGATAATCTCCATCTAGATTTGTAGTATATTTATGTAAGATTCAAGCGTCTGTAACTATGGCTTGCCAATCTATTGTGGATATGAAAATAGCAATTTATAAATTTGGTGCGTCCGATGCGCTCTTCTGGATAACTTCCATTATGCGGGAACACTCGAAATAAAGATCAAAAAGTCAAACATGTATAAGAACTTGAAGATAATGTTGAGCTACATATATATGACTAACGGAATAAGCACAAGAAAAAAGACAAATCCATCAAGGATCAATTTTTATTAAAGATAATTTGAATAATAGCATACCGTTTATTACTGAATCAACCATCTGAAACTCTGTTTCGTCAGTTATTTCCGCTAGATAACCTCCTTGAGAGACACAGTATTCCTATAATATATTTATATGATAACTGTGAATTCACAAATCATTGCGAGGTCTTTTTTCAAATAAATGCGAATGATGCGACTGAGTTAGTATAGCAATGTTGATACCCACATCAGAATGCAGACTGTCCTGAAACCGCAATAACTAAAATCGCATTGTTGTCCATACTTAATGATAAAAACATAAGTGCACACAAAAATTTCTTAACTTACAGGATTTCTCCAATAATGGTGTTTTTAAAGATTAGGCAACAGTTGAAGAAAAGGTAAATTATTGTGCGTTTTGCCAAGGAAAAAAAAAAAAAATGTCGAAGAAAGACAGACAGCACCACGGCAAAAAGAAAAGACAAACAAATTCAACAATATACTAGGTTGAAAATAAACAGAATGACTCGGATGTTCTTAACGGGTAAGACAATTCCTAGTCTACTGATGGCTAAAAGATATAACATAATGTCGGTTAAAAGTTAAAAGTTTTGATTTGATTTTGTTTTACATTTTTTACAAATTATTCCTAAATTCCTCGCTTTTTCATTATTTTTATATAATAAAAATAAACTCTCTAAAGCAAAAAACACTCTTCGTAGATACCAGGATCAAAATTGTGTACTCCGAACGAGCAGTTCGTCTACAAAAGACTCATCAGAACGCTCGAACAAAAAAGGCTAAAATGGCAACAAAGTATGAAGTTGAAGAGCATTTAGAACCAAATATTCCAAGAGGTTTTGCTAAATACAGCTTAAGTAATGTATTCATAGGGTAGACAATTCTAATAATTTAGTTCAAATTGACATTAGAAGAGTTTTAGAAGCTATTTAGGTCCGTTTTAATAAAAAAAAAAAAAAAAAAAAAAAAAACTCTTCACGACTGGCGTGGTTAGGTCGTATACATTCTCAGTTTTCGAATATTTGAGTTTTAGCGTTCCTCATCATAAGGATATCCAGATGCGCGTTTTGTTTACACTAGACTCACCAGTGACGCCGGAATCCAAAAAGTCAAAAGTCATATAAAGTATGAGGTTAAAGAGCATTGATTAAGGAGGCTCGTGGGTACAAAAAAAATCAGCAAATATTTAAACATTTATTTTTCAAAACAAATTTATTTATTACATTATTAGTTGTAACATTATGATATGGTTCAAAAATCAACCCAAAAAATCAAAGCGTTTTAGCCCCAAATGATTTTTAAAATTTTGATATCATTAAAAAAAGCTCCAAATTATCTCCCTTTGGTGAAAAAATTACATTTTTTGGCATTAAAATTGAAATATCTTGTTAAACTTATCAGTGACCTATATTTTTTATTATTTTCTTCAAATAAGCTGCACTTAAACTAATTAATTGTAAAATTTAAGCAATTTCTTATAATAGGTTCTTTTTTATTTCGAATTTACCTTTTTTTCTCCTATAAGTTCAACAGAAAAAAAGTACCTAAACAAAAATGCATGCTTTTTTCGATAGCAAATTGTGAGCTTAAATGAACGGTGACCCCATATTTTTATTTTATTTTTCTATTAGGTATTGGATACAGTTTATTTATAGAAAAAAAATATCGAAATTTTATATTAGAAAAAAAATTTGACTTATACCCAGGCGCCCCCTTAATCTATTCTTGAAGTAGAAAATCTGAAGCAGTTAGAAAAATTCTAAGTTTGGTAAACAGTTAATTCATATTTAAAGCTATAGCAATGATAATTCATGTCAAGTAATGGCTATGAAGCTGGTGGTGTCATCGTGGTCGAAACCGCCATCAATAATGGCACTGATTCCAAAATATCCTTAAAAACTTGTAATTATGACTTAACCTATAATGTGTATCGATTGACCGTATTGTTTCGGAACAAATAAACATCAATGCAAAAGTATTAAGTATAATGTAATTTTACCTTAATGAAAAAATTTCAGACAATTGGTTAAAAGCAAGAGCAACAACTAATAGTATTTTTTATATCACGTGTTACAGATTTACGTATTCTCGGAAGTTAAGGTTCCAGACATACTGATGAGCATAGATTATCAAAAGCATCACATAATTCTTAAGAAAGCCACGATGTTTGAAATAACTTCGAGTCTTTTTTTTATTGTGTGTATCGTGCTGTCCAATGACCTATAGGACTGAGAAGACATTTAAATGGTCTAACAAATATTAACTTTGCTTACCGTTGCATTTTCCCATGGTAATGTCCTGGTATTTTCATAAAAATAGCAACTATGTCCGAACCTTATCCATCCAGAGGGACAAGCTTGAATAACTAATAAAATAAATTCAAAATTTAGATACGCTGTATTTTGTTTTTCAAAACATAAATGTATAATTCACCTTCAGTTGATGTATTTTGATCTTTGTTTTCAAAGATCTGTATTTTCAAACGCTGTCTAGCTGAAGTAATTTTGGTAAACAGTGGTGATGCATTTTAAACGGTTCATTCACGTATATTAGCTTAGTAGAAGGCAGACAGATAAACAAAAAAGAATTGGAATTTGACATATCTGTTCATCTTCACACGCGTTTTTGTGCAGGTGAAAAGCAAGTTATTCCAATACCAGTCACCGTGAATGACATATACGTATTTAAAAAGGAACATTGCATAAATTTTATGGAAAAAATCAAAAACGTTTGACCAATTATGGACAATTCACTATTTAAAAAAGCTGAGGAATTTGTAAATGCATTGTTTTGAAGCTCAACCCAATACGTTATTATTGACAATCAATATTATCAAGTCATGAATTGCGTTATCACAAGTTACTTTAACCTTTACTAAATTTTTCCATAGAAATAAAGATTTGAATGTACCTGTAACAAACTGGGATAGCACATCCTCATGTTAACGAAAATGTTTACCAAGCCCTGAAATTTGTAAACGATCCGTGTAAACTTATCGATCCTTTATAGAAACTTATTTTAAAAGGTTTCCAATACAACTCTATAATCAGATCCTTGAATATTGCTTTTATTGGAATTAATATTGCTTTTGTAATCAGTAAATTAAAAGCAAACAAAATGTTATTGTTATATAAATATGCATATCTTGGCTCTACAATCTATTGATACCTGTATTTAAGCATTGCACAAGATCATGTCCTTTCTCTGACTGTCTGTGACGCCTATTATACTAAATCAATTGGATGTTGGATGTGTAATGTTTGATGATTTAGTCTTATATGCAGGATTTGTGTCAGTTGTATTTGGCTTTGAATTATCTGTTAGTTACTGTTAGTACTCTCAGGTCTGTAATCAACTTAGTGTTTTTTTGTTGTTGGAATGTACAAGTATACATCACGTCTACTCTATGTTTATGTTAGATTTATTTCTATTTGTATCCATCTTTAAGTTAAGCCTTTTCTTACGTTGTACTGTTATACCACTGTCCAAGGCTAGGGGGCGTTTGCTAACATGTTTATCCTCGCCAAAATCTGTATGTGCCTGTTTTAAATTAGGAGCCTGTACTTCAGTGTCGTTTGTTTCTGTGTTACATATTTGTTTTTAATTCAATATTTTGTACATATAATAGGCCGTTAGTTTTCTCGTTGAATTGTCTTACGTTTGTCATTTCGTGTTTATAGCTGACTATGCGGTATGGGCTTCACTCAGTGTTGACGGCCGTACGGTGACCTACATTTTAATTAATGTTTGTTTCATTTTGTCTCTTGTGAAAAGTTGTCTCATTGGCAATAATACCACATCTTCTTTTTTATATCAACATTTAAATGAATAATGAGACTTCCTTTCCCTTTTAAAGAATTGACATTGAAATTATCCATAGTGAAACGGCAAATAGGTTTCCTGTCAAGCTCATGATACACTCAGATTTCAAGTTTCAAGTTATGTAAACTGTAAACTTTAGTTCTTTTCTTCAGAAAATTTAATTTTCTTGAATTTTTTAACCTTCTGACTTAAACTTAATTAACAACTTAAAGGTTGATATGTTATTGCGTCTGTAATTAACAAAAAAAAATTGTCCCGCAAATCGTTGTTCGAATTCAATTTAATTAAGAATTGACAGTTTTTTCATTACCGTTCGTTTTCTATAGATTAGGAGGTTAATACTGCCCTCCCTTAAATTCCCTATATCAATTTATCAATTGTTTGTATGCACATTGAACGACAAATGTATGTAACGTATACAAATTTACTATTTTTTTAATGTGTCTGTTTATTTAACGCATGAATGTGAATATAACGAAATTTGATGAGACTGTCATTAAAGTGAGAGGGTAAGCGCTTTGGAATCAGGTTTAATCCATCATTTTCTACATTTGAAAATGCCTGTACCAAGTCAGGAATATGACAGTTCTTTGTCCATTCGTTCTTGATATGTTTTGATATTTGAATTTGCTATGTGATTAAGGACTTTCCGAATTGATTTTCCTTTAAGTTTAGTATTTTTGTGATTTTGATTTCTATAGATTCATCGAAAAAAATATGAATCAAACACTGTGTATTGGCGAGACAAATGCTAATAAAAAGATTTTATTACATGAAAAGGCTTCATCACCCCTAGGAAAACGTCTACTTTAGTGGATCGGATCTGCTTTAAAGGTAATTACCGTTGCCTTAAACCTTATTTACATCCTCGCCATATGGTCGTTGAAAATTATACAAAATAAGGTTGTTAGTTCAAGGCTAAAAAGATGACTTAAAAATCAAATGTGTGTGAACAGATGATTTGCAAGGTGGAAACTTCTATGACATTGTTTGGTTATATCATTCAAGAAATTACTTGAAGTTATTAAAAAAACACATGAGGTACATCTCATAGAGAACTTACAGTTTATGACACCTTATTTCAAAACTAAATAACAGCTTAAAAAAATCGGGCATAAAACTAAAGCAAAGAGTTAATCAAATGATTACCAAAATCCTTTTCCAGCAACAGAGAAGAGAAGGAATATTCACAGTCGCAACCATTATAAAAAGAACAAGAATGCTACTGCGAAGTCAAATATAACCCTCTCTTTATACACGAGGACTCAAATTGTGTGTCGCAATGTGTCATTTGAATACGATAGTCCAAATATGATGAAAGTTCCAAAACTTTCATACCAAACAGTCAAATCGAAATCACGGTCGGGAAAAGTCAACTTCTTAAACAGTCCTACCAAGTGTGATGGCTTTCTGTCGAAAGGTCTCAAGATGGTTGAATTCATAAAGTGACACTATAACAATACTCGGATCAAAAGTAAAAACACAAAAATACTAAACTCCGAGGAAAATTCAAAAAGGAAAATCAAAAATCAAAAGGCAAAATCCAAATTCCAAACACATCAAACGAATGGATAACAACTGACATATTCCTGACTTGGTACAGGCAAATTCAGGCAAAGTAACAGTATAATATGATCAACTACACATGATGGCAACAAATTCTACCTCGTATGAGAGCTTTCTGGAAAAGGTCTAAGAGAAGATGCGTTTACGACGTTTTTTTTATATATATGTAAATGTCTAAGAATGTTTCTTTAACACACAAACGAGTGTTATGAAATTAGTTGTTATATTTCATATAGTATTCACGCAATATTTCGCTAAACAAATATATATATATAGAAGTACAGAGATCGTTATCATATATATATATATATATATGATAACGATCTCTGTACTTCTGTCCGTCTGTCGGTCTATCCAAAATACTTCAATAATCAGATACCGTTTGATATAAAACTTTCATATTCGGTATAATTATTTGTGACTTCTATTTGCCTAGCTATATCGTAAGTTTGATTTTAAAAAACAAATACTGGAGTTATTGCACTTTGACGATTTTCTTTTTTTTATAATGTTCTTTTCAAAATATTACAAGATGATGCTATATTCAAGAGATATATCAATTATCCAGACCTTTAAAAAGTACCTAAATATGGTGATTTTTTCTATTTCGTTTTAAATAATTAACAAATATGCATATAAATGAAAAAAAGTGTGAATTTACAACAATTTTTTTTTTAATTTACTCCTAAATACCCAAAGATTTTGGAAATATATATCATGTTGCCAAGTTATAACTACCAATTTGGACGAGATTTTGCATGGTGTTATGGCAGACTGGCTCTTAAAAGAGTTATGGGAGTTTTTTGTTGGTATTGAGACAAAACCACATTGTAACCGCAATTGATTCAATACCATTTTGTATAAAGCTCTCATACTTGGTAGTTTTGTGTATCCTTTTGTAGAAAGCTCTCCTTCTTGGTAGTATTGTGTAGCATTTTGTAGAAAGCTCTCCGACTTGGTAGTGGTTGAAAATAAATAAATAAAGATGACTGGTGCCACCTAGATTTTACATCCTAGATAAAAGGTTGAAATATGTTTATTTTCTGCTGCCTTGGTAATTAGAAGTTAAAATTGAAATGTTGAGAAATGGGTGTTGGCCATTGGTGTAGAAATAGCGGGAAATTTAGAAAAAAAACTCTGTAAGACCAGCAACATTGTCTGTGCCAAATTGAGCAAGAAGTGTTTCTTCATAAATACTATTTCGAAAATTCCTGAAACGTTAAGTACCCTTAAAAATGCAAATGTTTTCATCAAAATAGATGCGGCACCATATGTGTTTGACCATTTCAATTACACCCAAAGGTGTTGATAATTCAGAATTCGAATTTTTTTTTAATGAATCTTTGATAGTCTGGAGCATCACTGTATTTTTCGAGATACTTTAGAAATTGGATCGGTAAATTAATAAGGGACTAAGTGATAAACTAAATCAGAAGAAAATTGCTGAACGCCATGAAACTATAGTCTAAATCAAATTTTTACTGTTTAGTTTTTGTGTTCTTCTGCCTCAGGGGTAGGGTTCATTGATCCACTGATAATTCTGTCAAGGACTCTCTCTTTAATCATTTCTTCTCATCCTCGATAACACTGAATTTATTAATGCATATCTGAAAAAAGGGAGGGGGTTTGTCATTGCTCATATTAACGAATTTTTTGTATTTTTTATAGCTAAAATGTGCCAAAATGACCCTAAAATATTAAAAGTTAGGTGAAAAATCAAAGGCTTTACATGTTTTTTTCGAATTGAATATTATAAACACAGTTCATATAAAACACATAACAGCAATGATGAATTCTGAGTTTCAGCATTTTTATAGTCTATTTCATAAAATAGTTTTACTCTTATGCATCGGTGTCCATATATTCGCGATAAGACATATAATTTGAACATAGTTATCAAATCATCAGCCTAAAGTCTTTAATAGACTTAAACTGAACTTCATTAATCAAAAACCGCGTTTTAAACATAACCAAACAGTCAAAATAAGCTGGTCAATGGCCCCAAGTATGTAAATTAGACAGAATCGCCTATAACGGAAAAAATACTAGAAACAAATCGCTTTTCTTTTTCATGACAATATTTTTTTATCTTTTCATTAAAATCAATGCAGCATTATTTGCAATCAGTTATTCTAAATTCTGCTAAAGCAAAGATACTTAAACGTGACTGTGTTTGCGTTGATGAAAATGCCATTATTTCATTTTCTAAATGGAAATCATTAACTGTCATTTTGTTTAAATATTTTTGGTATATCTCAATGGGGTGGTTTTTCATAGAATATAACGAATATTAGAGAAAAGATAGCCAAATTTGTGTTTGCATTGTTTATGATTATGCCGACAACAAAGAATGCCGATATTTCTTCTTTTCGTCAAAACTAATGCAATTTTATTTGCAATCAGTCATTTTAAAATCACTGGATAAGTTATTTTTTTAAAGAATGTCAATAATTTAAGAACGAAATTACTTAAACTATTGTGTGTGTTAAAAAAGAGTGCAATCATATATTCATTTATACGGACATCATACACTGTCGTTGGATGTTCATCTTCTTTGAACATTATGGTTGGTCGTTTTTCAACAGATAAAGTGAATATTTGAGAAATAGAAACTAAATGTGGATTCGCATTGTTTAAATTGCCAATATCTTTTTTTTTCTTTGTATCAAAGGTAATAGACTGTTATTCGCAACACTCACTTTAAACCCTTCTGAATGAGTTTTTTTTATATTTAAAACGCCATTAATCTAGCATTCGTTTGTTTAAAAATGCCGATATTTCTTCTTTTATTAAAAATAAACGCTTCATCATTTGCAAACATTCATTTTTAATGCATCTGGATAAGTTATTTAAAAAAAAAAATATAAGGATAAATATACTTAAACCTGGATTTGTGTTGAATAAGGGTGAAATTGTTTTTTTATTTTATTGGAAATCATTAACCAGCATCGGCTATGATTATTTGTGTATATCGGAACAGATTTTTCTCATATCATATGCATGAATATAAGGGAAAATATATTTAATACTTTTTTCAAAGTGTCCATATTTCTATACTTTTTTTATTAAAATTCATGCAACTTAATTGACAATATTTGTTTGTTTAATTTATTAGGGAATTTTTGGTAGATTAATTTAAATTTAGCAATCGTCATAAACATCACTTTTAGAACTCAACTAGTTTGATAAAAGAAAAAAAAATCCTATATATTAACGACAACCGGAATTCTTTAAACAGATTTAAATTTAAGTGGTATCTGCATATTTCACTCTTGTTGTAACAAAAGTAAATGTTTAGTAGTAAAAGCTTTGCTGCATAATTAGAAATATAATATCGGGCTTCTGTACATTGTATCTTTTGTTGCGCCATTCTAATAAATTCATATAAAACTAAGATTCCCTTATTTGGAAGTGTTCAGCATATGACGTAGTAGACCTCAATTCAATAAGGTCAATCCGTCCGATCAGTCAAAGCGTCCCATTATAAGTCGAATCATTGACGTGAGTTTGACGCGACATTGACTGATGTTTGACTGATCGTTGACTGTTTGCTAATAATGTTACGCATTATATTGCAAGTACTGGCCTCTTCTGATATCATTTGACAAAAAACTGACATGATAGGTACCATTGATTGCCGGCATGTGAAGTTCACTAAAGTAGACTTTTATTTCGTAGTGTTGTTTGCAATCATGTGAAGTTGATCATATCGGAACGTCAGTTTGATCCGAGTATTTTTAAGGAAGTAATGGGACCTGGACCATCTTTGTGTATTGTTACAGTAACACCATTTAAACGCAACGCTTCTGAGACCGTTTGACAACACTCTAATACTTTGTATGGCTGTTTACCATGTCTGTATTGAATATAGTTGTTATAACAGTTTAAGTTGAGTACTTATAGAAAATTATGAACGCTTGAAAATTGAACATGTTAAAAATTTTAACACCATCACTTTGAACTCTTCAGTAAACTGTTCTGAAAGTAAGAATCTTGTGTTCTGAATATTAACATTTTGGTGTTAAACATGTTCTGTGTGTTCCAAAGTGTTACAGGGTTGCGGAGCGTGTCGGGGTGTATAGATTTTGAACATTCTGACACGTTAAACCGTTGAACACTAAGTGTTAAAAACTCTAACATAAAGTGGTCAAAAATTAAACACAAAGGCATTAAAAACTGAACATCCCACGTTCATTTGATGAACAATAGCGTTGTAAATATTTCGAACACCATAATATGTTCAAAAGTTGTTACAAAAAAAGCGTTCAAGCAGGGTTCTATTTATTAACACTTAGATTTACAGTGACGGCAAAATCGTTGGTTGTTTCAGGCTAACATTGTAGTAGTTTTTAAGAGTATAAGGATGTTCGCTTGTCATGTATTTTTGGTATTTTTGTCAGATTTTAGGAATCTTCTGGTTTTATCCATTTGAATGCCTAACCAATTTTTGCCCATTGGCCCCCGTTTTTCCCGCCGAAGTTGCTATGACAAATATCTAGAAAACAAGCACATTGATCTATATAATTATGTTCTTTGCTTTTTTGGTTCCTCTATTAATCCCCTATCAATATATACTAGTGTTATGAATAGTCTGTTATTTTCAAACTGAATAGCGAACCTCCTTAACATAAAAAAGGACATCTGTACATTATTTTTGATTGTATGTAAAAACCCAAACAGAGAGGGTAAATAAAAACCATACGGGATTCAGCCTACCTTGAATTCGAGCATCAATAAAGTTTGATTATTGGTAAGTATGCGCATCTGTTGCAGTAAAAGTGGTATCTTAATAGCTTTTAAAGTTTTCTATTGACCCCCTAGGGCCTCTTTCATATTGATGTTACTAACCCGTGTTTGATCCGTAGGGGTTAGATGTGAACTGTATAACGAATAAACTGCCAAGTTATGGTAGAATTAAACATTGAAATACATTTTTTACAATTTCGAATAGGACGTCACTTGGCGTTGAGGTTTTGACTTATTTTGGTGTGTCTATTCTTTATGTTGCATTTTGTCGGGCTATGTAATGTATTTCGGTAGTTTCCTGTAATTAGTTGATACTTCAGTTTTATCATGTATATCTTTTGTTTAGTCATTTCGCTATTTACTGGTTGCAAAAGAATGAATTATTCTTAATAATAGGGATGTTCTGGTACCTAACAGAAAACCCTGGCCGTTTTTGGTACACATTTTTTGAACTTTTGGTCTTCGATGCTGTTCAACTTTGTACTTGTTTTGGCCTTCAAACTTTTGTATTTGGGCGTCACTAGTAAGTCTTGTGTGGACAAAATTCACTTCTGGCGTATTACAATTTTAAACGTGTTGCCTTTGTTAACTATTATTTGAGAGTTTCTTTGTCAATTGTGTTCTCCTATTTATTTTTATTGTAGTCCTGTAATGTTGTATTATGTCATTTTGATGTTATATTTCACATGGTCATAAACGAGAGAGGTTTGACGTTATATTTGTTATTCTCATAGGATTAGTATGTTTCTCTGTGTGTTACATTTTAATTTTCCTCTTATATTTAGTGCGTTTCCCTCAGTTTTAGTTTGTTACCCCGATTTATTTTTTTGTCCATGCATTTATGAGTTTTGAACATCGGTATAGTACTGTTGCCTTTATTTGACAGTGCAACCTTAGAGAACTGATTCATACAGTTCTATTCTAGAGCTGGTTATGAAAGCTATGGTGTAGTAGTTAGTGAATCGGACTACTAAAACAAAGGTTCCTGGTTCGATTTCCGTTCGGGATGAAAATTTCAGAACGCAATTTTCAGCTCTCCCTTGACACCATTTGCGAGTATGGTCCTGAGGAAACGATGACAGTACGTCGGAAGGGGACGATAAATGGCTGACCCGTGTTAGGAGAGAGTCAAATCTCTTGCACGTGAAAGACACCCTTGTAGATTTCGAAAAAAGAGTAGACTAATGCCTCTACAAGGCAGCACTCGCACCCTCAAAGTTAAAAGGGATTAACATAAGTTTCAAAACTTGTATTCCAATCCAACATAAATAAATAAATATTTTTAGACTAAGTGCTACATTACAACTTACTATTACAGATATACCTTAGAACGGATTCGGGCAGTTTTACTGAACTACAGGCTCCTGACTTGGGATAGACACATACATAAACAATGTGGCGGGGTTAAACACGTAAACTGGTTGTAACAATTTTAAGGTGATCCTGATTCTGATAGTGCTACCGTTGAACTGATTCTGACATGCAGCTTTACCCAACCAATGCCTAGGACTGATTCGGATAATGCTTTCTTAGAACTGGTTGTGACAGTTCAACGGTGGAACTAGTTCTGACATTGATACCTTAAAACTGATTCTGCTAGCCTTTCCGTAGAAAAATTCTAACAATTGTACCCTAAAACTGATTCGGACAGTTCTACCGTAGAACAGTTTTCAAGAAGAACTGTTAAGAACAGTTATCATTAAATATTAAACTAATTTAGCATTGTCTAGTATCTTTTAGAAGTTTTTAAACACTTGATAATTAGCAAACTTAGACAAAAGACAATACCGTGTTTTCCTTACCTGTAACTTTTGAAAAAGTAGTCCCTCCATTTTCGTCATTCAACTGACAGTTAAGTGTATCAATACTCGCATAGAAAACACACATCTTAGACAAATGATCGTAGGAAAAAACATTGCATTTCGCAATTTCTATGCACAATTTTGCTCCATACACAGCTGATATACAAGAACTGTTTAAGGTGGGAGTTTTGTAAACGGATATTATTCCCACATGAATACAATTTGTATATGTTGTCTCGTGTTGTGCCTTAACGAGAGACACAGTTAAGTCGTAAAATGCGACACAGTATAGTATATGAAACATTTTAGTCTTAAACCTAGACGCATTTAAGTTTAAAATAGATGTCAAGAAAATGCTGCAATATAAACTGTTTATAAAGGAATTCAATATATACGCAGCTTACAACAGTCACGTATATTCATTGGTTAGTTTTTCTATAAATCTTTTTAGAAATCACTTTGATCTGGAGACGTAATCAATAACCGAAATCGTTAATGACTATTTTCCAACGTCATTAATATGCAACCAATATTTTCCAATGGGACATTAAGTATCATAGGATGAACATTATTTCAACCAAAAAAAAGGTTTTATATGTAGAAAGAACGTAACTTCAAAAAATTATTTGGGAATTATTTTATACTGATTGCCATAGCAAATCATACTTTCAAAGGGTGTGCCCTTGATTGAATGCGTGTACCGTGCGTGTCTAGTGCTGGTACATTTCCTCGTGTGCTTTCTGTATACCGTTATTTTTTATTTGACTTATGTGTTTTAACTGTTATTAACAATGTATTATTAACACATTATAAACATAATACCAATGTATTTCCCTTATAAAAAAATATATTTCAAATCCTGGATGTTAAGTAAAACATCCTGAAGATATTCGAACGATGAATAAAACAGCATAATTAATGAACAAAAACATTTCTGAAGTTTTCCATAAAATGAATAACGAAAGTCAATTATTTATTTATAAAAGGAAATTTCAGGATCACGTATGTCGGCTAATCTTTTCAGGATATCCTATTGCTTGAATGATGGATTTTTCTCAAATATTTTCCAAAACATGTGATACACGTCAGAAATATCATTGAACCTAAAAAAAATCATAATCAAAATAGACTCTGTAGAAACATTGAATATTTACAAAAAGCAGTCGTTGATTAATGAAATTTTCAAATTTTATAACCAATCAAGTCAGTCTCATTAGCCACAGAGTTGAGAAAATTGGTGAGGAGAACACAAAATCAGATTACCAAAAAAATCACAAAATAGTTGAAACAATATGCTTTTGTTCTTAAAACACAGCGAATCATCACAAATTTAATAGCCATTTTTACAATCATCTCAACCCAAAAATCAATTTAAGAAAAAATGTATAATTACTACTCAAAGGTATACATCCTTAAGAATAAAGTAAAATTCCAGATAATTAACATACATAATGACGTCGACTTCACGATACTTTTATATCTTTTAAAATTGATACTTTAAGTTTGAAGGGCCTTAGTTAAGGAACAAAATACGCTTAAGATATTGATAGGTTATGTGACTCTTTTTGGAGATCTGTGATTTCTGCAAAAAACGGGGAAAGGCTGATTCTGCATTTTACCTTATAATTAGTAGTGGGAAAGTTTAGATGTTTACATTTCTTTTTGTCCGCGTGTCTTTAGATTATTAGTGTGTTTCTTCTAAAAAAGAGCCATGTTAATATGTATAGAAGAAACACAAAAAAGGTCATATAGGCAAAGCAGTAGCAAATATAAAAGAGCAGAATACAAAAATAATAATAGAACAATAACACAATAACGAGATGTTAAAGTACAAAGACACGTCATATGTATCAAAGAAACACAAAAAGTCACGCGGACAAAGCAAATATGAACAAAAATACAAACAACACAATGACGGGATGCATAAGTAAAGAGTCAAATGGATATCACAAAAAAACAGACCAAAAAGTAAAAGTGATATTAAACAAGACAAATATAAGAACCCTATAACACGTATTAATATGATAAACAACGTCAGTACGTAGAATCTTTTTTCAATACCATTCTCTATTATTTGTGAAGTTTATGCGGGTATGTATCAACAAGGTGCTGATACCTTCCGATGAACTTTTATAGAATAAGGACGAGACGTTCGTTGACCTACCCTGGTTCATCAACTTTCTGCTCAGACACTGGTAACGTTTTACAAAGTCTGAGTAGGAGCTGCAAGCTTTTGAATACTGAATAAGTCGGGAAATGTTATCCCATATGCAGGTGAAGTTGGTATAATGCTACTAAGGTGGGGGAAAATTATAATTTCAAAAAATAGATTCTGGTACTGAGAAGACTGTGTTTGTCAAATTCGGGGTTTAAGTCTAAAAATAAGGCAAAGGAAGTCGTGTCTGTTGGTTCTGTGATTTCTATTTCTTGGAGATATATTAATGGAATCCAATCAGAAAAACTTAAATTGTTAATAGAAAGAACATCATCAATATATCTGAAAGTGAAATTAAATAACATGGCTCCTTAGATCTTCTTGTTTTTAACAAAATTCTAAAGGAACTCCGATTCATATGAAAAAGAGACATACAAGGGGCCTGCACATTTCGTTCTCATTGGAATGCCGACAATTTTTTGGAAAGTCTACACCCAAATTCAGCAAATACAAATGTAAGTTTTCGATAAGAAACGCCAGCTTACTGATCACTTGTTTCAGGAAAACATGGTTTTATTTTATGTCTATCTGATGAGTTAAACCTTTTTCAACTGATTTTTATAGTTCGTTCTTATGTTGAACTTTTATACCACTGTCCCAGATTAGGGGGAGGGTTGGGATCCCGCTAACATGTTTAACCCCGCCACATTATTTATGTATGTGCCTGTCCCAAGTCAGGAGCCTGTAATTCAGTGTTTGACGTTTGTTTATGTGTTACATATTTGATTTTCGTTCATTTTTTTTTTACATAAATAAGGCCGTTAGTTTTCTCGCTTGAATTGTTTTACATGGTCTTATCGGGGCCTTTTATAGCTGGCTATCTGCGGTATGGGCTTTGCTCATTGTTGAAGGCCGTACGGTGACCTATAATTGTTAATGTTTGTGTCATTTTGGTCTTTTGTTGATAGTTGTCTCATTGGCAATCATACCACATCTTCTTTTTTGTATTTATTGATAAATTGCTATTGGTACTGAACAGTAAATGAAAGCACTCATGAGTACCAATTCATCCGTTGTTTGTGACAAGATTTTTTTTTCTTTCAAATAATGGATCCGAAGGCTTAATCACATTTCCAATTATTTTAATTTAGGTTTTCTGTTTTTTCATTTTTTTTTCATTTTTTTCTCATTTTTTTTTTCATTTTTTTTTCATTTTCATTTGGATTGTTTCCCATTTGTTCTTATCCTTGTTAGACTATGTGGTATGGGTTTTTCTAGTTCTTGGAAGCCTTGCCGGGACTTGTGGTTGGTGATATCATAATTGCACTAGAATCCACATGTATTTATCTGCGCTTAACAAAGTGTAGTAGTCAATCGAAAACCAGCGTATGTAAAAATAATATATCATGGCTCCCTCAATATGACCCCCCTCAATAATTAGTGTCCTTTTTTATCGTATCTCCTTAATATCTCTACGAATATGAGGAGTTTAAAGAAACCACTGGAGGACCACACGAGATTAGTAGGCGGGGACTGTTTCAATACACTGTTTTAATCGAGGTGTTCGAAAAAAAAGTCTGTCACAAATGAGCAAATTGATCAAGACTAGATAGCTTTGGAGATTATTAGTGTAGATAAGTATTTTCATTTATTTAGTATATGTTATGTCAAAACAAAACCATCTACAACTACTTCACGATACCCAAACAGTAAAATATATCATCCAAGTAGGTTAAGGTTAATATAAGTCCTTTTGGTTAATATGAGCTTTTCAAAAGTGTAGCATATTCAAAAATTGCCTTTGGGAATCAATGAAGGTTAATTTATTGTCGAAATGCGTATCTGTTGCAGTAAAAGTTGTATCTTATAAGTTATACGGATTACCATTGACCCCAACGGATCCATAAAGGATTAAAAAATAGAAACATCGATAGGCGAAAGATGTATAGGGTGTCGATATTGAACCGTGTAACGCACACGGGAATTTCCCGCCAAGTAATGTATAAAAATCAACTTTGAAATATAATGACAATAATAGAAGACGTCATGAATTTTGTTGTTCCCTTACATATCCATTGGGGTCACCACGTGACGACCTAAAATCAATCACAACGTCACTAACCCTACCGAAGTGCGACCATGTAAGTGTACGGATTGAGCGACAAAGTAAATTACTAGTTTACATATCTATCATACTCTAATGTATACGATTAATAAGAAAATGCCTGCTAGACTAAGCACACGTTTTATTCAACAATACTATTGAATCACATTTCTTTAAAGTTTATTGAATACATACACCTATTTTCTGATTCTGACAGTGCTACAATAGAATTGTTTTATATGATAGTGCTACAATAGAACTGTTTAATATGCCAGTGCTACCAAATCACTTATCCTGTCAGTGCTACCATAGAACTTATCCTGTCAGTGTAACCCTTTAACTGCGACTGACAGTGCTACCCTGAACTAATTGTGAGTGTACTTATTTTGAACTGATACTCACACTGCTCCCCAGGAATTGATTCTGACAGTGCTGCCCTAGAACTTATTCTGACAGTGCAACCTTAGAACTGATTTTTATAGTACTTCCTTAAAACTGATACTGACAGTTGAAAATTAATTCTGATAGTCCTACATAAGAACTGATATTGACAATGCTATCCAGGAAAAAGTTTAACCATAAAAGTACCGAATTCAAAGGCAAATTTGAAACTTGTGGATAACTTTGCTATTTTAGAATTATAAGAACTGATTCTGCCAGTTCTACTCTGAATTGATATGGACTATTGTATCCAAAACCTGAATAGTAAAAGTAATCCCTCCATTGTCTTCATTCATCTGACAACTATACGTATCAATACTTCGATACAAAACACAAATCTTAGACAAATGATTGTACAAGAAACATTGCATTTCGCATGTTCTACGCACAAAATTGCTCCGTGCACAAGTGAAGGACACAACCTATACAATAAGGGATTTTGGCAAACGTGAATAATCCCAACATGAACACAGTTAGTTATTTCGATATGAGCGTCACTAAATTATAATCATGGTACCTTTGATAACTATTTAAACCACTGGGTCGATGCCACTGCTGGTGAACGTTTCGTTCCCGAGTGTATCACCAGCCCAGTAGTCAACATTTCAGTGTTGACATGAATATCAATAATGTGGTCATTTTTATAAATTTCCTGTTTACAGAACTTTGATTTTTTCGAAAAACTAAGGATTTTCATATACCAGGAATAGATTACCTTAGCCGTATTTGGCACAACTTTTTGGAATTTTGGATCCTCAATGCTCTTCAACTTTGTATTTGTTTGGCTTTTTAATATTTCGATATGAGTCTTATGTAGAAGAAACGCGCGTCTGGCGTGTTAAGTTATAATCCTGGTACCTTTGATAACTATTAGTATACGTTGTCTTGTGATGTGCTAAAACGATCCAGATAGTTGAGTATCAATATTATATCAATAATATTATTTAAGAATTGAATGCTTCTTTTTGTAACTTTATTTGGGTTAAAAAGCGTTGACCGAAGTTCCGCGCTTAATCCTAAAATGTGCGCATTGTAACAACCCTATGAAGTTACAAAAAGAAGCATTCAATACTTATAATTACATTGTTAGCTGGGATCATGAAAACACAATTTTAATGTTTTGTTCATGCACACCACGTCTTTCTATATCTATATATTCTTTTCCATTTGCATTTAAAGTATAGTTCTTAAATTTTCAAAAAAAACTTTCTTCCCAAATTATGTTGTTTTCCAATACATTCAATGTCAGCCAGCATTATTCAATTTCATGTATATATATCTTTATTTACAAAGTCTATATAAACTAAAGGTATACAATTATATCAACATCAATAATGCATACAAGAACACATACTATGTGACAGCAGAAGGTGTTGTAGTAATAAACACACATTATTCTAACACATGATATCTAAGCTTAAAAGATCTAAATATAAAATTAACTAAATTACACAACTCTTTTGCATTGTTAGTACTCATCAGTTTAATAAATATGTACATTGACTGTTTGTTAAATAAAATGTTTTTTTTTGTAAATTGTTCTAAAACCTTGGAAACATGGACATTTGAGGATGAAATGAAACTCATCCTCAATATAATTTTTACAAAAAGAACATGTTATATTATTTCTTGTTATACCATAAAATATTCCATTTTGTTGTGGCTAATTAATCTTTTTTTTTGTTATACATATTTTGTAAACATTTGGAATTGGTTTGCATAAATAAAATTGCAGACAAAAATATCTAACGTATATATATACTTAGAACATTTTGGAGAAATATGTATATGAGCATTTAGTTCTTGTTTTAGACAATCGTACAAACGTTGCTTTATGCCAGTAAAATGTATAATTAGTTATCAAAGGTACCAGGATTATAATTTAATACGCCAGACGCGCGTTTCGTCTATGTAAGACTCATCAGTGACGCTCATATCAAAATATTTATAAAGCCAAACAAGTACAAAGTTGAAGAGCATTGAGTATCCAAAATTCCAAAAAGTTGTGCCAAATACGGCTACTGATATGCTAAATACCGCATGAATGTGACCTTTTTAAATAGTTCAACTTTAAGATTGTATTTTAATTGCATTTGAACTTTATTAATCTAAGATTTCAGTCATGTTGATCTGGAATTAGATATAAGAAGATGTATGACTGACAGTGCTACCCTAGAACTTTGTCTGATAGTGCATCCCTAGAACTGTGTATGACAGTGCTACCCTAGAAGAAATGTGTATGACAGTGCTTCTTTATTGCTATTTCTGACAGTGCTACACTATAATCGATTCTGAGAGAGCTTCTCTCAAACTGTGTCTGACAGTGCTTCCCTAGAACTGAAAGCCAAAGTGCTACCCTACAACTGATTCTGAAAATGCTACCCTAAAACTAATTCCCACAGTGCTACACTAGAACTGATAGTGACAGTGCTATCCTAGAACTGATACTGACAGTGCCTCCCTAGAACCGAAAGTGACAGTGCTACCCTAGAACAGAGACTGACAGTACAACCATTGAACTGAGTCTGACAGTGCTACTCTAGAACTTTTAAAAAGACAGTGCTTGTATTGCATTGTTACTCTAGGCCTAGACTTTTGTATGACATTGCCATCCTTGAACTGATTCCGACAGTGCTACCCTATAACTTATTCTGACAGTGCTACTCAAAATCCGATTTTGATAGTGCTTCCCTAGAACTGAATGTGACAGTGCTTCCCTGACATTGATTCTGACAATGCTTCCCTAGAACTGATTCTGACAATTCTTTCCTAGAACTGAATGTGACAGTGTTATCCTAGAACTGATTATGACAGTCCTACGTACCCTATAACTAATTCTTACAGTGGTACTCTATAACTGTGTATGACAGTGTTAGCCTAGAATTGTGTCTAACAGTGCTACTCTTGAACTAATTCTGACAGCGCTATCCAAGAACTAAGACTGAGAGTGCTACCCTAGATCTGATTCTCACATTCATATTACTTATTCTGACAATATTACCCAAGAACTGATTCTGACAGTGCTACCCTACAACTGAGACCGATGGCGCTATCAAAGAACTAAGACTGGCAGTGCTACCCTAGAACTGAGTCTGACACTACTACCCTAAAACTGCGACTGACAGTGCTTTCATAGAACTGAGTCTAACAGAGCTACTCTAGAACTGATTCTGACGGAGCTACCCTAGAATAAAGGCTGAAAGTGCTGCCATTGAGCTGTGTCTGACAGTGATAGCCTTGAAATGATTCTGAATATGGTACCTTACAGCCGTGTCTCACAGTGCTACCATAGATTTGATTCTGACAGTGCTACACTATAAGAGAGTTTGACATTGGTTCCATAGAACTGATTCATACATTGCTACTGTCATGACTGTATAACTGAGTCTAATAGTGCTACCATAGACCTGAGTCTGACAGTGCTTCCATAGAAATAATTCTGAGAGTGTTATCCTAGAACTGATTCTCACAGTGCTAATCTTGAACAGAACCTGACAGTGCCTCCCTAGAAATGAGTCTGACAGTGCTACTCTTGGACTGACTCTGAGAGTACTACCCTTAAACTGAATATTACTGTACTACCCGATAACAGATTCTGACAGTGCTACCATAGACCTAATTCTAACAGTGCCACCTTCGACCTGAATATGACAGGGTTTCTCTTGAACTGAGTATGACAAACCTATTATAGAACTGATTCTGACAGAGCTACCCTACAATTGAGTCTGTGAGTGCTTCCCTAGAACTGTGTCTGTCACTGCTACCCTAGAAATGATTGTGACAGTTTTACACTAGAAATGTGTCTACCATTAGTTCCCTAGTTATGATTCGAACAGTGGTACCTTTGAACAGATTCCGACAGTGCTACCATAGAACTTATTCTGACAGTGATACCATAGTACTGAGAATGACAGTGCTTCGCTATAACTTATTCCTAGAGTGTTACCGTAGAACTGATTCTGACATTGTTACCTTCTTATACTGCTACTCTTGGAATGAGTCTGAAAGTGCTACCCTACAACAGATTATGAAAGTGCTACCATAGAACTATACTACATGTAATTCTGACAGTGCTATCCTGGAACTGAGTCTGACAGTACTACTGTCATGACTGTATAACTGAGTATGACAGTGCTACCCTTCAACAGATTCTTACAGTGCTTCCAGAGATCTGACAGTGTTACAATAGATCATTTTCTGACAGTGCTACCATAGAACATCTTCTGACAGTGCTACCATAGGACTGATTCTGACAGTGCTATATTATAGCTGAGTCTGACAGTACTAGTGCTACAATAGAACAAATTTTTACAGTGTTATCAAAGAACTGATTCTGACAGTGCTATCTTATAACTGAGTCTGATAGTGGTAACCTAGAACTGATTCTGACAGTGCTACTGTCACAACTGTAGAACTGAGTCTGACAGCGCTACTTCAAATCTGTGTCATACAGCGTTTCCCTAAAACAATGTCTAACAGTGCCACCCTAGACCTGTGTCTAACAGTGGTACCCTAGTTATAATTCTGACAGTGGTACCTTAGAACTGAGTTTGACAGTGCTACCCTTAAACAGAACCTGACGGAGTTACCCTAGAATAGAATATGACAGTGCTACACTAGAACTGATCCTAATAGAGCTAACCGTAAAATGAGTCTGACAGTGCTACCCTAAAACAGATTCTGACAGTGCTACTCTAAAACAGATTCTGACAGTGCTACCATAAAACTTATTCTGACAGTGCTACATTAGAACTAAGTCTGACAGAGCTTCACTAGGACGGATTCTGACAGTGCTACTCTAAAATTGAGTCTTACCGTGTTACCCTAGAACTGAGTCTGATAGTGTTATCCTAGAACTGAGTCTGATAGTGTTACCCTAGAACTGAGTCTGACAGAGCTGCCATAGAATTAAGTCTGATAATAGTACTATATAGCTGTGTCAGCCAATGCTAGCCTTGAAATTATTCTGACATAGCTACTTTAGAACTGTGTCTGACAGTGCTTCTTTAGAACTGTGGCTGACAGTGCTTCTCTAGAACTGTGTCTGACAGTGAAACCCTAGAAATTAATCTGACAGTGCTTACCTAGATCTGTGTCTACCAGTGGTACCCTAATTATGATTTTGAGAGTTGTACTTTAGATATTGGTCTGACAGTAGTGCCCTTGATTTGATTTTGACTGTGATACACTAAAACAGATTCTGACAGTGCTACTGTCATGACTGTAGAACTGAGTCTGACAGTGCTACCCTAGAACTGATTCTGACAGTGCTACCCTTGAACAGATTCTGACAACGCTTTTCTAGAACTGATGCTGACAGTGCTTCTTTGGAATATATTCTGACAGTGCTACCATAGAACTGATTCTGACTCTGCTATCCTACAACTGAGTCTGACAGTGCTTCCATAGAACTGATTCTGACAGTGCTTCTCTAGAACTGAGTCTGACAGTGCTACTCTCGAACTGTGTCTGATTGTGTTAGATATGATTCTGACTGTGCTTCCCTAGAATTGAGAATGACAGTACTGCCCTAGAATTATTTCGGACAGTGGTACTCTAGAACTGAGTCTGACAGTGCTACCTTAGAACCGAGTATGACAGTGGTACTCTAGATTCCGACAGTGTTAGGCTTATTACTGAGACTGACAGTTTTATTCTAAAGCTAAGTCTTGCAGTGATACTCTAACTGATTCTGGCAGTGCTACTCTAGAACTGATTCTGACAGTGTTTCTTTAAAACTGAGTCTGACAGTGCTACTCTACAACTGATTCTGACAGTGCTACTCTAGAACCGAGTCTGACAGTGCTACCTTAGAAACGAGTATGCAAGTGGTACTTTAGAACTGATTCTGACAGTGTTAGGCCTATAACTGAGTATGACAGTGCTACCTTAAAACTGATTCTGACAGTGCTACCATATATAACTGATTCTGACAATGGTTCTGTAAAACTGAGTCTGACAATGCTACTTTACAACTGATTCTGACAGTGCTACTCTACAACTAAGTCTGATAGTGCTACCTTAGAACTGAGTCTGACAGTGCTACTCTAGAACTGATTCTGACATTGTAGGCCTATAACTGAGACTGATAGTTTAATCTAGAACTCAATCTTACTGTGCTACTATAGAACTTTTCCTGACAGGGCGACTCAAGAACAGATTATGACAGTGTAAGGCCTATAACAGAGACTGACAGTACTACCCTACAACTGAGACTGATAGTGCTACTCTAGAACAAATTATGACAGTGTTAGGCCTGTAACTGAGACTTACAGTGTTACTCTAGATCTGTGTCCCACTGTGCTACTCTAGAACTGATCCTGACAGTGCTACTCTAGAACTGAGTTTGACAGTGCTACTCTCAATTGACAACGCCGTGGTTTACAAAACAAATACAAACAAAATAGCCTCTTGTCTTTGTAAATCTTGTTAGATTTATAATTAAGCTTTTTATATATATTTCAGTGGTTACAGGGTTTCCCCTGGGTCAATTTTTTTTTCGCCACATCTTTCGCCAAACAATATGTATTTTCGCCTCTTTTTTGTTTTTTCCACCAAGTAACGTAAGTTTTGAAAGATTTCTTCATAACGACATTTTTCTTTTCTTGACCATCGTAAATGAAAAAGTTGAGACGTAAAGTTATGCTTAGAAACACGTGTGTCACTCAAACGACTTTAAAGTAGTCTCCCTAATCAATTACTTATATAAAAGTCAAAGGATAATTAAAGTTTTAAATCGGAGATTTTTCTTTCTTTTGAAAATTTTTCGTCACAACAACAGCTTTCTTTTCTAAACTATCTTTAAAAGGAGAGGAGACGTCAAAAGTTTGCTTCAAACACGTGTGTCGCAAAGTGGTAAATACATTATGTATGTGACATTTAGTGGAAGTCATTTAACCATATCATTTTGTCAAACAATTTAATCAACATCTTTATTAATTAGTCCTTTGTTGTCGATAGCTATAAAATGCAATCAGCTGATTATTGATTTTCTGTCCAAATCTTAATGAGGGCAAGGTGAATACCGAGAATTGTCTGATTGCGTAAAGTCCGAGAAACTCGAAAAAAGTAAATAAACGAGATGGAGGAAAATAAATCGTTATATATATTTCGTTCGCCATTTTTTTTCGTAAATCCTGAGTGGTTATTCTGACACCAATATCACTCAACTAGTATGCATTTTTGTTTTGGGCCAACTGAACCACACTTCCGGTTGAAGGAATTTCTCGATGTAATGAAGATTCATTGGTGATGACATACGGCTGTTGTCTGTTCTTTGGTCGGGTTTTTGTTTCTTTGACACATTCCCATTTACTATCTCAATTTTATTTTAGATACTTGTACAGAAGACACAACATTGACAGATTAATCAACACGAACCCCTACCAAAGACTTGGGATGAGCAGCTCCTACTCCACATGTGACACCCGTCGTGTTGCACGTGCTATTACTTACCTGGTAAATAGTCTAATTCTGCAGCTCACATTCATGAAATGGTTTAAGGAACATATCCGATATCATCTGTGAAACGATTATTCCATAACGGTCAACCAACTCGTGATGGCATCCGTTAAATATTAGAAGGGATGATTTCAACTTCAACATTTGGAACTCTTGGTTAAATAGCTTACTTGTGAGCTGCAACCCCCTTTCGAGGTAATCATGATAGGAAATGCAAGTCCGGTTATATCGTATCAATTGAGAGATATGTATTATTTTCTGTAAGCGCTGTTGGAATGTTGCTAATTATGCCGTTACAATTATTTAGTTCGGAGTATTAAATATATCACTTTGTGGCACGGGCTTTGATCGTTGTTGGAATAAAATCAACGGTACCAATTTTGTTGCACCAGATGCGCATTTCGACAATACATGTCTCTTCAGTGATGCTCGTGGCCAAAATATTTGAAATCCAAAGCATATATAAAAGATGAAGAGCTATAATCCAAAAGGTCCAAAAAGTATAGCCAAATTCGTAAAAGGAATCAGAGCTTTGCATGAGGGAGATACATTTCTTAATTTATAATAATTCCTAATATTTTTTAACAGCAAATTTCAATAACACAAAAAATCCGGATTTTCATGCCAGTACCGAACAATGGAAGCCGTACAATGACTTAAGTTGTTTACCTCAATGTCTTTTGTTTTGTATCATTGACAGTATTATTATTATATTAAAACAATAAGTCTGTAGCACGTATTTGCATATTGCTCCTTTTATTTAAATGTCAAAAAGATGAGAAAAAAAGATAGATGAATAATTACACCTACACTAAAACAGAGAAGTTTACAACATGCATACAACATGTTAAATCTGATAACAGAAAATATAATGATATGAAAAGGCCTAGAAAGTGAATAAAACAACACCAATAACAAAAAAAGGATTTCTCTATAAAAAATTCCGGAAACATGTAACATATATCCTTCGTCAGTTTGATTATGATGTAACATGAATCATATTAATCTATTCTAATTAAACAACTACAATCTTAAAATTAGATAAATAAGTTAAAACCAAACTAAAAGACGCTTGTACAATTCTAAAATTCAAAAATGACGTAGATTATATCGCTATTTGAAACAGAGACTGCAAAGATATGTTTCGGACAAAAATAGTAATGTGGAAATGAACTTGTGAATAGGGAAATAATAATTTAAAATTTCAATGGTGACGACAGTTTAGATTTTACAACATCGATTTTGTTCAACTACACATATATATATATATAATCTAACAAAAACAATTAGTATGTATGTATAGGACTTCAATAAACAGATCGGATGTATAATGAAATTAATTTGATAATGTATTTCAAGGGTTAAACAATTTTCTCGATTGTAAACATTCTCTGTTGTTTAGTGGAATCATGCATGCTGCTAGAGGGATAGTTTTTGTATCAAAATTAAGCAAATTCAAACCAAAGACTTCAAAGTTTGTATTTCTAAGGTAAGGTATTTGGATGTCAACTCGACAGTTAATAACATGGCGTCTAGACTAAAATATACAGGAAACGAAACTGTATATTATTAAGTCCCTGTCCGATATTTTGTTAAATTACACTTTTTACAGTTTGGGTACATGTTTTACATTGTTATCAATTACATATGAGAATCTGAGTCAAATCGGTGAACATGAATTTGACAGCTAGTGCCCCTCCAATTTGACTTTAATGGAAATTTTAAAGAATACAAAAATGTGAACTAATCGAGAAAATTTGAATTTGACAGCTAGTGCCCTTTAATTTGACTTTATTGGAAGTTTTAAAGAATACCAAAATGTGAACTAAGGTGTGAAACAAGATGATAAAATGCTTAGTCAACTGGCTGATGACTCATTTTCTCAATTCTAAAAATGAAATAGCCCATCATCGGACCTTAAAGATTTTCGGAACATTTCTTTAAAACTCAGTAAATCTAAAACGGGAGTTTTATAGTAGGGTAAACTCAAACATTGTTAAGAAAGTATTGCAGAATATACCATGTGGAAAAGAACAAAAAATCTCTTCTTTGGATTAAATAACGACAAGCATGATACATTATATATTGTAACAATAATGAAAAGTATTTACAGGATTGATATTTGAATAATTTAATTTTGGATGTAACGCGTCTTCTAATTGGCTGACGCTATTTTGTTATGAGCCCATATACATAATTAAGTCATGTGACCGTGACGTCATCAACGTTTTTTCGCGGTTTTAAAAGGTTTTAAAAGGAATTCAGAATTTAATTATAAGAAATTACTGTAATATTTTTTCTGTCTATTCGAAATAACATAAAAAAAAATGTTAAATAACCCACTACACGCGTTATTCAGTGTGAACCCAATTTTTTATGTTATTTCGTCATAGACAGAAAAAAATATTACAGTCATTCCTTAATTGGAAAAAAAGAAATTTAACATAATAGGTCGGATAACAAATGTTAAGTCTTATATTATACCCAGTCTTTCTATTATAGCTTTGCATTGATTGTTTCCCCTACATCAACATGAAAGATTTAAAAAAACGTATACGTAACACTTATCACAGATCACACTAATAAAGGTCTGAAAAAGATAGAAATTGACAATTTCTTAAATGCATTACAAATTCATATTTCAATTGAGTAGCTACAAATGAATTGGCTATTACGAAAGTCATTATAAACTATTACTTTAACACATGTGGTAGAAACAGTGTTATATTTCATACAATGCATGAAAACAGAAACACCCTCACAATTTTAAGTAACAAATCTTATTGATTTGAATATATAAATAGCTGTCTCAAAGTAAACCATACCCCTACAAACATAATACCAAACTTTGAAAAAATTAGACAGCAACTGTATAATAAAAATATTAGATATTAAAGAAACTGTTCAGTTTATCTTTAATGCATAACTTATGGTAGTATTCATATTAATGATATCATTGATCATAAAGGGTATATATCACTTAGAAAAAAATACAAAAAAGACTTAAGGACGGTCGAGGGAACAAAAATTGCAGCAAAATTTTAAATTTAAATATATTATTTACCTGATCATCGGTGAAATATATATATATTTTTTTTTAACATTTTTTTAATATAAGCTGTATAATTAAAGAGATTTTTGTAATTTAAGAGATTTTTGTAATTTAAGAGAATTTTGTAATTTAAGAGATTTTTGTAATTTAAGAGATTTTTGTAATTTAAGAGATTTTTGTAATTTAGTTCTTCTTTTATTTCAATGTTGACTCTATTTCACTTATTCGTTCAACAGAGAAAACAAATACCTTAACAAAAATGCATGAAAATCGTTCAAAACTTTTGTAAAAAAAAAAAACGAGGAAAATAGAAAACGGAAAGTCCATAATCAAATGGCAAAACCGAAAGCTCAAATATATCAAAAGAATGGATAACAACTTTCATATTTCTCACTTGATATAAACAATCGTTTATGTAAAACAAGGTGGATTTAACCTGGATGTATAGCTAGCTAAACCTCTCACTTGGATGACAGTAGCATCACATTTCATGATATTGACAACAATACGTGAACAAAACAAACCGATATAGTTGGTAAAAATGTCAAAAATAGAGGTAAAGCAGTCAACATTGTGTAATTATCTTAATCGCAACAAAAACAAGCAAATATTTAACAAAGAAGCACAAAAAAGCATATAATGAATTGAAAAAAAATACAATAATTTAAATATCAATAATGATGAGAGAGCTATTTGATTCCTTATGTACAAACCAATCTTCAAATTCGAATCGATCACTTCAAGTAACATGCAACAATATTCCTTTTCTTATTTAATAAATGACAAACATAAAATATTAAGATGTTTGAAAATTGATCCTTTACATCCACCCATGAACACAATTACTACAACGATGGAATAAAAATACAACTATAGGTGTCGTGAGAAATTTGACTGAGGACTTTACCTATATTTTTTTTCCATCAGAATGTTGAAACTAACTCACGACTCCAAGACAACTTACAATATGTAATTAATGTTTCAGATTCGTGCGAGAATCATGTGACTTGTCATTTTGGAGTCTTGTATAACTAACTTTGCACTTTGTTAAAGGCCGTAATGTGATCTATAGTTGTAACTTACTGTGTCATTTTGGTGTCTTGTAGAGAGTTGTCTCATTAGCAATCATGCCACATCTTCTTTTTAATATTGGCTATATATATTTGCAAAAGGTATTGGTATAAACTATAATTAATAAAACTAGCCAACGAGTTATAAATTTACAAAGGGTAATTTCTCTTGTTATTCAGGGACTTAATCACAGAGAAACTCGAATTATTTAGGCCGAGTAATTTGTCATTACAGCAAAGAAAAGTGCAATACAGACATTTGTTTAATTTAAAAGGATAAATCATGCAAAAAGCACCAGAAATAAAAATAAATGCACCAAAAAAGCTGTAAAACATTTAAAATACAATACATCAACATATATATTTACAACTTTAGAAGTATAGACCAAAATAATCTGTCCCCTTGCAGAAGCCTGATATTCGGTTGTTCTTGTTAGATCCCGTAATTCATATAATATGTTTTTAAACATTAAACATGAACAACGACATTGGTTTACTCGCTCTAATTGGTACACATTTTGTCACACGAAGGCTCTGTATAACTTACTCCAAATACACGATTTATAATGTTTAACTGTATGGTGACTCAGAGTTGAATATGTCCACATACTTTTTGTCAAGTGGATATAGTTGTGTCATTGGCAATCGTACTATATTTGTGTATTTTTGTAACAACATTTGTAATTTTCTTTTGTCAACACATTCCCTAACGATATAAAAAAAGGAAGGCAATGCAAAAAAGGATAGTCACACACTCAAGTCGAAAACAAACTACCTATTTCATGGCAAAAAAAGACAAACGACCAAAAGATAGACAACGGTCTAGAAAAAATAACGTAAAAAACTACAGATTGACCAGAAGGAATCCCCTAAAAAACCGGAACTGACTGCATGTGACCCGCACGGATGAACAGATTATGGTTACGACAATTGGTACATGTCCGTCGATATTCAATAACTAAAGTCTCTCAAGAGTCTTTGTCTATCACCTGTATCTACTGTGTTGTTTTAGAATTTAAGTAAAATATGGTTAAAATCAATAGAAAAAGTATAAGATACCAAAATATGATTGAGACCAAGTTTTGTTTAATTTGGCCTAATAGTTAAATTAAAAACATGTCATCCCATTGTAGTCTTACAATAGTTACTCAAGACTCCTTATCATTATTTAAATTACAGGATCATCGGATTCGTTTTTCAATCAAGATACCCTAGTGGAAATTGTTCCTAACATATCTATTTGGTCCATAAGATTAGTTGGAGAAGATTTTTAAAAAAGATTACCCAAATCTTATGAAACATTAACTATAAAAGGCAAACATTCTTAAGGTGCAAATTGACATTTTTGGTACGTTGGATTATTTGTAGAACTTTTTTTGCTTAACTTAAATGTTGTTATTAGGGTATCTCTATCTTTGGGTAATATTTCAGATAATAACAAACAACCGCAAAAGTTCCCTCAATATCAATTAAGGAAAGAAGCAGAACATTGGGTTGTCTGATACGTCTGAAAATTTAAGGGCATTGATCTTATCAAATGAACATTTAAACTCAGATTTGCTCTAAATGCTTGAGTCTCAGATATGATCCAAAACTGCATTTTACCTCTATGTTCTATTCTTAGTCAGGTCGGCCATGTTGGTTGCAAGTGGGACATCAAAACAATATGTTTTACTCTAGATACCCTGCAGATGAGTATGGCCATGTTTGGTTGAATTGTGTAAGTGGTTTCATAGGAGAAGGTTTTTGTAAAAGATTACAAAAAATTACGAAACATTGAATTAAAAAGGCAAAAACTCCTTAAGAGTTCAATTGACAATTTGCTCAAATTGACTTATGTTAAGATCGTTCGTTGTTGAACATTATTGCTGTTAACAGTTTATAAAAATATTCAAGACAATAAACACAAACTGCACAATATCATTAAAATAACCAATTCAGGGGCAAAAGCCAACGAGTTGTATGGTTCGTCTGAAAAATTTCAAGGTTGGAAGATCTAACACTAAAGAACCCAGTCAGATTTACCCCTAACGATCAAGAGTCAGAGATATAAACAAAACTACTACATTTTACCCTTATGTTCTGTTTTAGCCGTGTCGGCATAATTGGTTAGTCGGTTGGGTTATCTAACACTAATTTTCTTTCTTCTACTAAATACCCTTATGACTAGTATGGCCAAAAGTGCATCAATGTGTGTATTTTCAGAGGATAAATTTACGAAAAGATGTTATAAATTGACTAAAACGGACAAAAATTACTACTGGGGTTACTTGACAATTTTGGTCAGATTGAATTATTTGTAAATCATTCTTTGCTAAACATAATCAAGCTGATAACAGTTTAATTCTATCCTTTAATGAAAAATAAATAAATTTAGGAGTAGCAACCCAACAACAAATTCCAGAGCGGACTTATCTTAATCTGATTAAAATTGTTATTGAACTTTAGAATTGCTCTAAATGCTACAGTTTCAGAGATGTAAACAAAACACAGAAATGTACACCTATGTTTTGTTGTAAGCCATGTCGGCTTTATTGCTTGGCAGGCGGGGTCATTGGCTCAATTTTTCAAACAAGATACCCTATAATAATGTTTTTGGTGAAGTTTGGATGAATTTTGCCCAGTATTTTCAAAGGAGAAGATTTTTGAAACGTTAACAGAGGATCGACTATGACCACGACCATGAGGACGACGGTCACCAACTGTCGAGAAAATCTCACTCGGCACAATTAGCCAGTTGAGCTATAAATATAAAAGAAAAATATATGTATCTTAAATTAAACAGTTCTTAATCTTCTTTGTTCAACTTGTCCTTTAAATTAGACAATTCATCTTCTTTATTCTGTGATATTTATAGAAATAATACAGCCTGAAAATATAAAACAAAAGTACTTATTATTTTACCAATAAATATACATTATCAATTAGGTATGTGTTATGTAAGTACGATTTAATTTTGTCGACATATTATATTTCTAACTTGATAATGCATTGAATGTCCCTTTTGGTATCTTTCGCCCTTCCTTTCTCATTTTCATAAATACAAATAAAAATATTATGATAGGCACCAAATGTAGAGCAGGGTCTCGTTACCCTTCCGAGGTACTTGAGATCAGACCCAGTTTGGAATTGTCTATGTTGTGTATGTATGTAAGACTCTAAGACTCTAATCGACGTCCGTTTCTCAAATCGACGTTCAAATCTGATATCACAATATATCCTTCCAAATCGAAAGTGGTGTTGTGTTTTTGTTTGTCTTTTAATTTTTTAGCCATGGCGTTTTCAGTTTAATTTCAATGTATGAGTTTTACTGTCACTCTGGTATCTTTCGTCCATCTTTTTAAACATGAATAGTAATGCCACACTACTATGTAGATCGATTCATTACTTTTTAACACCAATGAAAGACACTACCGTTAATCGGACGTGGTTTTTGGCAGTACATGACGTCACAATAGACGTCGATTATAGTATCACAATATTGGACGATGATTTTAGAAATGGCCGTCGCTTTGGTGAACAGACTTGAATTAGAGGCCGGACGTCGATCTGAGTCTAATATGTATATATTCCATGTATACTTATAACACTCTTAAACCTCTTCTTGTACTTTTAACACTCTAAAACCACTTCTTATACTTTTAACACTCTTAAACCACTTCTTATACTTGTATCATTATAAATACATATACTGTTTATACTAATATATATGTCGTGTTCACATTATCATTTTGCAAAGGTTATTACTTGTACACACTTGTATACAAGTAATTAGATGAGTTGGTTTTAGGTCACAACTATTCTTAGCCCCGCCATATTCTTCATTTCCCTGTCCGAAGTCAAAAACCTGCAGTATATTGGTTGTCATGTCTATTTAGGTACTTAGCTTTCTTAATTAGACTGTTTTGTGTTTTTTTCAAATAGGGACCTTAAATAGCTGACTATACAGTATAGGTTTTTTTCGCTGTTAGAGGCGATTGTCCATAATTGGTTTCACCCACTTTATGATCTTGAAGGGTTAACAGTCACACATTGCTCACGAACACGTTGCTGACAATGTGTGCATTTGTGAGCAAATACAAGTGCGCCAATACATAGTATTCGGTGATGTCATAATTTAGAAAAATGAAAATTTTTTGTCGAAACTAAAACACTGTAGAAGATATAAGTAAACAGTAAACAACGTAATTATTACTGACTTTTTCCAAATAGCTATTTGTCATGTTTATTATTTAAATGAATTACTTTTTTTAACAATGAATCTATAAATAACACACAATAATCAATTAACATAAACGAAATTACTTTTTTAGTTTCATCAGTTTGATGTATCTATAAACGCTTCGTCAGTTTGTACGACGAAAGATTTAAGGTGAAGTGCAGTCATATTGAATGTCATGAAAAAAATATTAATATTGTAGAGTTTTTTCCAAAATTCATAAAATTGAAAATGGAAATGGAAAATATGCTAATGAGACAACAACCTTATCAAAGAGCAGATAACTGTTGAAGTCAGTGTGTTAAGTATCTTATTCGTTTTAAAAAGATAACAGAAACATCATCAAACACCAACAATAAATGAACAAAATACAAAAATAGAATGAAATAAAAAATACTAGATCAATAATTTTATGAATATCATTAGCTTTTGAAACGCAGTGCAGTTTATAACTGTTCTAGAGACCTTTCAGGATCTGTTAAAGGGTAGAACAAGAACTATAACTATCAATGACTATCAATGACTCTTTCATATTCATTTGTTAAAATTTACTGTTTGCAATAGTGTGAATTGTTTTATATAATATGAATGTTCTTATCCTGGGCATACAAACAATGCCGTATTTGGCAAAACCTTTTCAACTTTTGATCTTCAGTGCTGTACAATTTTGTATTTTTTTCGTCACTGGTGAGTCTCGTGTGGACTAGACGCGTTTTTGGCGTATTGAATTTTAAACCTGATGCTTTTTGTTATCTATTAATCATGCTTTTCTTTGTCTAATATGTTCTGCTTTTTATTTGTATTGTAGTCCTGTAATTTTTTGTTTTCATTTCAATGTTATATTTAACTCTGCCATTAAAGTGCGAGGTTTGGCATGCCTTAAAACCAGGTTCAACCCACCACTTTTATTCCTCTTTAAAAGTGTCCTGTACCAAGTCAGGAAGATGGCCATTGTTATAATATTGTTCGTTTCTGTTTTCTCTTATTTTTGAGATAAGACGTGGCACGGTACTTGTCTATCCCATATTCATGTATTTGGTTTTGTTGTTATGTTTGTTATTTTCGTGGTGTATTGTCTGTTGCTTGGTCCGTTTCTGTGTGCTGTTGCGTTTCGGTGTTGTGTCGTTGTTCTCCTCTTATATTTAATGCGTTTCCCTCAGTTTTGGTTTGTTGCCCCGATTTTGTTTTTTGTCCATGGATTTATGAGTTTTGAACAGCGGTATACTACTGTTGCCTTTATTTAGAGCTGTTCCAACATAATTTGTTTTAAAAATACACAGTAGAACTGTTCAATTTGCAGTACTAGCGGTGACACTGCATCCCAATTTTGACATTTTTACCTCTTATGCTTATTTGTTTTGCTCAAACATTGTTGTCAATTTAATGTTTTTGTATGTGACCGTCATACAAGTGAGAGATGTGGGTAACTCGAGAACGAGGTTTGATCCACAATTTCTTCATAAGAAAACGCCTGTATTAAGTCAGGGATACGGCAATTATCTTGAGGTTTCGATTTTCCCATTCTGTTTTGAATTTTCCTTGTAGTTATGTATTTGCGTCATTGTACTTTTTATTAAGATAAATGAACTTAGCCCTACTGTTTCTGATACCGGTATTATTACACGGGTTATTAAAAAAAATCAATTAAATTGAAATAATAAATCATATATGGAGAAAATATAAACACTTGTTGATTACAATTATTAGGTTATCTTTACATATGTCATTGTGGTTATCAATATGAAAGTATTCATCATAGAACACGAATTAGAGATAAACAGTATATACTGATTTACGAGCAACAAGTGGGGATCACACAAAACTCAAAAACCAACTCTGTTGTCTCAATTCTAGAAAACAATTTACAGGGATCATAACAATAAAACATATTTCAATCACTGTCATTATTTCTTCCAATATTTTTTAAAGAATTGTTTTTACAAACAAATTAATTTTGACAAAAAATATGGAGGCTAAGATTTGCAAAAAAGAAACTTCTAATTGATCTAACTTATATTATGTAGAATGCATGTTCAAAGATCAATTTTTGTTCTTTTTGTATCATTATCATGTATGTACATTACAGTTATAATCAAAATGCAAGAATATCAAATTGTACTATTCAAAAATAAATTCGCTTACTTTTTCGCAGAGCACACGTTTTAGTTGTTCACACGATACATCATCAAATTGCTTCCCTTTCCACCCGTTCCATATTTGAAGGCATTCCCTTCCTTCACCCGGCTGATCAGGGGTCCACAGTGTATCATTCAGCAGTAACTCTCTTCCAGATGTAGTCCATTTCCACATTCCATTGTAATTTTTGCATCCAAGATACACGCTTGCTATTTTGATAAAAAAAAAATCATTACTTCTTCAATAGTTTATTTCTTTCTATATTGGTTAATCTATTTCCCTATTGTTAAATTATTGTTTGTCCATTCCTTAAAATTTGTAAGAATTAAATGCACGGATTTTTTTTCTCATGAATTAACGTTATTTAAGGAAATAGTTCATTAGTTCGTTTCAGTTTTTTATAGGTGTCAACTATACAAGAGGACAATACAATTTAATGTCTATTTTTTGCAAATGTCTCTTGTAAGCATGATGTGATTGTTTAATTGTGATATATTTACCTCAGAATTTCAATGTTATAAGGTATGATATCTTTGCCCCATTGTTTAATTTGTGTATATACTGAACCTATTGACGGTGTTCATTTAGTGGTAGAAGCAATGTAGCTCACCTGTGCAAATTGCGTAGTCAAATTGCATTAATTTGACTGTTTAATCATTTCTGATGTAAAGACACTGACCGTATATCACCTTATTTATGACGTTTAAATTGTGCATCAGTTTAGTTTTTTTTATGAATTCATGATAAAAGCATGTACTCGCAATGTTTCGTCATTAGATTAAAATTTAAAAATTATGTATCCAAAATATTTTATTTTGAACCATTGTAGGCGTAAATGCATGCAAAGAACATGAAAAATAACCCTAATTTTTTTCTATCAGAAAATAAATAAAGCGTGAGGTTATTTTTAGACATGGTATGTCCCGTCTGTTATGTACATGGAATTCCATAAAGAATAGATACACTGCCAGAGAAAAGAAAATCTCAATATATAGAAAATTAATGGAAAATACCATTTCCCTCATCCAAACAAAATACAGAAAGAAAGTAGAAATAGAAGTAAAATCAAACTTTGAACCAGAATTCATTAAAGTTTCGATATCTAAAAGATGTTTCATGGTCGTGTCAGGTTTTGATTTTTTGTCTACTGAATTGACTTAATCGTTTAGATAAAATGTATCCGAATAAGGGCATACCTGTTATTATTGAATTAACCAGCTGAAACTCTGCCTCGTCTGTAACTTCCGCAATATACCCTCCTTGAGAGACACAGTATTCCTATAATTATTGATGTGATTATTACAAACATTCAGAAACTATTGACATCATTTTTAGTTATTAATGCAAATAATGAGACGGCGTTACAATCACAATTATATGAACTCGCATTCTGATATATGATGTACACATCTGAATGCTATTGTTTTCTGAAATAAGAACAATTGAACTTGCATTGTTTTCGTTTTTTAATAACAAATGATAACTGCACGCAATAACTTCTAAACAATATTTTTCCTTTGATGGTGTTTTAAATGGTTATGCGAATGTTCAAGAAAAGGTTACTAAAATTATATATATATCTATAATACTAAAATAACAAGGTCCAATTTGTCACCCGTTATCGGGTAAAAACAACAAATCAAAGAATTCAACTTTATATTAAAAATATTCAACCATTGTCAATTTGTTCCATATTGTAGTATTTTAATCAGTAAGAATTTTTAAGATAACAATACGAATACTAAAAATCTGGACTTAAAATAAGGCGTATAGGTACGGTTTTCAATTTATTAGCAGGCATGACGTAAAACATAGAATCAAAGAATTCAACAAATAAATAATATAGGACAATGCTGTTGATGAAAAACACTCAATTCTAACAGAAAAAAATTGAAAGCAGAGAAAACAGTGTATATTTTAATCGACATGACTTTATCAGAAAAAGTAAAATCACAAAAATACTGAACTGAGAGGAAAATCAATTTGGGAAGTCCATAATCACATGGCAAAATCAAAAAAAAAAACGCATCAAAAACGAATGGACAAGAACTGTCATATTCCTGACTTGGTACAGGCATTTTCAAATGTAGAAAATGGTGGATTAAACCTGGTTCTATAGCGCTAACCCTCTCACTTTAATAACAGTCTCATCAAATTCCGCTACATTTACATGATGCGTTAAATAAACAGTCACAATTAATAAAATAGTCAAAATATGGGTATATCAGATGACAATACCAATACAAATATAAGGTTTACCAATTGTTATATACTTTAATTCAGTCACGGGCCCGCAATATCACGGGTGTGTTCTAGTATATCTTTACATTTCACAATACAATTCCAAATGTTGACATGATGTATTGTGTCATGGTCAATACATGTAAATGTCATAGAAAGACAAGCAGCACCATTGACAAAAAAACAATAACGAACATATACACAAATTCAATAATATTTTAGAATCCAAGAAAACATGAACAGAAATATCTCCGATGTTCCTGAAGGGTATACTTAAATTCAGAAAAAAAAATGGGGAATGTGTCAGAGCGACAACAACCCGACCAAAGAGTAGATAACACCCGAAGTCCACCAATGGGTCTCCAATGCAGCGATATACTCCCGCATCCGAAGAAGTGCTTCGGCTGGCCCCTAAAACAAAATTATCGGACCACAAATGAATTATCATGTTGTGATTGGTTACACGCCGTCACGTGGTGACCTCCTATGAGACCGTATGGGATTAGTAAGTTTCATATGGGGTTCATAACGCATTAATGGCGACGTCATCTATTATTGTTGTTGTGTTTCATTGTTTATTTTTTCAACAAAACGCCGCAGAAAAAGTCCAGCGTCCGATAAATTCGTTATACGGTTAACTACTGACCCCCTACGGATCCATAGAGGGTGAATAAAATTCATAGGGGACTCGGCCTCCGGCCTCCCCCCCTATGGATTTTACTAACCCTCTATGGATCCGTATGGGGTCAGTAGCGAACCATATAACTTATAATATATACTAGTTCAGTAATAATAGACGTCATACTGACCGAAATATATAGAAAAAAACAAAATTTAAAAATCATACAAGACTAACAAACGCCAGGTGCTCCTGACTATTAGTTTAACATATAATTTGGTCTACAAAAGAGAATAAAATATATATATGAAATACGCACGAAGTTGATGGGCATTTAGAACCAACAATTCTGGGTGGTTTTACCTAAAAGAGTTTCAGAAATTAGTATAGGTCCGTTGTGACCCTAAAACTTTTCCTGTGTTTAATACTTATACGAAAAGCTTTGAAGACACGAATATTAAACAAAACCAGACCAGGTGTTATATTTGTGGGGGAAACAAAATCTTACAACAGGTTTTGAATTTTTCGAATAACTAAGGATTTTCTTGACCAAGGAATAAATTACCTTAGCCGTATTTGGCACAATTTTTTAGAATTTTGGATCCTCAATGCTCTTTTACTTTGTAATTGTTTGGCTTAATAACTTTTTGATATGAGCGTCACTGATGAGTCTTATGTAAACGAACGCGCGTATGGCGAACTAAATTATAATCCTGGTACTTTTGAAAACTATTGCTTTACAAAGTTTAAGAGGTTAGTTTATAAAATTGAGAACGGAAATGGGGAATGTTCCAAAGAGACAACAACCCGACCATAGAGCAGACAACAGCATACGGTCACCAACAGATCTTCAATGCAACGAGAAATTCCCGCATCCGGAGCGTTCTTCAGCTGGCCCCTAAACAAATATATACTAGTTCAGTGATAATGAACGCCATACTATACACCGAATTGTACACAAGAGACTAATAGTTATAATATTACAAGACTAACAAAGGCCAGAGGCTCCTGACTGACGCAAAAATGCTGCAGGGTTAAACATGTTTGTGAGATCTCAACCCTCCCATTATACCTCTAGCCAATGCTGAAAAGAAAACGCATAACAAGACGCACATTAAAATTTAGTTCAAGAGAAGTCCGAGTCTGATGTCAGAAGTTGTAACCAAAACAAGAGGCTCTCAAGAGCCTAAATCGCTCACCTTAATTTTTTTGGTTAAAGCTTTCATCAATGATTATTTTGGCTTTTCAGTTTATTTATATGTTCTTTGAATCGTCCTATTTTCTTAAAAAAATGTTCTCCTATGTTCTATTGTAGCCATAGGAGCTATGTTTCTTGACATACAAGGAAATAAAATATAAAATTTTTACTAGATACTTTGAAACTCATTTAGCCTAAGTTTGGCTGAAATTGATACAGCAGTTTCAAAGGAGATTTTTTTTAAAGTCAGTCAACATGATGAACTAATTGTGAAAAAAGTCTTTAAAGGGCAATAACTCCTTAAGGGGTCAATTGACAATTTTGGTCGAATTGACTTATTTGTAGATCTTACTTTGCTTAACATTTTTGCATAACAGTTTATCTGTATCTATAATAATATTCAAGATAATAACCAAAAACTGCAAAATTTCTTTAAAATCATCAATTCAGGGTCATTCTACCTGAAAAATCAGTTAGCCAATTCGGCTGAAAATTTCAGGACAGGTAGACCTTGACCTAATAAATTCTTTAACTTCTTGTCTTATTTGCTCTAAATGCTGGAGTTTTTGAGATTTAAGCCAAAAACTGCATTTTGCCCTGTGTTCTATTTTTATCCATGACGGCCATGTGTTTTGACGACATAAAAAATAAAACACAAACTTAATTTTATACACCTTACTGATCATTCAGTGGAAGTTTGGTTGAATTTGGTTTGGTTGTTTTAGAGGAGAAGATTTTTTAAAGTTAGCAAATATGATGAACAAATTGTGGAAAATTGTCACTAAAGGACAATAACCCCTTAAGGGGTCAATTGACAATTTTGGTCAGATTAACTTATTTGTAGATCTTACTTTGCTGATCATTTTTGCTGCTTACAGTTTATCTTTATCTATAAAAATATTCAAGATAATGACCAAAACGGCAAAATTTCCTTAAAATAACCAATTAAGTGGCAGCAACCCAACAATGGGTTGTTTAATTCATCTGAAAATTTCTGGGCTGATAGATCTTGACCTAATGAACATTTGTATCCCATGTCAGATTTGCTCTGAATGCTTTCGTTTTTAAGATATAAGTCAAAAACTGCATTTTACCCCCATGTTCTATTTTTAGCCATGGCGGCCATGTTTTTTTACAAAATGGAAAATAAAACACGATTTTCATTCTAGATACCCTAAGGATCATTCAGCTAAAGTTTGGTTGTAATTGGTTCAGTAGTTGCAGAGGAGAAGATCTTTGAAATAGTTTACGACGACGACGACGACGGACGACGACGGACGCCAAGTGATGGCAAAAACTCACATTTCCTTTTAGGAAAGGTGAGCTTAAAATAAACAAAATGACAATAATACATAAATAACATCAGACTACTAGCAGTTAACTGACATGCAACCTCCAGAATACAATTAAACTGATTGAAAAATTATGTCTTCATCATATGAATATCATACCATCATAACATATATGAGAAGAACATAACCCGTGTCATGTCCGTTTTGACCCTTAAACTCTTCATGTGTTTTTATACATTCTTGAATTCAAATTTTTGAGTGCGTTCTTCAACATAGCTTCAGGCTGTCGTATGACAGATGCGCAATTTAGTCTACAAAAGACTCACAGTGACGTCCATATCGTTAATATTTAAAACAAATAAAGTAGGAGATGGAAAAGTATTGAAGACCTAAATATTAAACATAACCAGATAAGGTATTCTTTTCTTGGAGAAAAAAAAATCTTTAACAGTTCGAAAAAATTCTTCAAATCATATCCCTCATATATTATATTTAGTGTTGACTATTGGGTTCGTGATACTTGTCAGCTGCAAACCTCCACCTGCAGTGGCATGGACCAATACAAACTTTCATTCAGACTCAACTCACAATGTGTATCAACTGACAAAATTAGATCGGATCAAATAAATATCAATGAAAAAGTCTGAAGTATAGTGTAAATATACGACAGCAGCTGATAATATATTGATATCACGTGATACACAGAATTGCATATTTCCGAAAGTAATAATTCCAAATATAAAGAGAATATCAAAATCCACATACAATATGTAAGAAATCAACTGTGTCTGAAAAAACTCCAGGTCTCTTTGATTGTGATTGTACCATTTCATAAATGAGTATTATGATTGACAGGACACTGCAATGTTCCCACAAATATTTACTTTACTTACCATTGTATTATCCCAATCTAATTTCCTGGTGTTTTCATACAAATAGCAACTATTTCCAAACCTTATCCATTCAGAGGGACAATCTACAATAAATGCGAAACAGTTAGATACACTTAATGAAAATGTCTAGTGTATTATTTTTCCAGGTAAATAAAGGCAACAGTAGTATACCGCTGTTCAAAACTCATAAATCCATGGACAAAAAACTCAGGTAAACACATCAACAATAAGAGGAAAACAACGAAACAACAGAAACGGAGATTTCAAGAACAGATGTTGGGTTAACGTAATGTAGTTGTTTTATTACATTTTGAAACATCATTACGTAATGTTAAAACCATATAAAGAATAGACAAATCGTCAATACGAAATAACAAAACCACATCATGTAATGAAACAACTACATTACTTTAAGTCACATACACATCAAGTAATGTTAAAACCACATTGTCAAATGACAAAACCATATTAAATAATGTTGAAACCACACCGAGTAATGACAAAACCATATTGAGTAATGAAAAACCAAGCCAGTACGAAACCATATCGTGTATTATTTAAATATCATTAAGTAATGACTATTCCATATTGAGCTATATTAAAACATCATTACGTAGTGTCAAAACCATATTAAGTAAAGACAAAACAACATAGAGTAATAACAGAATTACACATAAGACAGCTGTGGCGTTCCATAGTTTTATTTTAAAATTTTGTTGATTTAATATTGTTCATCATTGTCCATATTTATAAATGTTATATACATGTATGATTATCAAAATTATTGTGTCAATTATCAAAAGCTTTTTTATATTTTTTGTTTTGCTCTACATCATATTCATGGATATTTTATTGGAATAAGATATCAGGCCTTAAAGATATAAAACTTTGCTCAGTGCTCGGAGCACAAAAATCATGCTCGAAACACGAAATCCAGCAATTTGATTGGTTGATTCTTGAGTCTGTTTACAAAAATCATGCTCGAAAGTTTTATGACCGTTAGGCCTGATCTTAGTTCAAAACATGTACCAACCTTGTTGTTGGTCTCAAGTACATGTACATTGTTACAATAAATATTATCATATAAACTTTAAACTTGGCAAAGAACAACCAATAATCATGCACAAATATAAGTTTTACCGGATCAAGGTTTTATATGCTTGGGTACAGTCTCTCAAACAATTGTTAAGGATGGATGATAAAATAAGGGGTGTATCAGAGTAAGTATATTGACTAGAAACAAGATGATACATGCACAATAGCCTAAAATAAGTACAGTTTCAACGTGGACAATTAAACATTTTATTAAAGCAACAATAATTCTTCAAAAAAAACACATACAAATAAAATTAATGAAAGGGAATCTTCATGTGTACCTCACTTGTGCCTGATGCAGTTACAGCAGAAAGATTTTTTTTAATATATAAAAAAAATCTTGTATTTTTGTAAGTTAAATAATCCGGACTTTTTTTTAATTTTCTTTGGAAGTTTAATTTTGACTGATCATGCTGATCTGGTCCATTTGGAACAGTAATTTTTACAAGAAATTACCCTGCTGGTGGACCCTCTAAACAATTATAGCGATCCCTATATATTTGTATGCGATAAAATGGAATAATGCATAAGAACACCATTACTAGTTATAGTGTTAAAATCAAAGAAAAAAGTCATAACAGTTAAGTTATAGATATTATCTGACTTATATGCCGTCAAAAAAATATTAGTTTTTATAAAGATTTGCAAAATTTCGTATCCTATTTTACCGACAACAATAAAGTGGGATATTCCTTTCTAATGTGTTCAGGTTTTGATACGCCCTATATATACGGCTCAGTGGCCAAGTTCGGATGGATATCTAGAGTAGATAAGATTGACATGGTCATATATTACACCTGTTATGATTGGATATAGCTTTCCCGCCACTAGAACTCAATGAGCCCTGAGTTGTGGCTGGGTCCCTAGAGATCGACTCGATACCCCGGATGTTATGACGTCAATCCAATCAAATTTGAATGAAATCATATTCAGAGTAGGGGCCTGGTACTTCCGGTAATCTAGAGACCTTACTCTTCAAATTTAATAATCGTGCATATGGAACTCTAGTCGGAACTCGAGTTCCATCCGAACTTGGCCAGTTAGAATGTGAAATAAAACTCACTAATTAATCTAGATATAAACCTTTTAAAAAATATTATCCATACACAATAAAAATATAACTGTAACTGCATGAAGTAAGACACAAATGTATTGTTACCATCTGATAACGGTGCATGACAAATAAAAGACACATACATTGTAAGTAATTTATTGTACCACTTAGTTTATGGAAAAGGGGGAGGGGTTTGCTTTTTTTCCTATTTGTAATGGCATTTCTATCGCGGAAAAGTGGATATTTTTTTAACAATTTTAATTGAATCGAATGAAAAATTCAGAAAGATTGTCTTTTGAATAGCAATACATTTTATTTACATGTTAATCCGGATATAATTATATACCCTGCGCACCCGACCCTTTTCTGAGTTGCGTTTATGTTATTCAATAGAATATAAGATTATCTTACTAGTTGATCATTTGATAGAGTAAAGGTATACATAGATTGAAAACAGTTAAAAACTGACACAAAGACGAATATAAATACATGCAGGTCACAGTATTCAGTGTTTATCGTCCTGAACATGCTTGAAATATTTGCCACTGGACGTTAATAAAGCAACCAACAATCAACCAACCTATTCAGTGTGACTCAATAAGATTTTCAAAATCTAAAACACGAAATTATGTAAAATCTGGCTTTTTATTTTTGAAAGTCTGTATTAAAAATCATCTCACGTATATGATAATATTTCTTTATTGTAGCGATAAATTGACAAAGCTTCACGTTATTTGTTTCTAAAATCAAAATTCAGGCAATGAAGGTTTCTTTTTTATCTATCATCGATTGAACTTTAAAATATAAATTTCCAAATCAGCAACAAAAAACTATTAGACGAATAAAATGTTGAAGTAAATTATAGATTGCATTTGTATCAAGGAAAAGAATGACCTCACACATGTTATTATTTTATGCTGTTGAGATTACATTGAAACATGGTATCGTCCGGGTTGATTCTAAAAAAGAATGACTTGCCGTTCTGAAAGAAAATAACTCCATATAATATATTTTCGTTAAACAAATTGATCAGCTTGTAATGGAGACCGTGATTTACAAGTACCTTGTCACGGCTTGTGTACGACAAGAATATGGTTTTCCACAGATATATACTGACTTAGGTTTTGTATTTTTACTAACCTATTGGAATATATAACTAATTATAATGGTATAATTTGCATTATTAAAGACATTTACAACTCAAGTCACTCAAGTAGTGATTTTGACGACCATTGTTTATTATTACGTTCTCAATAATGAAGGCGGCTTTTCCCCTACGACCTTTGAACTATGTTGTCAGTGCTACTTTAGAACTGATACCCACACTGCTCCCCGAGAACTTTTTCTGACAGTGCAACCTTAGAACTGATTTTGTTATAGTACTACCTTAAAGTTGATACTAACTCTATAAGAATTAGTTCTGACAGTGCTACATTAGAACTGATATAACAATGCTACCCTAGAAAAATTTAAACCATAAAAGTACCAAATTCAGAGGCAAATTTGAAACTAGAAGTGTTTCCTCAATTACATCGCAAAATCAAAAATTCTTACAAATCATACAAATAGAAAACAACTGTCATATTACTGAGTAGTTACTGATATAGCTGCACTAGAACTAAGTCTCACAGTGCTACTTACGATGATTCTGAAAACTCCAGAACTGGTTTTGATAGTGCTACCATAGAATTGACACTAACAGCGCTACCTTAGAAGTGATTCTTACAGTGCTTTCTAAGAACCGATATTGACAGTGCTATCATTGAACTGATTCTAACAGTTTCACTGTCATTTTTATTGCGGAAATGTTCTAGAACTGAGTATATCTGAAAAGTTTGTTAAACACTTAGTAAAAAAACAACTTAAACAAAAGAGAGTGCCTACCTGTAACTTTTGTAAAAGTAATCCCTCCATTTTTTTCATTCGACTGACAGTTTATTGTATCAATACTCCGATAGAATACACATATCTTAGACAAACGATTGTAGGAAAACACATTGCATTTCGCATTTTCTACGCACAATATTGCTCCATGCATATTTGAAGGACACGAAGAGTTTAAAAAGGGAGTTCGGTAAACGGATATTAGTCCAACATGAACACAGTTAGTATACGTTGTCTCGTGTTGTGCTAAAACAATCCAGATAGTAAAGTAATGAATTGAGATACAATATACGATATATAACATTTTAGTCTTAGGTTTAGCTGTTACAGTATCTAACTTTAAAATCGTTATCAGGAAAATGCAGCAATATGCAATTTATATAATGGAATACAATGTATAAGCAACTATAAGAGCATTCATTGGTTAGTTTCTTTTAAATCTTTTTTTTAAATCGTCTACTCCCACACACGTCATCAATCATCGCAACAGTTAACGATTTTTTTTGTCATACTTATGCATCCAATATTTATTTTCCAATTAGACACTAAAGAGGGACGAAAGATACCAGAAATACAGTCAAAGTCATAAATCGAAATACTCTGACAACGCCATGGCTAAAAATGAAAAAGACAAACAGACAAGCAATGTACACATGACACAACATAGAAAACTAATGAATAAACAACACGAATTAGGGTGATCTCAGGTGCTCCGGAGGGGTAAGCAGATCCTGCTCCACATGTAAATCGTAAGATGAACATTATTTTAATCATAAAAAAAAGTTTAATACGTAGAAAGAACGTACCCCCAAAAAATACAACCTTGTGATGTTTGTGGATCTATTTTATACTGATTGTAATGGAAAGGTACACATTACGATTTCAAGAGATATGACTATGTTTGGACACTGGTCTCTAATCTAAACAGATGGGAACAAACTGTGCCCCTCTACTTGCCGACTTATTTCTTTATTATTATGAAGCTGACTTCATGCAGGAAGATACGAAGTTATTTATATCCTGTAACTCTACTTTCCATTATATAGATGAAGTTCTTTCACTAAATAATTCAAAATTGGGTGACTATGTGAAACACATCCATCTCATCGAACTAGAGATAACAGCTACCCTTGATTTGATTAAGACAGTTGTACCCTAGAACTGAGTCTGAAAGTGCTACCCTAGGACTGATTCTGACAGTGTTACCCTTTAAATGAGTCTGAGAATGCTACCCTAGAACTGAGTCTGAAAGTGTTACCCTAGAAATCAGTCTGATATTGTTACCCTAGAACTGAGACTGACAGTGCTACCCTCTAACTGGGTCTGACAGTGCTGCCCTAGTTCTGATTCTGACTGTGCTTCTCTAGAACTGTGTCTGACAGTGCTTCCTTAAAAATTAGTCTGACAATGCTTCCCTAGAACTGATAAGATAGTGCTATCCTAGAACTGATTCTGACAGTGCTTCCCTCTAACTGTGTCTTACTTGGCTTCCACAGATGTGAGCCTGGCAGTGCTACCAGAAAACTGATTCTGGCAGTGCTACCATAAAACTGATTCTGGCAGTGCTTCCCTTGAACTGATAAGGCAGTGCTTCCCTAGAACTGATTCTGACAGTGCTACCTTAGAACTGTGTCTGACAGTGCTACCTAAGAACTAATTCTGACAGTGCTTCCCTAGAACTGATTTTGACAGTGCTTCCCTAGAACTGATTCTAACAGTGCTTCCCTAGAACAGATTTTAACAGTGCTTCCCTTGAACTGATTCTGACAGTGCTTTCCTAAAACAGATTCTAACAGTGCTTCCCTAGAACTGATTCTGACAGTGCTTCCCTAGAAACGAGTCTAACATTGTTACACTAGAACTGAGTCTGTCAGTGCTATCCTAGAACTGCGTGTGACAGTGTTAACCTGTAGTGAATTGCTCTAGTTTATATACTATTAAGTTTTCTAATATTGCGTTTAATCCCTATAAATCTTGAAAATTGGTTATGAGGAAATCAATTTCCCACACGCTGGCTCTTTTATAAGTAATTGTATCATGTGTATATTTGTGTTCTTTAATATACTTGGCTTATGAATATATATGTTTTGGTGAAAATGGTGAAAATTTATTAATTGATATCTTACAAACAAATGCGTAATTATTTTTTGTAACAATTAGTTCGAAGTGAAAATAGATACAATTTTGTTTTAGTCATGGCCGATATCTTAACTGCATCGTTAAATTTGTTAGAAAAAAGACTTCTTTCCCAAGATAAAAACATTTAAGAGCCTAAAGTATACCCGAAGTCTTCTTAATCGATCATATGAACGGACTCCTATATTCTGTAAACCAACTATTTTCGCTACTTTCGCAAGAAGCAAAATAACGCAAATTTATATATCTATCGTCAAGACAATTTGAAACCTGGATCTTCATTTTCTAACTACATCAAGTAAATTTGAAAATAATGAAATAAATATCCACGAATTTTGATAGAAATGGCTTAGTGCGAAACAAATATCCCCGAAAAAGGTTGGTTTAAAGTATGCAAATCATATAAGAGTTCGAAAGTAGTTTGTATCACATTTAAATCTTCTGACACATATTCTTACTAAGTAAACGCAAAATGGTTTGAATCTGAATTGACACTGACAACAACCTTATTCTAGACAAAATATCTAATGAATTTGTTTAAATTGTACTATAAAAGTATCATTTCTATTTTCAGAAAGACAGTTGTAGTATGAAAATTATTTTTTATTGCATAGTTTTATGTTCTTTTTTGTGTGTGTAAATCTCGAGATACGGATGAACATTTACAATATAGGTGTGGGCATTAAAAATTTTATTTTATTGTTAATGTCACTCGTCTAATGTACTTCAAGGTATATGATAAAATCAAGTACGTTTTAAATTCATCGACCTAAGCTATAAAATATCATTTCGTTTTTGAAATCCCATAACAACAATGTTACAAACTTGCAAATTTTTCAAGTGAGACCATTTTGTTTTTTAGGATTATTTTTCATCAAGAATCTATAAAAATAAAGATTAAGATTATAATTTCAAAAACATATATGGATATATCAGTTGGTGTTCCTTGTTAAACATCGTGCGTCTTAAAAACACTAATAAACATAATTTCTACTTTTTTTTTATAAACATGATAAATTTAGATCCACGTAAGTGTGTTCCTGTGTTTACCTTAAAACTAACTACCAAATCCATTTAAGCTCAGATATTGTTCGTTCAACTACAAAGGAATGCGACCAAAAATGGATCTACAACACATTATCAAAAGTGATACGTTATTGTTTCATTCAGCTTCAAAGATATGCTACCAAAAAGGACCTACACCTTAATTCCCCGAGGGTATCACAAGCCCAGTAGCCAGTACTTCGGTACTGGTATGAAAATACAGATTGTTTTGTGTTATTAAAATTTGCTGTTTCAAAATATTAGAAATTATTATAAATTAAGGAATGTATCTCCTTCATACAAAGCTCTGATTCCTTTCACGGATTTGGCTATACTTTTTGGACCTTTTGGGTTATAGCTCTTAATCTTTTATATAAGCTTTGGATTTCAAATATTTTGCCCACGAGCATCACTGAAGAGACATGTATTGCCGAAATACGCATCTGGTGCAAGAAAATTGGTACCGTTAATTTAATTTTTTCCAAATCCATTAAAGCACAGATATTGTTTCATTCAGCTACATTTGTACAAAGATATGCTTCCAAAAAGGACCTACACCTTATTTCCAAATCCATTAAAGCACAGATATTGTTTAATTCAGCTACAAAAATATGCTACCAAAAATGACCTACATCTTATTTCCAAATCCATTCAAGCTCAGATATAATTACATTCAACTACAAAGAAATGCACCCCAAAAAAAGGATCAACAAACTGAGTCTGACAGTGCTACCCTAGATCTAAGTCTGTTAGTGTTACTCTAGAACTGAGTCTAAGAGTTCTACTCTATTTCTGAGTTTGACAGTGCTACCCTAGATCTGATTATGACAGTGCTACCCTAGATCTGAGTCTGACAGTGCTACTCTAGAACTGAGTCTGACAGTTCTACTCTATTTCTGAGTTTGACAGTGCTACCCTAGATGCGTGTCTGATAGTGCTTCCCAAGAACTCAGTCTGACAATGCTTTAGATTTTATCTTCCCAATTATAAACTTACCACTTTTTTTATGTGACTTCATTCCAGCAGAGTCTTCGTACCGAGTTTTATCTTATGATATTACAGGATTTGTATTTCCTATCACAATTCCCTTGTTAGAGGAATTGCTTCTCACAATGAAACTATTAAACAAAGAGTTTCGATAAATGAAGTTGGAATCATCTTTTCTTAAATTTAACGGACGCCTTTGCGAGTTTGATAATCGTAATGGAATAGACGTTCTACGGAAAACTCCCCGGCAGTTTCAGTTCCGATCCGCATACTACTCTACACTAATAGTGCAGTGACGGAATAGGAAAAAGGTCGATTATTAAAAGAGTTTAATTTCACATCAGGGTATACGGCTAAAAATTGGCACAGTTCTAGAAAAATGATTAAGCTTGAATTTAAGATTTGTCGTCAAAAGATGTATGGTACTCTTTTTTATTTATTTTAACCGATTCGATGTTAACTTTTTTTATTTTTGTTCAAACATACTTTAACGTCTATCCAGATGAAAAATGCCCAAAAGATAAAGTTTAAATTCTTGAACTCCTTATCATGCTTATAACTAATTACACAATAAACAATGAAAAGATCCCATACCACATAGTCAGCTATAAAGGTTAGACATTATAAAATTGGAAAGAATTCAATTGAAAAAAAATAAATAATGGCCAATGTCAATTTTGATGATTCCAAAATCTAAATGATCAATTTCCCACTTTTCAGCTGTAACAAACCCTTTTATCATTCGTATGGTGATTTCATATCTCAAGTGATACGTTATGCTATTGCATGTTCACACTATACCGTATTCATATACAGTGAAACCTGTTTGAACCGAACAACTTCAGAACTTAAGATTGTGTTCGATTTTGGCAAATGTTCTGTTTTATCAGGTTCACGACGCAAACAATAAGACATAACGGTGTTTAAAAACATTTTTGGTTAATATAAGTTTTCAATTTATGCAGGATTCGGTTTAGTCAGGTTTCACTGTACAGGAGTATACGCAGACACAGCTCAAACAAAGTTAATACTTAATATGTGACAGCATATTGAAGATGCTTATAATTCAAATGATAAGCATCTGCTGATACCTAGTGTTCAGCTGTAAATGTTGATCTCTGACCACAAGATAAACAATGTGGTCTTATCTTAATATGCTGCAATCAAACTTGTGATTTTGATGGAAAATTATCTAATTGGCACTCATACCACATCTTCTAATATCTTTTATCTAATCTAAACAATATTAATAAGGTAAAAAAAAAAGAGAAAAATGTAGAGGGAACCAATCGGAAGTGAAGACATATATAGATAGATGCAAAAGTAGTTTACATAACATTTAAAGATTCTGACACATGTTCTCATTAAGTAAACGCAAAATGGTTTGAATCTGAATCTGACACTGACAACAACCTTATTCTAGACAAAATAGCTAATGAATTTGTTTAACTTGTACTATAAAAAGTATCATTTTTATTTTGAAAACGACAGTTGTAGTATGATTTGTTTTTAATTGCATAGTTTTAAGTTCTTTTTTTTTTGTACATCTCGAGATACAAATGAACATTTACAATGTAGGTGTTGGCATTAAAAATTAAATTTTATTGTTAATGTCACTCGTCTTATGTACGTCAAGGTATATATGATAAAATCAAGTACGTTTTAAATTCATCGACCTATATAGGAGAATAATATTTTGTTTCTGAAATCCCATAACAACAATGTTTCAAACGTGCAAATTTTCCAAGTCAGACCATTATGTTTTCTAGGATTATTTTACATCAAGAATCTATAAAAAATAAATTCATCAACATATATGGATATATCAGTTGGTTTTCCTTGTTAAACATCATTCGTCTTAAAGAATTAATTAACATAATTTCTACTTTTCATCAATTTAGATCCACGTAAGTGCTTTCCTTACAACTAATTTCCAAATCCATGAAAGCACAGATATTGTTTCATTCAGCTACAAAGATACACTACCAAAAAGGACCTACACCTTTTTTCCAAATCCATTAAAGCACAGATAGTGTTTCATTCAGCTACAAAGATATGCTACCAAAAAGGACCTACACCTTATATCCAAATCCATTAAAGCACAGATACTGTTTCATTTACCTACAAAGATATGCTACCAAAAAAGACCTACACCTTATTTTCATATCAATTAAAGCACAGATATTGTTTCATTCAACTACAAAGAAATTCACCTAAACAAAAGGATCAACAAACTGATTCTGACTGTTTTACCCTAGAACTGAGTCTGTTAGTGCTACTTCATTACTGATTCTGACAGTTCTACCCTAGATCTGAGTCTGTAAGTGCTACTCCATAACTGATTCTGACAGTGCTCCCCTAGAACTGAGTCTGTAAGTGCTACTCTATAACTGATTCTGACAGTCCTACCCTAGATCTGACTCTGACATTGCTACCCTAGAACTGAGTCTGTTAGTGCTATTCATTACTGATTCTGATAGTATTACCCTAGATCTGATTCTGACAGTGATACCCTAGAACTGAAACTGTAAGTGCTACCCTAGAACTGATTCTGACAGTTTTACCCTAGAAATGAGTCTGTTAGTTTTAGTTTTCTGAAATAAGTTAATCCTTCAGTTTCATTATTATATATCTTTCATATTCATTTGTTAAAATTTACTGTTTGCAATAGCATGAATCGTTCTATATAATAATGGTGTTCTTATCCCGGGCATAAAAACAATGCCGTATTTGGCAAAAACTTTAAACTTTTGATCTTCAGTGCTGTACAACTTTGTACTTTTTTCACTTTCGATCTTTTATATCTGGGCGCCACTGGCGAGTCTTGTGTGGACAAGACGCGTTTTTGGCGTATTGAATTTTAAAACTGATGCTTTTTGTTATCTATTAATCATGTTTTTCTTTGTCTAATATGTTCTCCTATTTATTTGTATTGTAGTCCTGTAATATTATGTTGTCATTTCAATGTTATATTTAACTTTGCCATTAAAGTGCGAGGTTTGGCATTTCATAAAACCAGGTTCGACCCACCACTTTTATTCCCCTTTAAAAGTGTCCTGTACCAAGTCAGGAAGATGGCCATTGTTATAATATTCTTCGTTTCTGTGTGTGTTTCATTTTAACGTTGAGTCGTTTGTGTTTTCTCTTATTTTTGAGACATTGAGATAAGACGTGGCACGGTACTTGTCTATCCCAAATTCATGTAGTTGGTTTTGATGTTATATTTGTTATTCTCGTGGTGTTTTGTCTGTTGCTTGGTCCTTTTCTGTGTGTGTTGCGTTTCGGTGTTGTGTCGTTGTTCACCTCTTATATTAAATGCGTTTCCCTCGGTTTTAGTTTGCTACCCCGATTTTGTTTTTTGTCCATGGATTTATGAGTTTTGAACAGCGGTATACTACTGTTGCCTTTATTTAGTGCTACTCCTTAACTAATTCTTACAGTACAACCCTAGATCTGATTATGACAGTGCTACCCTAGAACTGAGTCTGTTAGTGCTACTCCATAACTGATTCTGACAGTTCTACCCTAGATCTGATTATGACAGTGCTACCCTAGAACTGAGTTTGTTAAAGCTACTTCATTACTGATTCTGACAGTTATACCCTAGATCTGATTATGACAGTGGTATCCTAGAACTGAGTCTGTTTATGCTACTCCATAACTGATTCTGACAGTTCTACCCTAGATTTGAGTTTGACAGTGCTAACCTAGAACTGTGCTTAATAGTGCTACCTAGAAGTGTGTCTGATAGTGCTACTCAAGAACTGAGTCTGACAGTGCTTAAGATTTTAGCATCCCAATTATAAACGCACCTTTTTTGTATGTGACTACATTCCAGCAGCGTCTTCATACCGAGTATATATCTTATGATATTATAAGATTTGTATTTCCTTTCTCAATTCCCTTGTTAGAGGGATTTCTGCTCACAATGAAACTATCAAACCAAGAGTTTCGATAAGTGAAGTTGGAATCATTTTTTCTTAAATTTAACGGGCACCTTTACGAGTTTGTTAATTGTTATGGAATAGCCGTTCCGAGGCAAACTCCCCGGCAATTTCAGTTCCGATCCGCATATTACTCTACACGTAAAGTCCAAAGACGGAATAGGAAAAGTTCGATTATTAAAAGAGTTTTATTTCAAATCAGGGTATACGGCTAAAAATTAGCACAGTCCTAGAAAAATGATTAAGCTTGAATTGTTATTTGTCGTCAAAAAGTCGTATGGTGCATTTTTTATTTTGACCGATTTGACGTTAATTTTTTTTGATTTTGTTCAAACATACTTTAACGTCTATCCAGAGGAAAAATGCCCAAAAGATAAAGTTTAAATTCTTGAACTCCTTATCATGCTTATAACTAATTACACAATAAACAATGAGAAGATCCCATACCAAATAGTCAGCTATAAAGGTTAGACATTATAAAATTGGAAAGAATTCAATGGAAAAAAAACTAATGGCCAATGACAATTTGAATGATTTCAAAATCTAAATGATCAATTTCCCACTTTTCAGCTGTAACAAACCCTCTTCTCATTCGTATGGTGATTTTATATCTCAAGTGATACGTTATGATATTACATGCTCCCACTATACCGTATTCATATACAGTGAAACCTGTTTGAACCGAACCTCTTCAGGACTTAAGATTGTGTTCGGTTTTGGCCAATGTTCGGTGTTATCAAGTTCACGACGTGAACAATTAAACATGACGGTGTTTCAGAACATGTTTGGTTTATACAGGTTTTCGGTTTATGCAGGATTCGGTTTAGTCAGGTTTCACTGTACAGGAGTATACGCAGACACAGCTCAAACAGAGTTAAAATTGAATATGTGAGAGCATATAGAATATGCTTATAATTCAAATGATAAGCATCTGCTGATACCAAGTGTTCAGCTGTAAAATGTTGATCTCTGACCACAAGATAAACAATGTGGTCTTATCTTAATATGCTGCAATCAAACTTGTGATTTTGATGGAAATTATCTAATTGGCACTCATATCACATCTTCAATCATCTTTTATCTAATCTAAACAATAATAATAAGGTAAAAAAAAAGAAGAGAAAAATGTAGAGGGAACCAATCGAAAGTGAAGACATATATAGATAGATGCAAAAGTAGTTTACTTAACATTTAAATCTTCTGACACATATTCTTACTAAGTAAACGCAAAATGGTTTGAATCTGAATCTGACACTGACAACACCATTATTCTAGACAAAATATTTAATGAATTTGTTTAACTTGTACTATAAAAAGTATCATTTTTATATAGAGAATGACAGTTGTAGTATGAAAATTATTTTTTTTGCATAGTTTTAAGTTCTTTTTTTCTGTTTTTTTGTAAATCTCCAGGTACGGATGAACATTTACAATGAAGGTGTGGGCATTAAAAATTAAATTTTATTGTTAATGTCACTCGTCTAATGTACGTCAAGGTGTATGATCAAACCAAGTGCGTTTTAAATTCATCGATCTATACTATAGAATATCATTTCTTCTACAATTACTACGCCCATAGACTACCCAACTCTAAGCACATAATACTAATAAAAAACCAAACTAAAGCTCAAATTGATTACCCACACGACAGTGCCATGTGCTGATTTTAATTGCACATTATGATACATAATATCATGTCGACAAAATATAGTCAAGTTATTCATAATTTCTACTGAAATCAAATCATTTCATATAACATCAAATAAATTCACATAAGCAATATAAAAAATTTCAACTGAGAAACACGTCTAGTCGAGTCGGCCCTGTCGTGCTGAATGGCTATATCTCATGAAGCGCGAGAAAACAAATAACGGTCTATGGGAGACAACTAGAAGAAATTAATTTCAATCTATTTCAGTTCCTTCAAACGGTTGAAATTACATTTCGTTTCTGAAATCCCATAACAACAATGTTACAAACATGCAAATTATCCAAGTCAGACCATTTTTTCTAGGATTATTTTTCATCAAAAATCTATAAAAACAAAGATTAAGATTATAAATTCATAAACATATATGAATATATCAGTTGTTTTTTTCTTGTTAAACATCATGCGTCTAAAAAACACTAATAAACATAATTTTTACTTTTTCATAAACTTCGATCCACGTAAGTGCTTTCCTGTGTTTACCTTACAACTAATTACCAAACCAATTTAAGCTCAGATATTGTTTCGTTCAACTTCAAAGGAATGCTGCCAAAAAAGGACCTACACTTATTTCCAAATCCATTAAAGCACAGATACTGTTTCATTCAGCTACAAAGATATGATACCAAAAAGGACCTACACCTTTTTTAAAAATCCATTAAAGCACAGATATTGTTTCATTTAGCTACAAAGATATGCTACCAAAAATGACCTACACCTTATTTCTAAATTCATTTAAGCTCAGTGTTGATGTTATATTTGATATTCTCGTGGTGTTTTGTCTGTTGCTTGGTCCGTTTCTGTGTGTGTTGCGTTTCGGTGTTGTGTCGTTGTTCTCCTCTTATATTAAATGCGTTTCCCTCGGTTTTAGTTTGCTACCCCGATTTTGTTTTTTGTCCATGGATTTATGAGTTTTGAACAGCGGTATACTACTCTTGCCTTTATTAAGTGCTACTCAATAACTAATTCTTACAGTGCTACCCTAGATCTGATTATGACAGTGCTACCATAGAACTGAGTCTGTTAGTGCTACTCCATAACTGATTCTGACAGTTCTACCCTATATCTGATTATGACAGTGCTACCCTAGAACTGAGTCTGTTAAAGCTACTCCATTACTGATTCTGAAAGTTATACCCTAGATCTGATTATGACAGTGCTATCCTAGAACTGAGTCTGTTTATGCTACTCCATAACTGATTCTGACAGTTCTACCCTAGATTTGAGTTTGACAGTGCTAACCTAGAACTGTGGCTAATAGTGCTACCTAGAAGTGTGTCTAATAGTGCTACTCAAGAACTGAGTCTGACAGTGGTTAAGATTTTAGCATCCAAATTATAAACGCACCTTTTTTGTATGTGACTACATTCCAGCAGCGTCTTCATACCGAGTATATATCTTATGATATTATAGGATTTGTATTTCCTATCACAATTCCCTTGTTAGAGGGATTTCTGCTCACAATGAAACTATCAAACCAAGAGTTTCGATAAGTGAAGTTGGAATCATTTTTTCTTAAATTTAACGGGCACCTTTACGAGTTTGTTAATCGTTATGGAATAGCCGTTCCCAGGCAAACTCCCCGGCAATTTCAGTTCCGATCCGCATATTACTCTACACGTAAAGTCCAGTGACGGAATAGGAAAAGTTCGATTATTAAAAGAGTTTTATTTCACATCAGGGTATACGGCTTAAAATTAGCACAGTCCTAGAAAAATGATTAAGCTTGAATTGTTATTGGTCGTCAAAAAGTCGTATGGTGCATTTTTTATTTTGACCGATTTGACGTTATTTTTTTTTGATTTTGTTCAAACATACTTTAACGTCTATCCAGAGGAAAAATGCCCAAAAGATAAAATTTAAATTCTTGAACTCCTTATCATGCTTATAACTAATTACACAATAAACAATGAGAAGATCCCATACCAAATAGTCAGCTATAAAGGTTTAGACATTATAAAATTGGAATGAATTCAATGAAAAAAAAACTAATGGCCAATGACAATTTGAATGATTTCAAAATCTAAATGATCAATTTCCCACTTTTCAGCTGTAACAAATCCTCTTCTCATTCGTATGGTGATTTCATATCTCAAGTGATACGTTATGATATTACATGTTCCCTCTATACCGTATTCATATACAGTGAAACCTGTTTGAACCGAACCTCTTCAGGACTTAAGATTGTGTTCGGTTTTGGCCAATGTTCGGTGTTATCAAGTTCACGACGCAAACAATTAGACATGACTGTGCTTAAGAACATGTTTGGTTTATACAGGTTTTCGGTTTATGCAGGATTCGGTTTAGTCAGGTTTCACTGTACAGGAGTATACGCAGACACAGCTCAAACAGAGTTAAAATTGAATATGTGAGAGCATATAGAATATGCTTATAATTCAAATGATAAGCATCTGCTGATACCAAGTGTTCAGCTGTAAAATGTTGATCTCTGACCACAAGATAAACAATGTGGTCTTATCTTAATATGCTGCAATCAAACTTGTAACGTTGATGGAAATTATCTAATTGGCACTCATATCACATCTTCTAATATCTTTTACCTAATCTAAACAATAATGATAAGGTAAAAAAAAAGAGAAAAATGTAGAGGGAACCAATCGAAAGTGAAGACATATATAGATAGATGCAAAAGTAGTTTACTTAACATTTAAATCTTCTGACACATATTCTTACTAAGTAAACGCAAAATGGTTTGAATCTGAATCTGACACTGACAACACCATTATTCTTGACAAAATAGCTAATGAATTTGTTTAACTTGTACTATAAAAAGTATCATTTTTATATAGAGAATGACAGTTGTAGTATGAAAATTATTTTTTTTGCATAGTTTTAAGTTCTTCTTCTTCTGTTTTTTTGTAAATCTCCAGGTACAGATGAATATTTACAATGAAGGTGTGGGCATTAAAAATTAAATTTTATTGTTAATGTCACTCGTCTAATGTACGTCAAGGTGTATGATCAAATCAAGTGCGTTTTAAATTCATCGATCTATACTATAGAATATCATTTCTTCTACAATTACTACGCCCATAGACTACCCAACTCTAAGCACATAATACTAATAAAAAAACCAAACTAAAGCTCAAATTGAATACCCACACGACAGTGCCATGTGCTGATTTTAATTGCACATTATGATACATAATATCATGTCGACAAAATATAGTCAAGTTATTCATAATTTCTACTGAAATCAAAACATTTCATATAACATCAAATAAATTCACATAAGCAATATAATAAAAAATTTCAACTGAGAAACACGTCTAGTCGAGTCCGCCCTGTCGTACTGAATGGCTATATCTCATGAAGCGCGAGAAAACAAATAACGGTCTATGAGAGACAACTAGAAGAAATTAATTTCAATCTAATTCAAATCCTTCAAACGGTTGAAATTACATTTCGTTTCTGAAATCCCATAACAACAATGTTACAAACATGCAAATTATCCAAGTCAGACCATTTTTTTCTAGGATTATTTGTCATCAAAAATCTATAAAAACAAAGATTAAGATTATAAATTTATAAACATATATGGATATATCAGTTGGTGTTCCTTGTTAAACATCATGCGTCTACAAAACACTAATAAACATAATTTTTACTTTTTCATAATCTTAGATCCAAGTAAGTGCTTTCCTGTGTTTACCTTAAAACTAACTACCAAATTCATTTAAGCTCAGATATTGTTTCGTTCAACTTCAAAGGAATGCTGCCAAAAAAAGGCCTACACTTATTTTCAAATCCATTTAAGCACAGATACTGTTTCATTCAGCTATAAAGATTTGATAACAAATAGGACCGATACCTTATTCAAAAATCCATTACAGCACAGATATTGTTTCATTATGCTACAACGATATGCTACCAAAAGTGACCTACAACTTATTTCTAAATCCATTTAAGCTCAGTTTTTGTTTCGTTCAAATACAAAGGAATTCTACCAAATAATGACCTAAAACTAATAACCAAATGCATTCAAGCTCAGAAATTATTTCATTTAACTACAAAGAAGTGCACCTAAAAAAAAGATAAAAAAACTGAGTCGGTTAGTGCTACCCTAGAACTGATTATGACAGTGCTACCCTAGAACTGAGTCTGTTAGTTCAACTCCATAACTGATTCTGACAGTGCTACCCTAGAACTGAGTCCGTTAGTGCTACTCCATAACTGATTTTGACAGTTCTACTCTAGAACTGAGTCTGTTAGTGCTACTCCTAAACTAATTCTGACAGTGCTACCCTAGAACTGAGTCTGTTAGTGCTACTCCATAACTGAGTCTGACAGTTCTACCCTAGATGTGAGTTTGACAGTGCTACCCTAGAACTGTGTCTGATAGTGCTACCCTAGAAGTGTGTCTGAAAGTGCTACCCAAGAACTGAGTCTGACAGTGCTTAAGATTTTAGCTTCCCAATTATAAACTTACCAATTTTTTTTTATGTGACTACATTCTAGCAGCGTCTTCATACCGAGTATATATCTTATGATATTACAGGATTTGTATTCCCTACCACAATTCCCTGGTTAGAAGGATTGCTACTCACAATGAAACTATTAAACCAAGAGTTTCGATTAGTGAAGTTGGGATCATCTTTTCTTAAATTCAACGGCCGCCCTTACGAGTTTGTTAATCGTTCTGGAATAGCCGTTCCACGGCAAAACCCCCAGCAGTTTTAGTTCCGATCCGCATGCTACTCTACACTTATATATCGAATTATACTATTTAACATATTTGGCATTGAGCAACACGACGGCTGTCATATGTCGAGCAGGTTCTTCTTGCCCTTCCGGAGCACCTGAGATCACCCCTAGTTTTTGGCGGGGTTGGTGTTGCTTATTCTGTTTTCTATGTTGTGTCATGTGTCCTATTGTTTCTCTGTTTGACTTAGTTTTCATTTAAGCCATGGCGTTGTCAGTTAATTTTCGATTTATGAGTTTGACACATCGTCTGGTATCTTTCGGCCATCTTTGTACATTGTACCACAAGAGACCAGAAAAATGGAAAACATTTCCTACAAAAGGTGTAACGTGTAACACACGTTAAATAAGCAAATAAGGAAAGAAAAAGCAATCGGGGATCAGTCGAGCACGGAAACGGGTACATTCGCGCTAATAATGTTATTTCACCTACTACGACCCATAGGTATTACAAGAGCCAAGAAAAAAATGAAAAGATTTGTTTTAAATGGTATAAAAAACATCTTATAAACGGATTATATGAGTATACGCATACTGTATGGTCATGAACATACGCGTATGGTACAAATACTCATATGGTCCGAAACATATTATATATATACAAATGTATAACAAAACTTTTAAACAAATATACAACTTGTTAAACGTATTTAAATGTCATCAATTTGAAAATTGTATATATAGGTATGCTATAAAGTTGTATAACAATTCTTTGAGACAATTAGTTTTCTATATCAAAGTTTTAGGATTTTACAAAACCAGCATATTTCCTGTGTACGTATTTATCTAATTTAAAAGAAATCATCGGTCTCATGAAACCTTGATCAAATATTTATTACAAGCAATCAAACTTTATGTCATTTTAAAAAGTCAATAAACTTAAATCAGTCTGAATGTTAATAATCAGACAAAATTGAAAATTGAAAATATGCATGTTTTCCTGGTATGTCTCCGTTCGACGTTGCGAAAAATATTGATTTACGTTATCAACGTCATTACTTCCCCTGTAACTGTATCATATGCCCTTTGCACAATATATTCAAGAACATAGCAATAGTTTGCTTTTCGCATTATTTGGTGAGATGCAATTAACAGCAACATTTTACCCATTTCTCTGACGTCAGTCTATTGTTCTAACAGTGGATTATTTTTTAAAGAATCCACTGACCACCATGTTAACTTAAGATAACTTATGTCATAACTTTAAGCTTTTAACATACGAAATGTAATCCTCTCAAAAACGAGTGACAGATGAAAGGTTCGACCCGCGCGTATTTTCGTCAGTGAAGTCTGTAGTCTATGCATTTTTTTTTATCTTTATATTTATTAAACCTCAATTCTAATATTTACAACAAATTTTATATATTATCACAGAAAACATAGAGTCCCTATACAACCATTCTACAGCATTCTTTCTTAACAATCACACAAATCCTAAACTTACTTCATTATATCAATAACAGCGTATATGTATATAGATACCTTGTATTCAACAATTATTTTTAACTGTCTATTCAAATATTCAACAATGTTCATTTGTAGCGTTTGCGGATGGATTCCATTCCTGAAAACACATTCAACGAAGTCAAAGTTTTTTTTATACATAAACAAACAAAAAAATTAGCTTACAACTAAGTATATACCGCAAAATAATATAACTAAATTGAATCACTCACAGAATTATACATACTTTCACGGAAACCTATCACACAAAAGACTTATAAATGTCGACAATTTATTACATTTCACATAGTTTATCATCAATTGAATTGCTTCCTTCGCATTGTCCGAAGACAAATCCGTCTCTGTTATATCATCATACTGCTTAAAAAGTAATCGCAAATAATGTTCATATCTTGCATCCCGGTTATCAACCGCTTCAACATATTTTCTATTTACATTACATGTAACTATAAGGTTCTTATTAATGATCTTTCCGATCAAAACATCACCACTTGTAAGACTTCTTTTACAAACAATTTTACCGAATTCTTCATGTTTCGATTCTATAATATCTTTATTACAAACATCACTACTTTGTTCTTTTATTTCAATTTCTTTACTATATTTACGTTTCACTATTTGTTCTCGTTGTTCTTTACACTCTATTGTCTCTGCTACAGGTAAATTGCTTTCGCTATTAATAACCTGTTTTACGGGTATATATCTGTAGTCTATGCATGATACCACTATACCACGAGCGCTTATATAAAAGAATATTTTAATATCACTCTTAAAGCGTATATTTGTCAATACATGTGTATTTCTTTCTTTCTGATATATAATAAAATAAATAACACTGTACAATCAAGGAATTGTGAATATTACTTATTAGTACAGTTCCTTTATAAAATAAACAACCATGTACACATTACACTTATCTCTTTAAACGTACAAGGCCTTCTGCTTTTCATCATAACAAATTATAACATTTGGAATTAGTATTATAATGCTATCATACCATCACTTTTTGTTTGTTTGATTATAAATGGTCCAAATATACATCAACATTTAACTGCCTCGAATTGGAATAAATTGTGATAAGCTACAACTATAAAACTACTTTTTTGACTCTAAAACCAGATACAAAATCGTCAACATGTAATGAAAAATGAAATATAAATACCTTTCAGATTCAAACAAATACTTCGGTAGAGAAAAACAGTAAAATATTAAAAAAAAATATTCCAGGTCCTAGGTTTGAACTTGGTACTGTTAGTATCAAAGTTTTTCTTTCTGTGCCAACGACTAGACGATCACAGCTATGAAAAAATTACATGACACACCTTAAAATTAAATACTAATATATTGTACATTTTTAGCATGAGCAATTCTGCTTGGTTTCAGAATGCGTACCACAAATATTACTAGTTTATTTACTGATTGAAAGTGGATGCCAAATGTAGTAACGTTGAAATAATCTAAACATAATGAAAGCTAACCAGTTTACACAATATTTATATATTATTGTTCAATTCAGACCAATCGTTGTATTTATTTTGTCACCAACAGGAGTCTTGTGAGGTGGTTTTATTGTTGCATTTATACTTCATTCAGATTTTTAAATAATCTTAGTCCGTTCGTATATATGTTGTAAATCCAATTAATTGAATTATATTAAGACTATTGACTTGCTCATGTATATATAGAAGTGTTTAACGACCTTGACTGGCTTTCAGCCCTCGTACGGTCGGCTCGGTGCCCGAAGGCGTTTGGTGAGCTTTAACCTATTTTGATGCCGTGGATCAGGAACAAGAAGTGGACGACGCCATATGTAGGCCGCCATCTTGGTTTTGGTGAGTTGATTTTTCTTTTGTTGACTATTTGTTTTTTTTTTACTTCACAACGTCTGCTTTCAGGGTCAGTTTGGTCAGCTTGGCAGCCCGCTTACCTCGATGATGGAGTACTGGTAGATGAGTCTCGGACGTAGTATTATAGATGACAGGAAGCGTTATCAGGACCAAAGCCGTGAGGCAGTGAAATGAAGGTCGTATCGCCCAACACCTAGGATACAGCCCTCCTACGTTTATCGGCATAACACTCCCCATGATACAATCGTTTTTGGAGTGCATGTTAACGTCGTTGGTTATCTAACTGTAAACCCTCATCGAAGATAGCGGGTAAAGGAGAGCTGGCCCAGCACGTCTGTTCAGCTGTAATGACTAAGACGTGACTGAAAGAATGATAATGACTTGCTAACCAAAATGACACAAACATTAACAACTATAGGTCACCGTATGGCCTTCAACAATGAGCAAAGCTCATACCGCATAGTCAGCTATAAAAGGCCCCGATAAGACAATGTAAAACAATTCAAACGAGAAAACTAACGGCCTTATTTATGTAAAAAAATGAACGTAAAACAAATATGTAACACATAAACAAACGACAACCACTGAATTACAGGCTCCTGACTTGGGACAGGCACATACATAACTAATGAGGCGGGGTTAAACATGTTAGCGGGATCACAATCCTTCCCCTAACCTGGGACAGTGGTATAACAGTACAACATAAGAACGAACTATAAAAATCAGTTGAAAAAGGCTTAAATCTGATGTACAGTAGTTGTCGTTTGTTTATGTAATATATACGTGTTTCTCGTTTCTCGTTTTGTTTATATAGATTAGACCGTTGGTTTTCCCGTTTGAATGGTTTTACACTTGTAATTTTGGGGCCCTTTATAGCTTGTTGTTCGGTGTGAGCCAAAGCTCCGTGTTGAAGGCCGTACTTTAACCTATAATGGTTTATTTTTTAAATTGTTACCTGGATGATGAGTTGTCTAATTCGCACTCACACCACATCTTCCTATATCTATTAACTTATCAGATATAAAATGTAGACAAACATTATGTTGGTAACTTTTTTATTTTAACATTCCAAACAAGATTAAAAAAAATCCGTATAATAAGTATATGTCTTTCTGAATAAATTATGAATACTAAAATCTAATCAATATAAAAAAAAATTAATGATTAAACATTGAATGAAATAATTATTTACAAATATACAATCTGCAATTAATAAGGGTAGAAAACAACCGATTTAAGTTAAATCCAACTTATATTAAGTTAAATATAAATGTGAACCGTGTGGAATAACCATTTCTAGCTATTAGAGTATAAAAAAGACAAAATACGAAATTATTTTCATGAAATTTCGTTGATTCATTGTCAGATCTTGAAACAGATAGTCGTTATACTAGAAATGGGTTAAGTTAGAGAATTGATAAGAAGTAGTAGATTCGAAAACGATAATCAACGAGCGGCTTTAGTCAACGAATCAACTTCTTATCAATTATCTAATATATAATTCATCTCAAATAAGAGCTTGGGCATCTTTGTACGAATTTAAAAAAAAACCTACATTCATTCGGTATGCAAAATGTTATGAAATAAAACCGACATCTGGTTTAACGACCCATTCTCATATCATGTAGTGAAAAACATTTTATTGTGGTACTTAGGTATATCCGAATAGACCAGTTTAATTCCTGCTAAACTAGTCTGAGAAACTATACACATTAAATAAAATCAAAAATCAAATGAACATGAGAGCCGAAAGATAACAAAAAGACATTCAAATTCATATAATAGATGACGTAGATCGAAGGAAACTGACAACGCCATGGCTTAAAATCAAATCAAAAAAGAAAAACCGATACGTCCTACACATCGTTAAAGGTCGTACGTTGACCTAGCTATAACAGATGTGTTTGTTAGTTGGTAACTTGTGGAGAGTTGTCTCATTGTCAATCATACCACATCTTTTTTACTTTTATATAATTCCTATATCATTTGCATATCTATATAATAAATACTTGAATTGGATTGATGAATTATAATTTTTTTCTTGGTTTACACTTCGATAAACCTTGTGTCCGAAAACACTTTCGTAATACATTCATGCGCGATACACATACATTTGTGTACTTGCAGGGATACTGGGGTTTTCAGAAAACTGAGATTATACAACAATTGCATAACATTTGTTTCTATTCTAATGTATATATCATGTATATAGCAAAAAAAATAATTAAATTAATGCACAAAAGCTTCGATAATATATGAAAATGGAGTTTAAATAAGATTCCGCGAAATTTCATGAAGGATTTGAAGAATTTACGTCATGGCAAAACACGACGTCATACGAATGAAATGTCTGAGGGAAAGACTATTTCGTTCCGTGTACGCTTCAAGTTCGGATAATATTTAATAAAAATGAAGTTATTGAGGTAGGTGCTATCTCATTTTAGATTCTGTTGCATTTGGTAGACTTTTTTTGTCTTTAGAAAGTCAAAATGGCTGCATACTCCTTAGTTACGACATGCAAATGTGCTTTTGATGGTAAATAAAGCAGCCATCAAACAAATAATGTAAATTAATAATCGCGTATGTTTAGCTGAAGAATTATAAGGATAAAACATAATTGTTTTAGAGGTTATTGATGTGTAAACCGGGTCTCTTACTCACAAATTTGACATAAATGTCCGGACTTTTATTCAGTTTATGAGTTATTCGCCCCGGTTTACAAATCAATAATCTCTAGAAAAATGTGTGACATCCTATAGTAAACAACAGTACACAAAAACATAGAAAAGAATTAGGAACACGTGCACGCACACCACCACACGCTAGACGTTATGTCATGTGCTCTGAAAGATTAAACAGAACTTGCTCCACATCAGGCACACGTCGTCCTGCTAATGTACGTTAACATCCGCTGTCATTTTGTCTCGTGTGGAGAGTTTTTCATTGGCTACATACCACATCTTCTTTTTATATGATGAGTGGAAATGGTTACGACAAGCAAACATTTTCGTCGTCATTTGTGAATGGGATTTTCCATAACGATCAGCCATTTCGTAAAGGCGTCCGTAAATTTAAGAAATGATGATTCAAACATTGACAATCGGAACCCTAAGTTTTATTTAGCTTCCCTGTGACAGCAACCCTATATCAAGAAAATTGTGATAGGCAATACAAATCCTGGAATATCTTATCAACTACGAGATATATACGCCATATCTAGGCGCTGTTGGAATGTTGTTAAATAAAAAATTGTAAGTTTACAAGTGGGATTCTGAAATCATCTATCTTGCCGTAATGTTTTGTTTTTTAGAATTTGTTTTATAAAGCAATTCTAATATGATGTGCTTCTTTCGTTTTGTGATTAAACCCATGCTCTAAAGCCAATAAAATTTGTTTGCTCATGCGTATATTGACCACTGCAGAATAATGAATTTTATCAAATCGACAATAAAACAAACAACAGCAGAAGGTCACTAACAGGTTTTCAATGCAGCGAGAAATTCTGGCAACCGGAGCGGGCGTCTTTTAGCTGTCCCCTCGACAAATACATATATTAGTGCAGTGATAACGAACGCCCTACTAAACTCAAAATTGTACGCAAGAAACTAAAATTAAAAATAATACAAGACTTGCAAAGGCCAGAAGCTCCTGAGTGACATGGGACAAGCGAAAATATGCGACGGGGGTTAAACATGTTTATGATATATCAACACTCCCCTTATACCTCTATCCAATATAGAAAAGTAAACGCATAACAACACGCACATTGAAATTCAGTTCAAGAGAAGTCCGAGTCTGCTGTCAGAAGTTGTATTCAAAGAAAGTAAAAAAAATGACAATAATACATAAATAACAACAGACTACTAGCAGTTAACTGACATGCCAGCTCTAGACTTCAATTAAACTGATTGAAAGATTATGTCTTCATCATCATCATTCATCATATGGCTAGCATTTGATATATTTCATTCACTTAAAACACTTCCAAACTCTTAAATGATGCACATTTTGTTACTTATTCATTAATTACGACTGTAATGTGTTGCAAATGGAAACTGACATATTTGACCTAGAAACCGCAGCCATTCATGCTGGCTGTTCAAACTCCTCCCTCTAAAAAATCAAATTGCTAGTCGTTTGCTCTTTCACAAACAAAAAAGGGGGGTTCATTGAATAGCTCTGTACAGTTACACATCGGACAAAGATATTACATTAAATGTCCATTATATTCGTGTTATTATAGCACTCAATATCGCTCGTGCAAAAATAATCACGAATGCCTATCCATATGCATGTTAAAACTACAATAAAGTATAGCTTGCATCAATTATTTCTTAACTTATTGTTTTGTAAAAAAAATAAATGGCTTTAAAATTTTATGCTAATTTGAATGGTTAATATGAGAATAAACTAGAGGCTCTAAAGAGCATGTGTCGCTCACCTTTGTATATGTGAATTAAACTAAGGAAGCAGACAGTTAATGACAAAATTGTGTTTAGGTGATTGTGATGTGTTTGTACATCTTACTTTACTGAACATTCTTGCTACTTACAATTATCTCTATCTATAATGAACTTGTCCGTGTAGTTTCAGTGGAAAATTTTAGTAAAAATTTACAAATTTTATGAAAATTGTTAAAAATTGATTATAAAGGACAATAACTTCTTAGGGGGTCAATTGACAATGGTGGTCATTTTGAATTATTTGTAAATCTTACTTTGCTGAACATTTTTGCTGTTAACAGTGTATCTCTATCCATAAAAATATTCAAGATAATATCCAAAAACAGCAATATTTCCTTAAAATTACCAATTTAGGGGCAGCAATCTAACAACGGGTTGTCCCATTCATCTTAAAATTACAGGGCAGATAGATCTTGACCAGATAAACAATTTCATCCCATGTCTGATTTGCCCTAAATGCTTTGGCTTTTGAGTAATAACAAAAAACTGCATTTAACCTCCATGTTCTATTTTTAGCCGTGGCGGCCATCTTGGTTCGTTGGCCGGGTCAAAAAACACAATTTTTAAACTTGATACATCAATGATTATTGTGGCCAAGTTTGGATTAATTTGGCTAGGTAGTTTCAGAGGAGAAGATTTTTGTAAAAGATCATGGAGATTTACGACAAAGGTTAAAAATTTACTATAAAAGGCATTTACTACTAAAGGGGTCAACTGACCATTTTGGACATGTTGACTTATTTGTAAATCTTACTTTGATGAATATTATTGCTGTTCACAGTTTATCTCCATCTATAATAATATTCAAGATAATAATCAAAAACAGTAAAATTTCCTTAAAATTACCAATTTAGGGGCAGCAACCCAACAATGGGTTGTCTGATTCATCTAAAAATTTCAGGGCAGATAGAAATTGACCTGATAAACAATTTGACACCATGTCAGATTTGCTCTTAGTGCTTTGGTTTTTGAGTTATAAGCCAAAAACTGCATTTTACCCGTATGTTCTATTTTTAGCAATGGCGGCCATCTTGGTTGGTTGGCCGGGTCAAAAAAACACAATTTTTAAACCACATACATCAATTATGATTGTGGCTAAGTTTGGTTTAATTTGGCCCAGTAGTTTCAGAGAAGAAGATTTTTGTAAAAGTTAACGACGACGGACGCAGGACGCAGGACGACGACGACGACGACGACGACGACGACGGACGCCGGACGCCAAGTGATGAGAAAAGCTCACTTGGCCTTTTAGGCTAGGTGAGGTAAAAAACAAGAAATTGTTATTTTTAAAAATTGTAAGAGTTTATGAAGACCTCTGCTATATCCTTTCTCACTCAGTTCGGTTTCAAAAAGTTTCTGATTACTTTTTCAAACGGGAATACCTGAAAGAAGAAAATATTACCATTAATAGGTGCATTTTTAATAGACAGTGTATGGGGATAAGGCTTCTTAACAGCATTTTTAGAATAACAAAAATAAATGGGTAGGTTTGCTGTTCCCAAATTTCTGATTTCTTGTCCCTTCGCCAAAACTACATTGACTCGCATTTACCTTTGCCCCTTTTCACCTTCGCACCTTTTTTTTTTAAAGGTTCTGTTTTGAATAATATTTAAATCGTGCTTAGTAAGTGTATCCTACATATATATGCTATAATTTGTCGTTGGTTGATGTCCTTTATATTGGTTTTTCCCCCTTACAATTCAAGGCCATTGTGTTTTCGCATGACATTGTTTGTCTTAATGGTACCTTATACTAGAGAGCTATACGGTATGTTTTTTCGTCCTTTGTGAAGGCCTTACAGTTACTTAAATCCATGTCATTTAAGTTCTGATGGATAGTTGTCGTATTCGATAGCATACCACATCTCCTCAATTTTATTGAAAAAAATATTTTATTCATTTACAATCTGATTGAAATGTGCATAAATTTATATATTGATATGCAATTTAAACATCTTATGAAATCAAATTAAATGCTTTGTACGAAAGGACAGGGATTTTAACAATGACCGTTTTCTAATTATAAGTTTGTGTGTAATTATTCTTGTAATGATTTCACAATATGAAAGAGAAGAAAGGAAAAAGCAAACAAACCAAGATAAATACAACAAATCTATTGAAATTAAAGGCAAATTGATGACGTTATGCATAATTAGCAGTTGTGATAAGTGTCAACGAATTTCCAAAGACTAAATATAACAACAATAATTTACATTATAAATACAATGTCTGAATAATTTATGTTCGATCTTTATTGGCATACAATTATCATATGTTAAAAATTTGTTTTGTAAAAAACGAAATTTATTTCTTTATCAATACTAAAGTGTCAAAGATTTTCCCAAAAAAAATATAATATTTGTTTTTTCACGATTGAATTGTTTTACATAAATTTTGTCATTTAGGGACCTTTTATAGCTGACTATACGTTATGGTCATTTTTGAACGCCGTACGGTGACCTATGGTTGTTAAATTCTGTATCGTTAAGTCTCTTGTGAATAGAAGGCCGTACGGTGACCTATGGTTGTTAATTTCTGTATCATTTAGTCTCTTGTGAAAAGTTGTCTCATTGACAATCATATCACATCTTCTTTTTTATAAGTTTCAATATAAATACAAAATGTCAATACATTAGGAGATGACATAGGGCAACAATAAAAAGGTTCTTGACTTTGTTATCCGTAATGCAGAAACAGTTGAGTCTTGCTTCAATCTATTATTAACGTAAAGCAGATAACTGTATTGTATTTTAAGGTTTATGTACCCTTCTGTAGCCATTTTTGTACGATTTTTCAAACATCAATTGTATCAAAACTACAGATATAATGAATAATAGAGACAGACCATTTTGAATATATACTAGGGGAAAACTTGATGCAAAGCATTATTATTTACTGTTGCATTGCATTTAATAGAAAGAGTACTTTGTGGCAAATAAATCAAGATTTTATAGAAAATCCTCAGCCTTTAATTCAGAGATTTTTGGAATGAAATTTGAAACATAGATTACTCACTTGCTTTTCTATGATGTGCCAGTGTTTATTTTTTTGCAAAAAGTTCAAAACAACCTGTAAATTCCAAAAAACCTCGTGCTAAGTCACTTAAGTCGAGCGCATCATCAAAGGTGTACTTGATTTGATCCATAATTATATTTGTTCTAACCAATAACTACATTAATAAACTTGTTTTAAGGAAATCAATGCTAGCACTGCATGCAATGATCCAATATATATCGGTCATCAAATTGCCAAATATGATAAAACAAGGATAAAGGCTGTGAATTTTCTATAAAATTTCCATATGTTTTGCATTGAAGAAACACAAGGGTACATAATCTTAGAAAAATGTTCACTGCCATACTTAAACAAAACCCACAGCATTTGGTTTAACACGATTAATAACTGTTCTTTTTTGGAAAAAATAAAACAAGTATTACAATCCTGGAGTGCTACATTGTGTCAACAGTCGTCGCCGCAGTTCAGAAGTTAATTCTTTATCATGTTTCAACGAGTATTAGGCTTTAACTGTCCGTTATATGCATACACAAAAAGTGCAATGCAAAATGAAATTAATGTGAGCAATTTAGGTATTGGTTATATGTCAATCAGACTTAAACATTTTGGTACAAAAGACATATAGAGGTCAACTATTGGCGTTCAACAAGAAACAGTTGTCTACGAAATATGTCAAGATGTAAGTCGTTGGAATACTGTCTCATTGACGTATTTTCAAAGATTGCCTTGTATTCAAAGACACTTCGTAAAGAAAAAAGCACAATTCTAATATGACGTCCTTCTTTCGCTTTGTGAATAAACACATGCTCCAAATCCAAAAAAATGTGTTTGCACATACGTATATTGACTACTGCCGGATAATGAATTTTATCAAATTGGAATGCATTTAAATATATTTCATTAATTGAAACACTCTCAAACTCTTGAATGATGCATATTGTTACTAGTTCATTTATTATAAATGTGCTGTGTTGCTATTCGAAATTGACATATTTGACCTACATACGACAACCGTTCATGCTGGCTATTCAAAACTCCTCTCTCTAAAAAAAATCTCATTACCAGTCATTTGCTTGTTTATAAACAAAAAAGGGAGGCTCATGGAAGAGCCTATACAAACGCTCAACACTTATACATATCGGACATAGAAATTACTTTGATTGTCCATACCACAATCGAAATGATTGATGAGAGCTATACTACTTAGAGAGCCGTGGTGTAGTGGTCAGTGCATCGGACTACTAAAACAAAGGTTCCTGCTTCGATTCCCGTTCGGGACTGAATTTTCGACTCTCCCTTGACACCATTAGCTAGTATGGTCTTGAGAAAACGATGATAGTCCGTAGAAAGCGGACGATAAATGGCTGACCCTTGTGAAGAGAACCATATCTCTTTCACGTTAAAGACACTCTTGTAGATTTCGAAAAAGAGCAGGATAATGCTGCTACAAGGCAGCACTCGCACCCGCAAAGTGAAAAGGGATTAATATAAGTTGAAAACCTGTTTCCCAATCCACTTTAAATAAATATGTTTAAACTATTAAACTAAAGCTATACTTTATTGTAGTTTCAACATGAGCAGGCATTATATTCGTAGTATTTTAGCCCTCATCATAACCACGAAATCAATATAATGCATACCAATGTTTTTAAACAAAAGTACAGCTTTCATCAATTATTTCTTAAATTAAGACTACGGTAACCAAAACGAACTACAATTGCACAAAATGTAAGTATACGCCAGGGTTCCTTTTGAAAATAATTAGTAATTACTTTTTTTTCAGCTTGTAATAAGAATATCGACATAATAATCCTAAAAATACATTGATTGAAGATTAAAGAGAAAGAAAAAGAAAAAAAACACAAAAGAATGTATCAAAGTGAAATTCATGTTTGCGAAGCACAGCCATAAAAAGAAGACACACAGTGTTGTATTCATGTTATGTTTATTTTTCTTGCTTTCATTTTCTTCACATTTTTTTTTAGGAAATAGGATTTTTTTATTTTATTAAGAAGATATTTTGCTACAAAATGAACAAATGTGTAGATTTTCGTATTCACTGTGTAGCATGCTACGTCATGATTTATTTATGAGTTGACATTTGGTTTTAAACCATCTTTCAGTAACTATGATGTCTCTTAAGTCGTATCTTTGTGTCTGTTGTGTTTTGAGTTAATCGTTGTAGTGTTTCATGTGAATCTGATGAGTGAGGTCTTTAAACTGATGATTATAGAATAGAAAATGGAAGGTGTCAAAGTAACATCATACTCGGACTTCTCTTGAATTGAATTTTAAATGTACGTATTGTTATGCGTTTACTTTCTACATTGGCTAGATGTATAGGGGGAGGGTTGAGTTCCCATAAACATGTTTAATCCCGCCGCATTTTTGCGCCTGTCCCAAGTCAGGAGCCTGTACCCTCTGTTAGTCTTGTATTATTTTATTTTAGTTTATTGTGTACACTTTGGAAATTGTATGGCGTACATTATCACTGAACTAGTTTATATTAGTTTAGGGGCCAGCTAAAGGACGCCTCCGGGTACGGGAATTTCTCGTTACATTGAAGACATGTTGGTGACCTTCTGCTGTTGTTTTTTCTATGGTCAGGTTGTTGTCTTTTTGATACATTCCCCATTTTCCATTCTCAATTTTACAACAAACCGACCAAATAGCAGACAACAGCCTAAGGCCGCTAATGGGGCTTCAACACAGCGAGAAAATATCGCACCCAGAGTCGGGCTAAGTAAAACTCAGTTTGTAAAGAATGTCAGATAGTTAACAGAAGAAACTAAAAAAAAAACACAATGATCAAATAAATTAAAAAGGACTACTAGTCAAGCATTTACAGACATGCCAGCTATAGACCTCAATTACTAGTACACTCTTCGAAAGATCATGTTGTCATTATATAAAACAACAATCCTTGGATTTAGTATCATGCTATTATAAATTTTTCAAAGAGAACATCTGACAACTGGTTTCACAATAAATGTGTTGATTTCCGATGCAAAGACAACATGAATAATTTTCGTCTGTTTCTGTCTGATATCATTGTTTTTGTATAACTCAGGTCGCCTTGTTTTACATTTTGGTATTCCGGGTCTTTTTATAGCTTACTATAAAGTATAGGTTTCTGCTAAATTGTTGAAGGGTATTCAATGATCTGTAGTTATCCAAATTCGTATCCTTTGTTCTCTGGTGATTATTTCTTTTCCCTGGATCATAATTTTCTACCACGGTGACCATTAATACCTATAAATCAAAAAATTGGCTTTTGTTTTAAACAAATCATGTATTAAAAGTGTCGTAAATGAATTGACCAAAATCTAAAAACAATTTGACAGGTAATTCCGTCTATTAATAAGTTTCATCTGACATGGTTTGTAGTGAGCATCTGCAATCTTCTGACGTCTATGGGTGGACACATAACAAAAATCCTTTACAACTTATATAAGTAGTATAACGGTATCCATGAATCTAATCAGAAATATGTACCATATTCAGTAAATAAAGAATCAAGATATACTCTATCCTACATAATAGAAGATACAATATACAATTTTCTGTAAAAGAGGTACGAAAGATACCAAAGGGACAGTCAAACTCGAAAATCTAAAATAAACTGACAACGCCATGGCTAAAAATGAAAAAAAAAAGACAGACAAACAGTAGTACACATGACACAACATATAAAACTAGTTCTTTACTCTTACCTTACCTCCCCCCTCAACTTAATTTGGGAAAAATGATTGACCAATAAGGAAAAATGTAAAATCGATGTCAATTAAACAAAATTTGCAGCATGTTGAACCACTCCCTACATAACACAGATATACATTTTTCATAAGTTTAATTCTTTCGTTATTATTGTTTAAACATCAAATAATAATAATACTCTTTACTCCTTTACCATTGTTTAATGAAAATAATCTCCCTCATTTAGACTATGGTCATGTAATTATTCCTAATAATACGCTTTTGCAAGTAGGTCATAGAACTTGATAAAAGAAAGAAGAACAAAAACGTAATTAAAACCAAAATTAGCGTACTTTGAGAAAAAGATGGATTGGTAATTGTTCAAAATTTAAAAAAAAATGAAACAACAAATATGAAATTCATTATATACATTTTCTTAATTGTAGAGGTTCAACGTGACACGAGAATGAAATATTTGAATATTGAATTTAATTGTTCAATACACATCAGGGTTGTACAGTACATTCAATTGTCGTCTTTATCTTATTGGTTTCCTGATAAAACATACAATTAGATATTTAAGCAATTATGTACTACTTAGTTGCCTGTGCATCAAAAACCCGTAATTCCTGAACAGACCACACACCCACACGAACAAACGATATAAAAATTAGTTGTCTTTGGAACTTTTATTCATGTAATAATCAGACGTCTCGTTACAATGTTATTACCCGACATATCATACGCCATCTTTGTTTTGAATGTTTTGGTGAGAAAGTCTCTACAGAGTACTGATGTGTTTCATGTTGTAACTGGGTCACCTCCAGGGAACGAATATTTGATTGCAGAAAAAGAAATAACTAGAAGTAAAATTCATTGTGCTAGCTGGTGTTCAATGACAGCTACCTGTATGTCAGCAGTCTTCAACAGAACGACAATGCATTGTGGGTTATATCGAGAAACTCGATCCGCCAACAGCAGCTCATCTCTAGAGAAACATTTGATCTTGCAAAAAGGTAAAATCTTTATTTCATTTAAAGATGGTTAAATATCAATATTGCATCATATTTTTTATGAAAGCTTATACAAAAGCATGTAGTAAAGTTCGTTTTACGTAATACGCCTGTTTAGATGAGTGTTTAATCATGTTTTAATGTCCCATTTATGGGCATTAAGTTTTCTGGTCTGAGTGTATGTCTGTTCTTTCGTTCGTCAGTCCGTTCACCCGTCTGTTCCGCTTGAGGTTAAAGGTTTTGGTCGAGGTAGTTTTTTATGAAATTAAAGTCCAATCATTTTGGGATTTTAGGAAACATGTTCCCTTTGATATGATCATTCTAAATTTAATGCCAAATTGGAGAGTATACCATGGTACACTGAACATAAAGAATGATAGTGTTGATGGGGCATTCGTGTACTAGGGGCACATTCTTGTTACTCATTCTTTTGGTTTATCAACTGATGTGTATGAATCTAAAAGAATAATACTGTTCTTTTATTTTCCATTCTCCATCTTTGATTTACAGCGATGCCTTCAACACTGCACGTTTAAAGTTGTAAAGTTTAAACGGAATCATTTGCAAAATTTCAACAAAGCTTATATGTGTTTTGTGGAAATATACACACATTAAAACTAAAACAAGAAAAGAAATACTCTCATAATGTGTGCAAAATGAGACAATTCAGAAACAAATCAAACATTGAAAATCAAGACATCAAATTGAAGCAATACATTAAATTGTTTAATTGTCCCTTTTAAAATTGCTATACGATGATGACTGATGTGCCCATATTTTGACTATTTTATTGCTTGTGTATGTTTATTTAATGCATCAATGTAAATATAACGGAATTTGATGAGATTGTCATTAAAGTGAGAGGGTTAGCGCTTTAGAACCAGATTTAACCCACCATTTTCTACATTTGAAAATGTCTGTACTAAGTCAGGAATATGACAGTTCTTGTCCATTCGTTTTTGATGCGTTTTGTTATTTGATTTTGCCATGTAATTATGGACTTTCCGAATTTATTTTCCTCTATAAAGTTCAGTATTTTTCTGATATTACTCTTTTTTTTTAACATAAAAACATTATGATAAATTGATTGATTATTGTATTCTTAATGTCAAGTGTAAATAGTTCAATGATGTTTATAACGAAAACGAATTAACAATGAAAACAACTTAAATGCCATTCGGGATAAAGATCGAAGAAAATTTGCAATACCACCGGAAAATGAGGGTGTACTAGATAGAGAATTTTGCCATACAACAGACCACTTACGAACGCGTCAAAGACATGTTACAATGATTTTTAACGTGCAAAGACATTCACACTCTCTTAACAGAGATCGAATTTAACGTTCCCATTCTGACCGGATGTGGCTGTACACTTTTACATCCCATACAGCCAAAAGTACGCCTCGCTTGTGCAAGAGTTTTTCTGCAGGTCAGAAGAAAACCTAAGTGACAATATATTTCTATTTCCGAGTTACTATAGTTATTTAAGACAGACAAATGTTCCATTTTGTCTTTTGTGAGAGAGGAAGTACACACAGTTTTTAAATTGAAAACATATACTTGTCACTTGATTTCTGTTTGATAATAATTGTCTCATTGTCAAGGAAAAGCATGCCACATCCCCTTATTTTTTTATGTCTCTCATCTAATTTTTTAAAACTTCAACTTTTAAAATCTATACGACATAATTTGCTAAAATCTTCAAATGAAGTTATATCTATTGTTTGATTAAATCTTTATCATGAAAACATTCAACAACCTGCTCAACTAAAGTCGTGATCTAAAGATGTTTGAATATTTAGATTTTCTTGACAATTAGTCGGCATTATAATTGTCTCAGACAAGGGGCCATTTTGATCTTTTTGTTAGTGGTAAAGCTGAGACATTAAGTATCCACCCTTTTCATATATTTTGAATAACAAAAGTACATACCCTGTTAGATATCTGTTGACAAAAATATACGTATAGCTATCATGTTTATGCTGTTCTAAAGAAAGATAAATAAATATGTCAAATATCTGAAGCTTTTGTAAAAGTCATCTGATTAATGTCAGATTCTTATGATTAAAGCAGTAACCTTGTCATATACACTAGTAGCAAACTTTTTTGTCTGAACAGGTCATTTTGGTCTGATCAAGTTTTAATCGACTGGATTTACTGCACTAGAAAAAATCAAGACTTGTTCAGACTTAATACGCCGCTCCGGTCGATAGTCCCATCAGGTGAATCAGTTCGTAAAGGCATGTCAAGACTAACGAGACTGAATGATCTAGCAAGCGATTCAGATCTATTTAGACGGTTTCAGATGAAATCAGACCAAACCTAAAAATATAACTTTCAAATTTGTCAGATACTATTTAAATCAGTTCAGTATGCTGAGATGATACTACGAGTAACACCCCTTTTTCTTGATGATACTTTTAAAATTGAAAAATGTATGCTAAATTAAAAGTGTAACTTTTAAATTAAAAAAAAGACAATCTTCTGTTGATTTTTTATTTATGGTCTTGTTTTGTTGAGGAATTAAAAAAGAAAATTCGTGTATAAACATTTTATAAATGTCGTAGGTTTTATTTTCTATTTACTGTTAGTTTATTTATTTATTTACAAGTTTTATCGTTTATATAATTATACAATGTTGATTTCCATTGCTTTATGGATTTTATAAAATAATTTCCATTGTATAGCTGTAGTGAAAGTATAAACATTTGCTGTTTCCTTAAACAAAGTAGAAAATTCATAAATATCAGGTTATTTTTTTTTTAAATGTATATTTTTTATTTTCATTTATTTCATTTTTGTTCAAGATTTACGAAAGTCAACAATTGTAAGGTGATATCCAATGTATATTATTGTTTATCAGATGTTTTTTTCTTAAATAACCAGGTTCAATCTGAATGGTTCACCAAAAAAGCGCCATAAACAGACTGTAATGGACCATCATTTTACTATGCTTACATTGTATATTCAGAAAGTAAAATACTTCAAGTTTCAAGTTTGTCGATATTGTTTAGGAATGATTAATAATTTAATGAATTGTTATTTCAAAAGGGAGTTAACGAAGTATAGATTTGTCTTTGTCAACTAAAAATGTTTATTTCGTAACGTGGTATTTGATAAGCCGTTAATCGTAATGTTAAAGATTTCTTCGTAAAGGATGAACAACTCCTAATAAACAAAGAAAAAGTATCGCCCATTTTGCATTCGAATGTTTAAAATCTTAACACGACTCAATATTATCTTACAAAATCTAAACAGCATGTTTACCTTTGGTCTGATTTGATCTGAACATTGTCTGATCAATTCTTAATTTAATGCAAAAACAATCTGTATTTTTTGTCTTGACACAAATGAACGAACTTAAAATGATAGCGTTTCTAAGTATGAAAAAATCTCGACGTTTTCCCCTAGCAATAAATCCAGTCGAATAAGACTTGATCTGACAACAATTATTGTTTCAGACGTAAAAAAATGCTTTTAATGATGTTTCATCGTAATATCTCTAGGTCAGAGATATGATTCGCACCAAAAGGGGTGGATATTTAATCAATTTCTATGAAAGTATCATTCATTATAAGGCTCAGAAAAGCGGCTCATTCCTAAGGCACATTACAAAGCGAGTGCCCCACCCCCTCGAAATATCTTCCACAAAACATATGATTTAGAACAAGTCAACTATTTCTCAAGATAAACATTGAAAACAGTGTTTTAATTTAATTAAAATCCATTTCCACCTTTTTATGACGCTGTCTGTAATAATTTCGGGTTGAGACTAACATGAAAAGGACATCTCACTATGGTAACGATATGCATGATGTCACAAATCTTTACTCTGATTGTTCGAGGTAACGGAATTGAACAATAACCAACATAAAATGTCTGCTATGATAACAGGAACACGGACATAATACCAAACTTATAAAAGAGGGACGAAAGATACCAAAGGGACAGTCAAACTCGCAAATCCAAAACAAACTGACAACGCCATGGCCAAAAATGAAAAAGACAAACAGAAAAACAATAGTACACATGACACAACATAGAAAACTAAAGAATAAACAACACGAAACCCACCAAAAACTAGGGGTGATCTCAGGTGCTCCGGAAGGGTAAGCAGATCCTGCTCCACATGCGGCACCCATCGTGTTGCTTATGTGATTACAAATCCGGTAAATAGTCTAATTCGGTAGGTCAAATTCATGAAAGGGAAGGGGATTGTAGTTACGACGTAAGGAACATATCCGATATCATTTGTGAAACTATCCAGATAGATAACAAAAATCAGTTAAAGAAGGTTTGTAGTAGAGAGGTGACAGTTCTGCTCACTTTCCCTGTTTTTGAGCAATTTTTCGGCAAAATGGAAAAAGAAAGTAGGTCATTCATCTATTTTTAGAATAAGTAAGAAATCGGTTCAAACCAGTTAACCCATAGCACCATAAAACCTAGTGACACTTCTGCCACACTTTATAGAAATATTGGTGTTTTTTTCAAATAGGAGTTGTTGAAATTGAAAAAAAAACTATAATAAAAGACATGGGTATAGTTAGTAATTACTAGTATGTGATATAGTCTACGCTGTAGTGAGCGCAATGGTGGTTAGTTTGGGATCAGTATTAACTAATGTGGTATCTGTCATACAGCATGACATAAGATACACTTTAGGTCCGGCAAGTAACCGAATCGTTGATACCTTTGATATTGAATGTACAAATAAAAATTGGAAACTTAACATGGCAGTTCACCAACTGAATGGGATTTGAATTCAAAGCCGGTTTACTGCTCCGGCCATGAAAGAGATTTTCGATGAGTTTTGGGGTGATTATGCAGAAGAGGACATAAAAGATGTGGAATTATATCATATGATCAAATCGTTATTTCATTTGGAAAATAGTTCAATAATTAATAATTCACGTTTATTCATGTTTTCACATTTTTTAATCACGTCAAATTAAAAAAAACACAACACAAAAACGTGTGTATGTTAAGTATATAGAGTATGATATTCTTTTGAGACAAAGGTAGAAAAGCAGGAGGAATAAACCATAAAATGGAGAGACCTTCCCATTCGGGTTATTTACCAATTATAGAACAGTCGAGGCAAATAGGAAATGTCATTATATTATGCAATTTCATAATTAAATTGAAATATAGGATCAAAGTGGACTTGTCTCTCTTAGATGCTTCTTGGAAAAACGGACATAAGAGATAACATCGTTTGCCTTAAACAAAGTTGAAAGGCAGGCACCTCATTATTATAATAAATTAAAATTTAGAATACAAATTTGTATAACAAGCTCCAATTTCCCTAGTATGCTGTTTACATTTCTTCATTTTCTAATTAGCTCACTTATTTTATCCCTTATAATTTAACAAAATTTATACATAACCAGTGACATGTGCTTACTGCTAGATGCAATTCTATAGAGTAGTATAATATACTATATTGGAATAGGAAAAGACTTAAATGAAAAAGAGAAAAAGGAGATAAACAGTGATGCGACGATACAAAATAAAGTGTTAAAAACATCATCCCATAAGATGATTCAATAGGTATTGACAGACTAGAAAAATATTCATCTAAATGTGTTTAGCTAGAGATTAAACATACAGTTAAAAAATCTCTCATTATTCCAATATAAACTTGACCGCAAAACAGAACCCGTATGTGCCAAGGAAGATGTATTAAAACACTGTACCTTAAAGCCAAATACATGTATGCATTTAATCACATTTAAAATCTTAGTTATAAGTTTTCGACTATAGTTACTAATTTGACCATAACGGAAAACGTGTTCCTAATCATCTAATTATTTTTCAAACTTTACCATACCTACCATGACTATTACATGTTCTTGGATGAATTTCCATTCCGCATGAGGGCAAATAGGAAACACACATTTTTTTAACGGAATGAAAAAAAGAATTGCCAATAATGTAACACAAACAAAAACAAAAACTATTACTAATAGTCACAATTCAAAATATCTGTTGAAAATAAGAGAGAAAATAATCATATAAATAACATATCTTTTATACAGAATAGGACCGGGTATACGAAGTTTTCTCAAATGTTGTAAGGGTAAACACACAAATGATTTGGTCACTATACTATATATAAAAATATAAATGTTCGCGAACTATTCAGGACACAGAGATTCCAAATATCCAATAAATACGGAGAGTTCTACAAATAATGTGAATACACAGAACTCCGATCCAATCCATCTTTTGCAAAAAGTATTCATCATTTTTCGGTTTTTGATCTACTAAGAACATTCCATTTGTCTATAATTTCGATTAAAAGATGCCAAAACCTGCAGTTAAAATAGATTGATGCTTCAATTAAAAATTCCTAAATTGGTTCAACTACTGTTGCCTCGTGATAACATGTGTCTGGACTGAGAGGGAGGGAAGATAGGTATTTTTATCATTTCAATGTGTAAACTGTAGGGGTGTTTCTTCAGAGACGGTTTTCATTGGAGGCGTTTTTGCCATGCACGCAGGCATCTGTTTCTATCCATGAACAGGTTGTGTGTCAAATTAATTATTATAACTTGTTTGCTCGACCTGGCATTAAGGATGTATTCTTCTGAGTTTTCAGTCTCGTTCAGTCTCGTTGAAATCTCGTTCTTGAATTATTTCCAAAACATGTGATACAAGTGGAAAATATCAATGAATTTTAAAAATATTATAATCAAACATAACTCTGTGAAAAAATTGTGTATCTACAATGAACAGTTAATGAGTAATCCAGTTTTCAAATTTTACGACCAATCAAGTCAGTATTTTTAGCGAAAATTTTGAAAAAATGGGTGAGGGATACAAAAAATCATTTTACAAGAATCATGTACTTCCCATATCATTTTGGTCTTTTCAAATTTCTCAGATATGTATTTTTTCAATCATTTATAACAAAAAAGTTGAAATAATATGCATTTTGTTCTTAAAACTGAGAAAAATCACAAAAATAGAAAATTGACAGCATGGTAAAAAATACACAAAAAATCGTCAAAATATTATAAAACTTTCTTATATTAACACCTACCTATAGTTTTTGTAAGTAAAATTTATTCAGATTGGTCCACTTCATCTTTATAGATAGTATGAAAAAAAGTTTAATTGTGGAACTGTGATTTTTTTCACGATAATAGACAAAAAAAAGGTAAAAACCGATGAAAAATGGAAAATCATCAAAATTGGGCATTTTCAAAGGGCTGTAGCAAAAAAAGAAGTGCACCACCATATGATTTTTTCTTCACCAATTATTTTTTTGCAGTCTTATAAACCCAAAAATTAGGTTAAGAAAAAAAAATTAATTCTAGAAATGTTCGGCTCCTCAGAGGTGTACATCCTTAATTGGCATTAACAGCCATTGCAGGAATCACACAAACGCCAGATGTAGTTAGAGAGGCGATATTCTGACGCGTTTTTTAATTCTTTGTCACTTATGTTTAGAAAAAAGGGGTAGAAATCCAAACAATTACCGACCAATCACACAACAGGAAAACTTTTAGTTTCCACTGTATCTATCTATATTATACTCAAAATATTTCAAAACAATATCAAACTAGTTCCGAAATCTGTCTTACGTGAAATAAACCAATTGTTCGATTGTTTGTAAAAAGAAGAGGGACGAAAGATACCAAAGGGACAGTCAAACTCGTAAATCTAAAACAAACTGACAACGCCATGCCTAAAAATGACAAAGACAAACATAAAAACAATAAAATTGAGAATGGAAATGGGGAATGTGTCAAAGAGACAACAACCCGACCAAAATAAAAAAACACAACAGCAGAAGGTCACCAACAGGTCTTCAATGTAGCGAGAAATTCCCGCACCCGGAGGCGTCCTTCAGCTGGCCCCTAAACAAATATATACTAGTTCAGTGATAATGAACGCCATACTAATTTCCAAATTGTACACAAGAAACTAAAATTTAAATAATACAAGACTAACAAAGGCCAGAGGCTCCTGACTTGGGACAGGCACATGACACAACATAGAAAACTAAGGAATAAACAACACGAAACCCACCAAAAACTACGGGTGATCTCAGGTGCTCCGGAAGGGTAAGCAGATCCTGCTCCACATGCGGCACCCGTCGTGTTGCTTATGTGATTACAAACCCGGTAAAAAGTATAATTCGGTAGGTCAAATTCATGAAAGGGAAGGGGATTGTAGTTACGACGTAAGGAACATATCCGATATCATTTGTGAAACGGTTATCCCATAACGGTCAACCAACTCGTGATGGCGTCCGTAAAATTTACGAAGGGATGATTTCAACTTCACCATTTGGAACTCTTGGTTTAATAGCTACCTTGTGAGCAGTAACCCTCTATCAAGAAATCATGATAGGAAATGCAAGCACGGGAATACCGTATCAATTGGGAGATATATACCCCGTATGCAGGTGCTGCTGGAATGTTGCTACTTAGAAATGGAAAGTTCACAATTGGAAAGCTGAAATCGTCTCTTTTGTCGTAAAAGGTAGAAATAATTGTTTGATGATATTTATTTTTTGGTATATCTGACTCCTTTTTCGAGATATATTTTAATATAACAAGATCCTTAAATAAATGTGGTTTATCGTAAACGTATTCAGGCATAATAAACAATAAAGTAGCGTCTAATTTTCACTAAAAAAAGAATGGCCAACGTAGATACAAGTATCTTGTTTTAGGGAGGGATAAATCTTACTTTGTAAAGGATCACTCTGATTCAAACAAAAAATTCTCTGAAACTTATATTATCAAGATGCTTGATTTCTTGATTGACAACATATTTGTTACGTTCGGAGGACGTGTTTTTTCAACAGACTTTCGGCATTCCAATGGAAGCAAAGCAATTCATTTTAATAACAGTGCAAAAATGTGATCAAAAATTACCCAGCACAATTATAGTTGGTGTTATAACCATAATTAATATATATCATGCTAGCTTAATTTGGACGATGAAATTAAAGGAGATGTGGGATGAACAGTACTAAGTCGACAATTGAATTGTTATTTTTTTTTTTGCCTTTTAAGTACTATCTTTTTATGAAATTTTCCATAATCGTGCACGCGTGTGTGTACATTATGGTATATTCATATGATACGATAATTCGAGAACCATTTTCAAAAATCTTTCGGAATAATGAAGGTTTTCGAAATTACTCACTGAACAGCGCACCTCATTTTAATCCAATGAACAAACTGCTATTCAAAAACTCACTCCGGACAGAGGCATTGGACCTGTAGACCATATAAACTGTCTCTGAGTATGAGTTTTTACCTTATTAGGAGTTTATACTGCAAGAATATGTTAACGGATTAAACGTTCTTTTTTATATCATAGATGAAACTGAAAACAACGAAACAACAGTCTCTGAAATCACAACAAAAGTTGACATGACGAGCATGACGAGTGAGAGAGCCACGCTCAGTATCACAACAAGCAAACGAACAACAATGGAGGAACTAACAAGTCAAAATCTAACAAGCAACGGACTTAACATGACGAGCCAAAGGACCACCATCATTGGAACAACAAGCGAACGAACAACAACCTATGGCACAGCTATTGGGAAACTAACAAGCCAAACACCAACAAGCAACGGACTACGCGACTGTAGTGGTGTTACTGTTGGAAGCTCTAGTGGTGTTTACACAATATATGTTGACAATCAACCTCTAGATGTATACTGCGAAATGACAGGTTCTGGTCAATGGACGGTAATACATTTTAAGTTTATAACTTTAAGAACAAAATTGTGAATAACAATGTTTATAGTGCTTTTAAATAACTTGTATATACCAATGGAACAGCAACTGAGTAATACATAAACATTTATTTGTTTTGCAACTACAAATTTAAAAAATGGACATTCATATGGTAATTTGTTAATATAAATTTTACGTTAACTTGTCAGTGACATCACAACTTATGTCTCTGTATTAAAGATAGCGATTATAACATCATGCGTCTTTGCACTCACAAACATATTTTTTTTAAATAATTGAAGAAATCTATAATATTTTTGAAAGAAAAGTTTAAAGAAGGGTTAGTATTTGTTCCATTATTTTAAAGTTTTAATCAGACCAAATGTCAGTTTAGTCCAATGTTTCTATAATTTGTAACAGTTTTAATCAGACCAAATGTCAGTTTAGTCTAATGTTTCTACCATATGTAACAGTTTAAATCAGACCAAATGTCAGTTTAGTTCATTATTTGCATAATTTAACAGTTTTAATCAGACCAAATGTCAGTTTAGTCCAATGTTTCTATAATTTGTAACAGTTTTAATCAGACCAAATGTCAGTTTAGTCTAATGTTTCTACCATATGTAACAGTTTAAATCAGACCAAATGTCAGTTTAGTTCATTATTTGCATAATTTAACAGTTTTAATCAGACCAAATGTCAGTTTAGTTCAATGTTTCTACAATATGTAACATTTTTCAGCACTACATACTTCATGTCGTTACGAAAACACGGAAATTGCGTTAAAAATGACTGGTAGGGTAATTTTTCAATATAAATTTTGATGTCTCTGTATTAAGTTCCTTCATTTTAGAAATTATATATATATATATATATATTATATATATGAGCCAGTCCATGCGAAAAGGTACAAAAAGTCCTTTTGGTAAACTTTGCAGGACACGTTATCAAAGTTTGTTATAGTATTTTTGAAAAACGATTTTATCCGAAAAAAGTAACATTAATGTAAACATTCATAAAATTGTGAATTCTATCCCGAATTTGTCAACTAAAACAGAAAAAGACGTAGAAATATCTGATTTTTTTGTATGTGAACAAGAGTAAAATCATTTGTCCCCCCCGAATAATGCTTTACCGACCAGAAACTATAAAAAAAAACCGATACTATACAGAGACAAAAGTCAATAATTTCACTCAGTTCTACAGGTTCAAAGAAAGTAAGACAACATTAAATCATGAGGAAAAATACAAAAACTATGTCATCTTGTGTTTTAGAAATTGAAATTTAAGTTAAGTTAAGTTAAGTTATTTAAGTTAAGTTAAGTTATTTAATATTATATAAGTTAAGTTATTTAATATTATATAAATCAACATCAGTTGAACGGGATTCGAACCATTGCCCGGTTTTGATTGCATCGATTTCAGCATCCTAAGCGAGAGCCTTATTCCCACTGCTACCGGGGCTAATATTATCAATTGGCAAATCAAGCCATTTAAACCTTACTTTGAAAATGATTGAAATTTATGAAATAATTCATTAAAAATCTTGATAAAACTAAAGGGGGGGGGGGGTCTCAGCACTTGCAGGTGCGTGTAGACCACAGCTTGATGATATGAGGAAAAATAAATGTGTTTTATAAATCACAAGTCTTCTACCAATAATTATGCACACTTTTTAGAATTTCGTAAAATTTTCGTTTTTGTACCTTTTCGCATGGACTGGCTCATATATACAATTCGTCTAAACATCAACCCAACAATGTTAGATCAGTGCAGGCGATTTGGTGTCACGATATCACAGCAGCATGGGTTCGAATCCCGGCCAGGGAAGAACCAAAAATTTGCGAAGGCAAATTTACAGATCTAACATTGTTGGGTTGATGTTTAGACGAGTTGTCTATACATTATGTACACAGCCATGTATCACCATCATTGATGGCGATCCGATGGATACATCTGTTGTAGGGTTGTCACTGACTCAGACGTACTTATATATATATATATATATATATATAAACGAGTCTAATATATATATATATATATATATATCCTTTATTCAAATCTCATGCGTCATGTGAAGGAGGCTCGAGGGTATAAAAATTTAAAAAAAAAAAACATTTTTTTTTCATTACAATTTTTAGTTATGACCTTTATTAGTTGTTACTTTATCATTTGGTACAAAGCATTCATAATTAAGAAAAAAATCAATTCGTGTTGGCCCCATAGTACGTTTAAAATATATATATATCTCATTAAAAAGGCTCCAAATTATCTCCCTTTGATGCAAAAATGTCATTTTTTGGCATTAAATTGTAGTATCTTTTTAACTCATTTTTACTAAAGTACCTTTATAAAAATGTATGCTTCTTTGAAAGGCAGATTGTGAGTGTAAATGAACGGTAACCCGATTTTCTATTATTCTAATTTTCTATTATGTATAAGATAAAGTTTGTTTATAGAAAAATATAGCAAAATCAATATTAGAAAAAATATATTTAGACCTGCAAGAAGTAATGAAAAATTAAATTACAATGAATGGTAGAAATAGGCCATTTTGTACATATTCCGAGGGGAAACTTGATGCAATTTTTTTTTACTGGTGCATTGCATTTAATAGAAAAAGAGAACTTTGTTGAAAATAAATCAATTTTTTTATAGAAAATCCTAAGCCTTTAATACAGATATTTTTGTTATAAAATTTGAAACACCAATTACTCACTTGATTTTTTATGATGTGCTAGTGGTTTTTTTTTTTTTACCAAAATCTGTAATTCCAAAACACCTCGTGCTGAGTCACTCAAGTCGAGCGCACCCTATAAGGTTTACCTGATTTTGCCCATATTTATATTTGTTCTAACCAATAACTACATTTATAAACTTTTTTGAAGGAAATCACTGCATTCACTGCATGCAATAGTCCTTAATCTATCAGTCACCAAATTGCCAAATATGAGAGTACAAGGATAACGGCAGTGGCTACTCTATACAAATCTTGATTTATTTGCCACAAAGTTCTCTTTTTCTATTAAATTCAACGAAACAGTAGAAAAAAATGCTTTGCATCAAGTTTCCCCTTGAAAAATGTACAAAATGGTCTATCCCTATTATTCATTATATCTGTAGTTTTGATACAATTGAAGTTGAAAAGTTTGTACAAAAGTGACTACAGAAGGGGTCACAAACCTTAACAAACAAAACCATGAAAACAAAAAAAGCAAAAAAGCAAAACAATCTATCTATATGATATATAAATATATTTTATAAATAAATCAAGTCCCCTGTCCTCAGTTCTAATGCCTGTTTAAAATAAGACCCTAAGCTTTCTACTTCGTTTGAGGTTGATGGACCAAGAAGATACTTATTTTTTTTTCATTTGCTTGCCAGGACATAAAATCTGGCATATGTGTAACAACATTTCCTATAAAGTTATCTCTTAGTTTAGCATATTTTTTTTGCAATATAAAATAAAATGGGCTTCATCCTCCATTGTATTACAGGATGTGCAAAGTCTTTTTACTCTAGGTATTTATATGTATTCCTTTTTCTATCATTAAATCAGGATCGCTATTTCTCATTTTTGTTATGTTACTTCTCTTTTCAAAAGATTTACAGTTTAAGTAGTTTTTCATTTCTAAATTTTGCTTTAAACTTTTATAAAAATACAACTTACTTTTTTTTTCTTTTTTTCAAATTTGTGCTCAAATATATTTGTGCAGAAATCTAAGAATTGATGTTCCAAGTTTTTTTTTGTATCAACTTTGAGTATTTTTTCTTTTGTTTCCCTCAAAAATGGATACGTCCATGTTTACCTCTTTCAAAATATTTTTCACATATATGTTAACATATGTAAACCAGGACATAAATAATCTAATTTTCAGAAAGTAAAAAAGATTCGTTTAATATGGTTTAATTTCAGAATCTAGTAATCTTGATAAGTAAAGTATACTTTGAGTTTTTAGATGCATCTCTAGTGGGTATTTCCCTAGCTCTGTTTTCACAGCTATGTTTGATAAAGATTTTTGTGTTCCGAGCATATATTTACAGAAAGACAAATGTAATTTTTCTAAACTTGATTTAACAGTAAAATTAAGGGGGTCTATATTTGTTTTGGAAATATTTGCACGTTGTTCTGCTCTAAATTTTGAAACATAAGTATCCATATAAGTAATTTCTGAATTATAAATGGCTATTGGTTTAGTTATAGAATCAAAAAGACTGCAAACCACTTTAACTGGCAGATAATTTAAGGAACCAGTAAAAAAATGTATGGCAAACATCACTTTCCTTGCTTTATTTACAAGCTCTCAGACCTATGCAATAAGTTTCCATTTGATTTCACAAGAATTCAAAGAAATGAATACTCAGAGACATTTGACAAATTTTCATTTTTATATTTTGTAAAAGATGTTTCCACTTTTTTATTATTTTGCTGCAAAATCATTGTTTTAGTTTTATTAATATTTAAAGTAAATTGCCATTTTTCGAAATACTTTTTTTTTAAGTTGTTCAGACTATTTTGTAGGCCTTCTTTACTTTCAGTTAATATTAAAAGGCCATCAGCAAATTGTAAAGATCCTATTTAAGTATCAATTAATTATAATGGACAGCTATTTTCATTTACAAATTTTGCCTCTAAATCATTTATTAATACATTAAATAAAGTAGGACTCAATGACTCCCCTTGTGTAACCCCTTATGTGACCTCAAAATATTCTGAATGCCACTCTAGATGCTTGAAGGCAGATTTTGTTTCCTTTATACTGTCCTTTGATAATATTAAATATTTTTCCCTGCTCCTGCCTTATACAGTTTATAAAGTAAAGCTTTTCTCCAGACAGAATCAAAGGTCTTTTTAAATCTACAAAGCAGGCATATATCTTATTTTTGTTTTTGTGTAAGTATTTGTTTATTAAAGACTTAAGCACAAATATACTATCAGAGGTTCTGTGATTTTTTTCTAAAGCCAAATTAAGTATTTTCCATCAGTTTAATCAATCTTTCATTTGATACAGCATTAAACAACTTTGGTAAGCAACTTATAAAACAAGTTACATAATATTTACAATATATATTCGATTTAATTTTGAGAACTGTTTTTAAAAATTGAAATATAAAGGTGTTTCAAAGAAGAATAGATGGTTCAACAGATTTTTACAGGACTTGGCAGGAATATAAACAGGGATTTGGGAGTTTGAATTCGGAATATTGGTTGGGTATGTATACTTATCGCTTGTTGTCTGCCATAACTGAACACCACATAGGTGCCGTCACAATGGCAACGTAATTTTGTATGACGTCAATAGTTCAAGTGGCGAAATTTCACTGGTCAAGCGTCGTAGATTTACAAATAGCGATAAGGTCTATTTCAAAAAACCTGACAGGAATTCAAGTACAATTTCCGGTGTGTTGATTTAGAAAATCAATGTTCATATTGTGTGGTTTACGGTACGCTTTAAACAGTCAACAAAAACTTTTATAAATAGTTGCCGAGGTAGACATTTTAGTTCATCAGTATAAATAGATAAGCCAATGTTTAAACTAAACTAGAAAAAAATAAAACTTATATTTTACAATAAAGAGAAAATTGTAAGAACTCTTATAGAAAATGATAGATATCAAAATGTTTAAGGAAAACCTTTTTTGGAATGAATTGAAAGCATTATTGCATTTAAATTTCATATGGTTAAACAAAAATATTTACACAGGCAACTTTTGTTCGCGTACATCATGTACATTTTAAAATTTAACATGAAGTTAACCACAAACGAGCTTTTAGGTGAATCAATCTTAAGAATAATCACATGAATCTCCTTTTACAAAAATCATAAATGGTTTTTTAATCATATTAGAAGATTAAGATGTTATTTGAATAACTTAAATTAGAAAATTCGTGTGAATTTCATGTGAAAAATCATGTGAAATTCACTTTCATATCAGATTCACGTAAAGCTCTTGTGAAATCAGCTCACGTAAATTTCACGTATAAGCTCGTTTGATGTGAAATTCGTGTGAATTTTCACATTACATTCACATGAATCTAAATTACAATGAACCCATGTTAGTGAAATTTACCTGTGTATACTACCAAAAATGTATGTTACTTTAATGTTTGAAAAAGAAAATTACGACTATAAGTTTATTAGAAAAATAATGTCACATATTGAAACACCTTACAATAGTTTAGAGCATTCAAATGTTAAAACAATTGCGTTGAAAGTGAAAAAGTTTTGCACTGAAAGTGAAATGTTTTGCGTTATCAGTGAAAAGGTTTCGAATTGAAAGTGAAAAGGTTTTGCGTTGAAAGTGAAAAGGTTTTGCGTTTAAAGTGAATAAGTTGTGTGTTTAAAGTAAAAAGGTTCTGCGTTTAAGGCGGAAAGGTTTTGTGTTGAAAGTGAAAAAGGTATTGCGTCGAGACCATACATAGTTGCATAAATTTAATCAATGGGGGTATGGGAGTCTACAATAAAAGTGATAGAATTTGTTCATACTTTGCAAAAACGTAGTATCTATTGATATATGTTCACAAATATAATACAAAGGATAAGACACCGTGCATTTTCTCAAGTTACAGGGTGTGACAAAATGACACATTTTATATGGATTATACAGGAAAAACACCATTTTGTTATTAGAAACTTAATTTGAACAAAATGATAGAATTGTAGAATAAATAAGAAAAAGATAGCTTCAATGCAATGCTTTGGGAATATCCAAAGAAAAGATAGGGTCATCGTCCGTTTTTTTCTGGCTAAAATACAAAATAGAAAAAATCCATGTAGATACCTTCAGAAAATTCACTATTGTAGAGTTACCTTCCCTAAAAATGTCTATTTAAAAACATTTAAAAACAATAACAAATAATCTGCACTTGTAAAAATACTAATATTTATAAGTTATATTCTTATAACTTGGTTCTTTTAAATGAAAATTCACATTGAATATATGCATTCGTGCATCAAATTTTGGTAACTTGATTGAAAATCTGGACCTAAGGTTCTTTGTTTTTTACAATCTAAGATGGCGAAAGACACTCATGTCACCTTAAGACATTATCTTTAATCAAATCATTTGATTTTTTGCGTAGCCATTTTCATAATACTTTGATCAATATAAACCATTAATCATGATTGGTTTGCGTGTGAATAATCTAATACCTAATTTGAACTTTATCCAGAACAAGTATATAACTAGTATACGGTATTTTCTACAAAACATAAACATTTTTCATATGCTTACACTGAAGTTGAAGATGAAATTCATTTTCTTCTTCAGTGTCCTGTTTTAGAAAATAAAAGATCTGAATATATAGATTACTTAAATAAGGTCAACAAAAACTTTAAAAGCCTCACAAATAAATCAAAATTAATATGGTTAATGTCATAATTAAAAAAGTAAGTTTATTATTGTGTACTTTATTCAAAGAGAGAAAATCAATTCTAGATACAGTTTAGTCATCGGTAGTTTGTCCATCTATATTATATTGTAAAACTATATATATATATATATATATTCATCTTTTTTACAGATATTATTTGGGTGAAAAAGACTTGACTTTGTTTAATTGTTAAATAATCAATGTAATCAATATTGATCACTTGTATGAAATTGAATTTAATTTAACTGCTCAAATTATTGGGCGTCATAATTGACAATAAAAAACTTTGTATTGTATATATTGTATTGTATGCGTCTCTTTTAGTATACACTATACAATTTATAGTTTCATATAGAAATATAATCCTACATGAGTCCGAATTCATACTTCAAATCCCTGTTTATATCCCTGTTAAAAGCTTTCATCCTGCAGAAATCTGTTGAATTATCTTTTTGTCTTTGAAACATCATCCCAGATGGCCTCTATTGTATCAATCTACCTATTGTATTCATTATGACCTTGTTCTCGTCCTGAATATGCATGAAATATTTGCCACTGAACGTTAAGCAACCAACAATCAATCAATCAATTGAAACATCTTTATATTCAAAAAAGAAATACTATACTTTTTTTTGATTTTGATTATAAGCCAATTGTGGTACTAGTTCTCTTTTTTAAACATGAAAAAAATAACTCATAAATTTCCCTAGAGTTCTGTGCACTAATGCTGTTCTTATTTTGCATGTTTTTGACATTTGTGCAACCGATCTTGCTCCGTTTTAAGCCATTGTGATTCCCTTGTTTATTTACTTTCATTATAAGTTAATTAATAAGATTGGAACATCGGTCAGCACTATTCGTGTGCATGTGTATGCTATAGAAACGGTAGATATGATGAGGCAGAGTATACTAGTAAATGTTTTGTATTTACAGGGAATGACAATTTACATAAGATCATATGTACAGGGAACTACAAACTACGAGTGGATCTAGAAGACTGGAACGGTGAGACGCAGTATGCTGAATACGATACGTTTGTTGTAGGCAATGAAGCTACAAACTACGTTCTCACTATTGAAAATTACAATGGAACTGCTGGTAAATATTGAAATTATGTCTTTCTTTTGGCGTTTGTTTTGATCAGGTCACATCGTGATATCCTTTTACTTCAACAAACCAAACGGATTCAAAGCGTTGATTCACTCGTTCCTTTCATTGATAGCGTTTGATTGTGTCAGCTGTATTGGACTTCGCTCTTTTTTGAATTTGCTTTGGAGTTTGGCATTTGTGTTATACTTAGTTTCTTTTAAAAACCTCATAGTCAAAACATATCGCATACCAGAGTAAGCAAACAACAAAGGATTTTTGTACTAGTTTTTACATTTATATCTGCATTAGGAGCCCCTCAATTTCAGCAAATGTAATACTTGATCATTTCAATCATCAGTCCAAATATGTTGTCTGTACAATTTTTTTACGACGTCGAATAAGACATGTATATATAAATTTTTAAACACAACTATATAGATAAAACATTTATCTGTAAAACATAATTGTAAGCTAAATTATAAAAGACAGAACTAGCTTTTATGTCACAGAGCCAGGTTTATAAATACTCATTTGTAGTGAGAAATAAAGAGCTCGGTTAAATGATATTAAACCTTATACACATCATAAAAAAAACTCATGTCTTGCGTACTCAGATTCTGGAATTTATTTTGCGTTTTATTTGATTTTTTTTTGGAATTTTCAAACTTTGAAATAAAACAGCGCGAGGAGAAAACGACGAGGAAGTTCTGTTTGCAAATTAATCTCTGACATAACTCCAATACAGCTATAGTTCACTGATGTTAAATAATCTCATTAATCGGTTACAAGAAAATCCAAGGTAACAAACACAAACCCTAAAGGTGACAACAGCGAGTGCGATTTGTTTTAAATAAAGATGATATGTTTTTATAATTTCTGGCTGCGAAGTTTTACTGTATAATTGTTATATCGTTTATTGGTCTTTTCAAGAGTATTTTTTTTTAATGTAAGTCATATTAAATATTTAAATAAACCGTACACATTGTGTGTACATAGTTAGAATAATTGAACCATGTTACTTTTGATTAGCATGAAAGATTATATTATTGATAAACTTTACTTATTATATTGTTACATTTATTCATAATAATTTAACATCAAGGTTACTGATTGTTGATTAAATTGGCAAACTGGGTTTTAAACATAAGAGTATTATAAAAGTATAAGAGTTACAAGAAAAACTCACAGGGAACAATTTTGCTGCGTACCTTATTATGTGACCTAGTGGAATAAGATTCTGTTAAGGCTTTTTTATATCAAAAATGTTTATTAAAATATCCTGCATGTTTAATGTATCGTCTGTAATATAATTTTTTTTTCAAATTATTATGGGTCGAAAAGTAAAATTAAGTGTGACTAAAAGTAAGAATTATATATACCGTTGAATCGTATTTGAAGCAATGAATTATCAACTAATTGAGAAAATAAGGATGCCTATAAACCAAGTGTATAGTTTGACCTTGGTGCAAAATTGACATGATTATGTTTGAAATAAACTCATCATAGAAAATTACATGTATGTAGCTTCTCAACTTGTAAAATTCCCTTATCTTAAACGACCGACATAACAAGTGTAAGTTTGAAATTTGGTTTATTCGGATTAATTCTAATGTTAACAATGGAATTCAAAATGTGTTTTTTACTGTTTGCATACTCTGCTTACGTCTCTATTTCTATCTGAAAAGACATTTCATTGATTGTCATCATTTGACGTTTGTTATTGTCGTCGTCATCGTCGTCGTCGTCGTCATCGTCCGTACACTTTCCTTTTAGGATAACTCCCCTTCTGGTATTGTTTACCAAACAAAGCAAAATTGATATATAAATTATTTAGTAGAAACTCTCCAGATATATTAGTGACCGTATGCAATGTTTAAGTGTCTGAGTTTAACGCCTATTTAAACAATCTCGGATATATAACGATGGACAATTTGTATAATTGGATGCCAGAATGTCCGCAAAAAGCATCGTCATCCGGCAGAGAAAATAAACTACCAATTTTTTTCAACTTCGATCAGAGAACACCGCATTGGACCATAACGTGTTCGAAGTCATAAACTCAGTGTTAAAAGTCTAACGATTGGTGTTGATCTAATTTAAAAAAAAAAAAAAAAAAGGCCTCTCAAAAACTTTTGTTAAAGCGTTTCGTAAGATTTAGAAAAGAGCGCATTATCTGTAAAGTTATTTACTTTATTTCAGGAGATAGCCTTACTGCACCATCTGCAGTATATCAACCAAATGGATATGGGTTCACAACATGGGATCAGGACAATGATGGATCCCCCTATATAAATTGTGCAGAGACAGAACACGCTGGCTGGTGGTTTAATTGGTGTACTGAAGGCAACCTAAATGGGAAGTATTACAACGGTGGAGTGCTTGCGAATGACGGGATATACTGGGAAGCTTGGAAACTGTCACAATATTCTCTCAGAAGTGTATCGATGAAAATAAAACAAGTTTAAACATTTTTATATGCGACTAATGGAAAACTTTGAAACAAATTATGCATTTAAATAAAATGAAACACGAAGGTCTGGGCTCTTTATAGAAGAAGTAGACTTTTTTTATAAATTTCGTTAATGTTGTTAAAATATTCAATATTTAATAATTTAGTTATTGAAATTGATTTTTTTTAATTTGGACAAATACTTTATATCATATTGTTTTGGATTATAGTAGGAAACGAAAAATGCGGTAATTTAATTCACGTTATTTTACAAAATTGTAAGCCTGGTATCTTTGATGAAATATTTTACAATATGTTTAGATTCCAATTTAACTCTTCTTTATATCATTACTTGACATGTTTATTGAAAACCTAATAAATTTTCTTTTTCATTTTGTTGTTCAATTGTTTTGATCATTTGATTTTTCTGTTTTTCCTTCAATAACAATGTTCTACTTAGGAAATTTTTTAGCTTCAGTATATGAACTTGTATTTTGATCATCTGCGTCATTTGTGCATTGACAACTTCAGAATATACATAGCGACAACTCTTAATCACTTGGTGTTTAAAACTTCTAGTTATTTCACAGATTCGACAAACATCTTTCATACGGTGCAGGAAATGCTTAAACCTTCCGGAGCATCAGATTTCACTCCCAGTTTTTTAGTGGAGTTCGTGTTGTTTCTTATATATTATTTGTAACTGATTATGTCTTTTGGTCTGATGAGTCTTTGATTACTCTTTGGTTTTGATTGGTATTATCTTTCAGCTACACATAACTGAAATAGAACAAAAAAATATGCATCCCTCTACGCTTTTCCAGAATAATAATAAAAAGAATAAAAAAAGAACAAACACGAACGTGTCATGTAGTTAGTCATCCACAAGATTTAAACATTCAAACAACACGGTTCAAATTGCATGCGTCCGACGCAGTTTTATATCTGGGGTATTCTTCATCACGAGCGCTCAAAGCTGAATATGTGACCGCCAAGGATGTGTAAGAACCGAAAAATTAAAGAGCTGTAAACCATAAAAGGACATAAAAAAATCTAATCAATATAAGGTCTACTTGTTAGTCGAACCTCGTTGTGTCGAATTCGGTTGTGTCGAAAACTCGGATGAGTCGGTGGCATTTTTCGGCTCAAGTCAAATATTTACTTTTGATGAGTCGAATTAGATTTATTTGAATACTCGTTTAATTTGAGTTAGACAATAACAAGCAAAACCAAGGAGTAAAAAAAGACTCACAAAACCAAAGGACATTAAATGTAAAATTCCCGGCCCGTTTATGTAAAACTCATGTAAATTTACCCCGATGTCTCGAAATTTGAAAGATGCAACCTTCATAATAAAAATTCAAATCAGATGTTTTTCTTATGTTCCCTAATGATATCTGAAAAGAGATTATTGCTGGATTAACATACTTCTTTGTATAACAGTTATAATGATAATTTTAAACTGAACTTTAGTGTGTTCAACATATTTCTACTGACAAATAAACAAAATGCGTTAAAATGACCCCCAGCAGAGATTAAATGAATCCTTTAATTAAATTCATTAATTACAATAAATATAAGATAAGGACAATTATGATAATCGAATTCAAAGGAAACAACTCTCAACAGCTATTTCAGAACTTGTTTCGTTCTGCGAGTTATTTCATTATTCAGAGTTACTTAACATGGTAAATATTGGTGTCTCTGTATTGATTGTATTATATCGCATGCAATTTCGTTGCGGAGGGTATAATGTTTTTTAACTGTCCGTCTATCCGTCAGTCCTGTTCATGACAACTTCTCTGAAACATCAATACAGAGTTTTATGAATCTTTGTAGATAATAAAGACATACTATGTAGATGTGCATTTCGACAGGAAATTTATTATTCATTTTTTTCTAGGAGGTATGCCACATTGAACTTGTTTGCCTGAATACACTACTTTTACAGTTTGTCATCTCACCTCGTCTGAAACTACACAACATAATTTCATGAAACTTTGTAGATAATAAGGACATAGTATGCAGATGTGCATATCGACAGAAAATAAAGATATTTTTTATAGGAGTCATGCCCCTTTGAACAGAGAATTTTCGCTACAATTTACTACTTCAACGGTTTGCCATTGCAACTCCTTTTAAACAACACAAAAGAATTTTATGAAACATTGTAATTAATTAGGACATAATATGTTAAGGATGTACACCTCTGAGGAGCCAAATATTTCTATTTTTTCTTAACCTGATGTTTGGATTTATATATGACTGGGTTTTTGTTTTGATTTTTTTTGATTTTTTGCTACAGCCCTTTGAAAGTACCCTATTTTGATTATTTTCCCATTTTTCATCAGTTTTTACCAATGTTTTGGCTATACTCGTGAAAAAAATCTCAGTTCCACAATTACCCTTTTTTCATACTTGCAATAAAGATGAAGTGAACCAATCTGAATAAATTAAACTTTAAAAAAAACTAATATATAAGAAAGTGTTATCATATTGGATGCTTTTTTGTGTCGAAATTACCATGCTGTCAATTTTGTAAATTTGTGATTTTCTCTGTTTAAGGATGTACTTAGGTGGACATAGGTTAACATTAAGAGATTAAGAAATTGAAATTAATACTATAAGCTGTTAGAGCATCAATTAAGGATAAAGATAAGCTTAAACTATTGATCCAATACACCTTCTAATTCTAAAGTTTTAGATACAATTAACACAAGTGTTAATATGAGCCAACAAAACTTTTCACAAGATCCAAACTTTGTATATACTTACAACCCTGGTCCGAACGCTGGGTTCATGCCACAAAACCCACACTTGTGCTCCAGTCCGACCCTCGGGATGTACCCACCACCTATGCATCACATGCAACATAAATCACCTCCTACCCAGTCAGCATCTACGCAACAGCGTCCTACATGGGTTGACGAAATATTCCGTCGGATGGACCAGTTTGAAAACAAGCTTGATAAACTAGAAAAAATTGACTCGTTTGTAACTTTTTTAAATGCAAAGGTTATACGATTGGAAAAGGGTACCAAATCCATAGATGACCGTTTGGACCAAGTCGAAAAGAGCACACAGTTAATGAGTAATGAATATGACAACCACAAACAAAATTTCACCGATATTAAAGCGGAATTAAATAAAATTTCAGGCCAATTGAAAACCAATAACTCTAGTGTGAATACTGTTGATAAAAAACTAAGTGCATCGCTTGATGATATGAAAAGGGAAAATGATCGATTGCAAAATGAATTACTTGAAGTCCAGATGAAAGCAATGAGTAACAATTTAATATTTTATAATATACCTGAAATTAATGATGAAAATTGTCGTCGTACCATTGACATATTCTGTGAGGAAAAACTGAAAATTGAAAATCCATCTAATATTGTGGTTACTGATGCTTATCGCTTAGGTAAAAAGGGCAACAAAATCCGGCCAATCCTTGTTAAATTTTCATCTTTTGAGAATAGGGACAACGTCAAAAAAACAGCAAAATACCTAAAAGGATTAGAGTTTGGAATTTCGGAACAACTCCCTCTAGAGATCCAAAAACGCAGGAAAGAGAAACTACCTATCATGAAACAGTTGCGTGACCAAGATGTAAAAGCCTACTTTGTAAAGGACAAGATTTTCGTTGGTGGAAAAGAATATACTCCATAGGGTTTACACAGAGAACAATTTGAAAACTTAAAATGTTTGTGTTGGAATGTGCATGGACTTGTATCAATTTATGATGATAACGATTTTCTGAATTTAGTTAATAGATACGATATTTTATTCGTTTGTGAAACTTGGTTAAAAGAAAATAACTTAATTAATATTAATGGTTTTGTTAACATTTCTTGTATTAATCGTTGTAAAAATATAGGTACTAGAAATGAAGGAGGTATAGCTGTTTTTTGTAAAAATTACTTGTGTGATGGTATTTCTATTGAAAAAGAATTGAACTATGGAATTGTTGTAATTAAACTAAAAAGAGATTTTTTTGCTATTAATAATGATATTTATATGTGTTTCTCGTATATTCCTCATGAAAAATCTAATTTTTATCAAATATGTGAACATGATTTTCATGAAGTAATTGAAAGTATTGTTGTAGATTTAAAAGAAAAAGGGACTGTATTTGTTTGTGGTGATTTGAATAGTCGTATAGGTGTAACAAACGACTTTTTGACTAATGATAATTTAGATAAATATGTTGAGAGTGTTGAGCAGGTGCAAAACCCCATTATTTCAAATAGGTGCTCTATGGACAAATTCGTCAATTCTTTTGGTCGTAAACTTTTACAGATGTGTTATGACACTGGGCTCACGGTAGCTAATGGAAGACTCGGAAACGACAAACACGGTAATTTCACTTTCTGTACGTCTAACGGAAGAAGTGTTAATGATTATTTACTTGTTTCTCCTTGTGATTACGAGTTAATTAGTAATTTTGAAGTGTTACAGTTGAACGAGTTTTCAGACCACTCGCCACTTTATTTTGAACTAGATTTTACGAACAATCGTCCGTCACACAATATACCAAAACTTCACAAGTATATTAAATGGGATAACAATAAAAAACACTGATTATATCCAATCACTACATAATCAACAAGACAGATTACTTTCACTAGTGAATGATATTTCTACCTTGGACGAGGTCATTGATTCGGTAAGGGAGATAACTCAAATACTTTATAACAGTGCTTTTGAAGTTTTTGGAAGATCTGTTTTGATAAATGAAAATGAGAATAACATTCGTAAAAACAATGAATGGTTTGATGAAAAGTGCGCTAATGAACGAGAGAATTTTCATAAATTTCGGAACACTTTTCTGCGTCATCCGACAGATATTAACAGAACATTCTATATTTCATCCAGAAATTCATTTAATAAAGCGAAACGACAAGCCAGGGCAAGGTTTAAGCGTCGGAAAGGAATTGAATTATGTGCAACTGCCAAAACGAACCCTAAGCAATTTTGGTCAGCCATAAAATTTAAGACTAAATCACGCTGTGTAGTAGACAATGATGTACTTTTTAAACATTTTGAAACTATTCTTGGGGACAGCCCACCAGATATCTGCAACGAAGTATTAGACTTACTGAATAATATACAAATAAGTGAATCCCACGTTGACTTTTTAGATTCTGAAATTACTGATGAAGAAGTTATTAAAGCAATACACAAATTGAAATCCGGAAAAAGTGCGGGTAACGACAGCATTATAGATGAAATGTTCTCAGCGGGTCCACTATTTTTTGCGCCGATCTTAAAAACACTTTTCAATAATGTATTTGAAAATGGGATTTTTCCTGAACTCTGGACAGAAGGACTTGTAATTGCAGTTCCAAAAAGTGGTGATTTAACGGACCCAAACAACTATAGACCTATTATATTAGTAAGTGTCTTATCTAAACTATTTACGTCTATATTAACAAGTCGCTTACTGGCGTGGTCAGAAGATGAGGAAAAATTAATTGATAACCAATTTGGATTCCGACCAGGCCGTTCAACTATAGATGCAATTTTTGTTATCCATGGAATTATTACACATATCCTGCAACGTAAAATGAAACTGTTTTGTACCTTTGTGGATTTCCGTAAAGCATTTGATAAACTAAGCAGACGGATCTTATTATATAAACTTATACAAAATGGTGTCAGTAGCAAATTCGTTAATATGATCAAATCTATTTATTCGTCTGTCCAGCTACGAGTTAGATCTGGTGGTTTACTTTCGGACGCAATTAACAATTTACTTGGTGTGAAACAAGGGGAACCATTGTCTCCCTTATTATTTTTGTTCTTCATCAATGCTATTATAGAAGATATGTCCGTAAATGCTAGTGATGATGTTGTACAACTGAATGGTTTTCTAATTTACTTAATTCTTTTCGCTGATGACACTGTATTGTTTAGTAAGTCTCCTGAAATGTTACAAAAATTACTTGATAAATTATCAATCTATTGTAAGAAATGGAACATTGAGGTAAATACAGACAAAACCAAGGTTGTTGTTTTTAGAAATGGATGGCAGCCAGCTAACTTCAGTTTCGTGTATGAAGGTAAAGAACTACAGATAGTGGACTATTACGTGTATTTGGGTATGCTACTTCATTACAATGGAAAATTTTTACATACCCAAAAAAGATTATCTCAACAGGGATCAAGAGCGCTTTCGTCACTTCTGAACTCTTTAAAACATGTGTTTTTATCCACAAGTCAAGATGTGTACTGTTCGATAGCATGGTTGGTTCCGTATTGAACTATGCATCTGAAATATGGGGTTTTCACCGTGCAAATGATATAGAGCAAATACACAACCGTTTCTGCAGATTTGTTTTAAAACTAGGTAAAAATGTTCCTTTAAGTTTTTTATGTGGTGAACTTGGTCATTTGCCTATGTATGTCTCAAGAAAACAAATTATTTTGAAATATTGGCTTCATATTATTGTAAATAAGCCACCTATTGTTTATGATGTTTACCAACTTCTATTAGAAGATGCAAACAAGGGTAAAAAGAACTGGGCATCTAGTGTTCGTGATTTGTTGTTTAATCTTGGTTTGAACTATGTTTGGACTGCACAGAATTATGTAAATATACAGTTAGATGTTATAAAAACTCGTATAAAGGACCAGTATTTACAAATTTGGTATGCATCAATAAATGATTGTGAAAAACTATGTATTTATAAACACCTCAAAACAGACTTTGTAATAGAGAATTATTTAGATTTTTTTATTAATAGTAACTTACTTACAAAATTGAGAAGTGGTACTTTGAAACTGAATTTGGAATTAGGGCGATATAAAAATATTCCTAGACATATGCGTCTATGTATATGCTGCAATATGGATTGTATTGAAAATGAATACCACTTTATACTTGTATGTCCAGCTTACAGAACTGTGAGACAAGAACATTTGCCAAAATATTATTGTTCTTGGCCAAATAATTTTAAACTTTTTCATTTACTTCAAGCAAAATCAAAATCAATCACAACTAAACTGTGTAACTATCTGAAATATGCTTGGAAAATTAGATCATGTATTGTGAATTAACTGTACCTTTATTATATTATGTATTGTTCTTTGCTATCTGTTGTTTTGTCACATTGTATATACTTGTTTATGTATTGCCATAGCATATTATTTATGCTTTCGCAAATAAAATATTCATTCATTCATTATTGATCGGTTATAGACCTCCTTTTCGAGATATTTGAGGTTTGAAATATGGCGGGGAAAGACTGACTCTGACTTTCACCTTATATTTGCATTGATATTATTTGGGTCTCAAAACGAAAGAAAAAAATCAAGAATCTTCTGAAATTTTGGTAAAAAACCTTTCATCATGTTCTTTAAAGGTATTCATCATAGATCTATTTACAACCTTTGGGTCAATACAACTACTGGTGGCGTTTTCTCCACGAGGGGATCACAAGTCCAGGAGTTACCAATTTTGTGTTGACATGCCTTATTATTGATATAGTTATTCTTATAAGATGACTTTTTTCAAAACTTTAAATTTTGGATACTGCTTTTCTTTCTCAGAAGTATATCACCTTAGTTGTATTTAGAAAAATTATTAGGAACATGGGGTTAACAATGATCTTCAACTTCGTTATTTATTGGGCATTTTTAACTTTTGTTTGTCACTGGATGATCTTTTAAAGACGACATGTGTATCTTTCCTACAAAATTTTAATCATGGTATTCATGATTTGTTTATTTACAGCAAGTCACCCGAGATAAATTCCATCAGTAAAATAAGGGAATGTCTTCATTAATTTAAGTAAGAATAAATGTAACGGTAAGTGTTACCAAACTTATCAATGAAACGGAATTTTTACAGCTCTTAACAGTCTTGACTGAGTGTGATCAAGAACTAAATTAAAAAAGTGGAACACGTGGGTATACAGTTGTTATAAAAGGATTCAATTGTTGCCCATCGAATACGGTCAAATCTTCTCATGTCGAACTCGAAGGGTCTGGACTAATTACTGGATAGTTTGAACAGTAAGCCTTTTTCTATATGCAATTTTCTTCCTTCAGGTTTAGAACAGAATTCAATATTTGTATGTATGAGGTCACACTTTATCATAGTGTATTCAATTTCCAGATGTGTTGGTCCCTATTAATCTTTTAAGAACAGTTACAAAAAAATTGAAAACAACATGTTTAATAATTTCTTGTGTCCGAAGCACTTTTCTGGATTTACCTTTATCCGGAACATGCGTTAATCAAAGAACCTTTGTGAGCACGTTCACATACCCCATGCCCCAAAATTGTCACTGGACAAACAATATATCACAATATTCCTGAGTTAAAAGACTCATAACTCTACAAAGTCAACTTGAACTGACTTTTAATGTGCGTATTGTTATGCTTTTACTTTTCTACACTGGTTAGAGGTATAGGGGGAGGGTTGAGATCTCACAAACATGTTTAACCCCGCCGCATTTTTGCGCCTGTCCCAAGTCAGGAGCCTCTGGCCTTTGTTAGTCTTGTATTATTTAAATTTTAGTTTCTTGTGTACAATTTGGAAATTAGTATGGCGTTCATTATCACTGAACTAGTATATATTTGTTTAGGGGCCAGCTGAAGGACGCCTCCAGGTGCGGGAATTTCTCGCTACATTGAAGACCTGTTGGTGACCTTCTGCTGTTGTGTTTTTTTATTTTGGTCGGGTTGTTGTCTCTTTGACACATTCCCCATTTCCATTCTCAATTTTATTATAAAATTTTAATTGCGGATATGCACATTAAGGATGTATTCTTCTGGCGTTTTACTCACGGTGAAATCTCGACTTGGAATTGTTTCCAAAACATGTGATAAAGTGATAAATAGCAATGTAGATTAAAATAAATATCTTAATCAAACTTAACGATGTGAAAAAATTGTGAATTTACAATCAGTATTCTTTCAGCAATAATTATTAATTACCAATTTAGGCAGTCTTTTCATCTGCAAATTTGAGAAATGGTTAGGGTACAAATCATGATTTTACCAGAAACATGTTCATCCCATATCACTTTTTTTTTCTTTTCAAACATCTTAGATGTATATTTTTTAAATCATCTATAACAAAGAACTTGAGATAATATGCATTTTGTTCTTAAGAATGTACTTAGGTGAGGTTTTGGAATTTGTGTCAAATGTTCGAACTCCTTGGTGTTTTTCCATACAATACAGTGTAAAATATTTCGCCCCATAACACCCATTTTTTTTTTCATATCAGACTTAATAGCTCATATATCTAAATATATTTATCATTTACAGAAATAACTAATTCATTCTGTATACTGTGAAAGTACTTTTATTCGTTGTGTACCAAATTTCGTGGTTTTCGTGGACGACTTTATCCACGAATTTAAGTGACCAACGAAATAAAAAAACCATTGTCCAAATCAAGTCATGGAAAGATATTACTGATGACTACTGATATATTGAATAACGCCAAATCCTTTACTTTAATAGCAGTCAAAAGAACTACAACTGTATGCAGGATTGTACCCATTTAATCTTTAATGACTTAAACTGTACAACTTTTGATCTTTTAATTCTCATTAAAAATATTTTTGATCGATGAAAGTCAGATTTCCAATTATTGATATGTTGGAATGATGAAGTGTTCATTTTATATCCTCATAGTTCTCGTACATATGGGAAATAATACTTTAATGCTGGGCTTGATTTTGATAAGAATTATTTTGTTTATGTAACTGTTTTCTTTAGGTGACATGTTTATGGCCTAATCAACACCTTTGATGGTCTTAAATATGTTTATCACTTTAACATTACTTTATCATGGGTTAATTAGTGCGATCATTACAATTAACTCGGTTGAATGTTTACTTTGCAATTTCCTATTTGTAACCCTCATTTCTAATGGCTTTATTTTTTCTTTTTTTTTTTAGAAAACTAAAATCCACGAATTTAAAAACCAACGAACATGTAAATATTGCTCAAACCACGAAAATTGATACCCACGAATAAAAAGTACTTTCACAGTACATATATAATTTTGGAAACTGCTGTAACAAATCCGCATTCAACATGTTCACATCAATATGAACATAAATCGAGCTATTATCAGACTGGTCAATATCGGACCAGGTAATACGTCGCTCTATGCAATTCATAAAGATTGCCTATTCTTTTTCATTGTAGCCTGTAACACTTCGCTACATCTTAACTTTAACAAACTGCAGACGAATATGAAATCATTCCCTTGTGAAGAATCAAAGAAAAATGTTTTCTTGTGATGAGTTATTTTGAAATTTTAAATCAACAAATAGGAGTGGTCTCTTGGCAATTATTAAACTTTCTCGTATGCTACAACTGAACATTTTGATATCGAAACAATTGTTTGCACCTGTCCTTAGTCAGGAATCTGATGTTCAGAAGTTGTCTTCTGATGATGTGGTTCATAAGTGTTGCCCATTTCTCGATGTTTATATAGATAAGACCGTTGGTTTTTGTTTTATAGACTTTGAATTGGATGGGGATTTGTATCATTGGCAATCATTTCACATCTTTTAATATCTATCTTTAAACTTTAAACAAAAATCGAACACACCCGCGAAATCGCAGGCATTCAGAGCTTGTTGAAAGCAAGTACTTGGTTCTAGGGAGAATTTTTGTAAAAGTTTTGTGTCTGGAGAATATCAGTAAAAGTTTTCATGTCTGGAGAATTTAAGAAAAGGTATCAAAATTTATAGGTATTTTTGAAACAGTTTAACCCCGCTCCCTTGTTTCCAAAGTACTTCAAATTAAGTTAAAACCAAGGTATAATTATAGTAGTGGTTCTTACGACCTCAAAACCTTGATATGGACAACGCTTTGAGTGGTTTATTAATTTTTCATTTTTACTATCTAGCATATGATTGGTTCTCAATATTAAAATGCGTTAGAATTTGGATCAGAAAATCGCAGAATGTTTCAAGTTAACCCATTTGCAGCACTTTAAGACCACTATTTCAAGAAACATCCTGAGATAAAAACGGCGGAGAAGTTTGTTTTTATAGATAAAAAAATATTTCAAGTAAAACTGTCTACTGTGACAAGAAATGAAAAATCTAGAAAAGGTAATGCAGTCACTTTTAATGTTCTCAAGCTTTGTCTTTAACAAAGACGTTTCCAGTTTCATTTTGCGGCCAAAATAAGAAGTTGTTATTTCTAAATTGGTTATAAAACGCAGGTTCTCTTTCATTCGCATTTACTTCAAAAGATCTTTGTATTGTTTGGACCAATATTTATTTACATACCTTACATGTTCAACAATTTCCTAAATGGAGTATTTTTTTTACAAATCTGACGACTCTTCTAGAAATGAATTTGCAAACTAGTTCATCACTTTTCAAAGTCTTCAAAGCTGTTTAACGAGATCGTTTTGTGCTTTCGCAAAGTCTTTATTAGGTCGTTCATCTGTTATCGAATGACCCAAATTACAAGATCTTTCAAATTCATCTACTCGTTTACTGACCCCTGGTCCAGCTACCATCCATTTGTCTAAATTGGATATCCAGTTCATCCTAAGGCACCAACATCGCCCTTCACAATTGCATTATTCTGTTTTTGTGCCTGATCAATTGTTTTATAAGAAAGAAATGTTCTGGTCTCTCGTACAGTGAAATTATCATTTTCAAATTCCATTGACACCTGTGGGTGATGTTCGGGAAGTGAAGTCATATATTGGTGATGGTCGGTAACGATCGAGCATAATTTACACGGCCAAGACCTTAAACAATACGCTATCATGCTTTATATGGACTCTTTGTAAAGTACGAACTCTCACTCATGAAATGAGCATAATAAAAAATCAGAAGACTTAGTTCTTAATTGATAATTGAACGCCAGGAATTAAACTGTGGTCAAGATGACTCTATGCACCAGTCTTTTAAATCATTGAACGTCACAAAGTCATGACATAATTATACATTTCAGTTTAGCTTTCTTAATCCGAAATAGGCAGTTCAAGCAAAAGGCATGCGCCTGTCTAGTCCTAGGAATATTTGAACATACATACAAAGAATCTGCCGTTCTTGTGTTGCAATATAGGCTTCATTAAGACAACATTTCCATTCCCTATGACGCAATATATCACATAGAGTTTTATAACAAGTCATGTACAATCTACCAAACATAACGATAAACTTATCTCTTTCGAAAAATTCAGGCCATTTCCATTGAATTTGCTTTGGCATTTCCAAAAGTGGCTGATCTGCAGTTACAATTGATGTTTCTTCGGGATTCACAACATTTTCGCCTTATCCATTAAATACCTGATAATTGCCTGGTTCTGCTTACAAATCGCTCTAAATATCTATGAATAGTTTGGTCATGCGCAAAAGTGTTAAGCACATGTGTATCATAACCTTGAAAAATTTTATTAAACCAATTCATAATATTATTAGATATCCGAAAACACTAATTATATGGTAATTAGTTCAAATATTTTTGAAAAGATTTTGTAACATTTTCGCGCATGCGCAAATACTGGATATGTCAAATATCAATTTTTAATAAATATGTGATGTATGGATGGTAGCCGCCAAACCTGATTTTTGGTTTTTACTAAAAGAAGTTCAAAAAAAGTTTTCCAGTAAAATTATTTTTTTTCAAACTGAAAAAAACAGCCATTTTATCTTGAAAAAAAATATTTTTTAATGGCCAGCAGTTATTTCTTAAAGATTATATGATAATAATACTGTGTGGTAATTTTCATGCTTGTATCATCATTTGCACAATTCCCTCGATTTTGCCTGCTAATATCTTCCACTATAATAAATATGCATAGGAATAAGGCAATACTTGAAGTGGAATTATACATAAATTTAGAATGATTTGTGCAGCAGAAAAGTATATAATTCATCAAGAAAATAGATATAGTATAGTATAGGCATATTCTAATTGAAAGAAATGTGCATGGTATTTTCAAATAGCAGAAGCAATCTACTTCAAAAAGATAACTTAAAGATTACATTTTAACAATTTTGTAAAAATGCTATATTTAGGGGCAAAAAAGGGTCTTACTGGACCTTATCCTTTACGATTATACGATTTTTTTGCGTAAGAAATGATAAAATCGTACACAGAAGGTTAAGTATAACATATATACATGTACATGCATTGGTTTAACAATTGCATAAACAATTTTTTTTCACCAGTCCCTCGTTTCATAATCCCTCTAAAAACATTATGTTTCTTTACTTAAAAATGTGAAATCTTATTAAATTTGCTGACTGCACAAATAAATACTTGTAAAGATCAAACACATTTTTTTTAGTGGCTAAGATAAGAAAAACGCCCATGAAGTGTTCTTATTGTTATATTTGTCTTTGGAAAATCGTTGACTTTTATCACAACTGATCATTTAAACATAAAGTAATCTATTTGACCTTAGCAATAATAGATATTTTGTATTTATTTCGATGTGTTTGCCTTTTTTTTTCTCTTTCATGTTTTGAAAGCATTGCACGTATAATGACAACAAAACTTATAATTAGAAAAACGATCATTGTTCAAAACCCTATAATTTCGTACAAATCATTCAATTTGATTACATTGCATTTTAAGAATTGAATGCTTCTTTTTGTAAATTCATTGGGGTATAAAAGCGTTGACCGAAGTACATGTTGTATGAAGCGCGGAAGCGCTTCATACCTAAAATGTGCGCACGGTCAACGCTTTTACAACCCTATGAAGTTACAAAAAAAAGCATTCAATACTTATAATTACATTTTTTTAGCTATGATCATGAAAACACGAATTGTATTATTGTTTTATATAATTCACCTGTGCACTTTTTTGTGGGACCACGTGTTTTCATGAATGAAAAGTTTTATTGAGCAATGCAATTGCTTACGGAATAACACGTGATGTGCAGTTAGCCAATCAGATTAAAGTATAATAATGAAACATACATCTAATGTAATTATATTGATATATAAATCGATGCACTTTTAAATCATATTGTAAGTGAATAAAGTGAAAGTTTATTTTAAAATTGAGGAGATGTGGTACGATGTCGAATGCAACAACTATGCATCAGAGTCCAAATAACATGGATTTAAGTAACTGTAATCCCTTTACAAATGACAAATAAAAGTACTGAAGTACTGAACATCGGATGACCACAAGTTCTCGTGGATGGCCTGGTCACCAGACATATTTTCAAAACTATATACCCAAAAGATGATTGTGGCCAAGTTTGATTAATTTGGCCCCGAAGTTTCAGAGGAGAAGATTTTTGTAAAAGATTACTAAGATTTACGAAAAATGGTTAAAATTTTACTACAAAGGGCAATTACTCCTAAAGTGGTCAACTGACCGTTTCGGTCATGTTGACTTATTTGTAAATATTACTTTGGTGAACATTATTGCTATTTACAGTTTATCTCTATCTATTATGATATTCAAGACAATAACCAAAAACAGCAAAATTTTCTTAAAATTACCAATTCAGGAACAGCAACCCAAGAACGGGATGTCCGATTCATCTGACAATTTCAGGGCAGATAGATCTTGACCTGATAAACAATTTTACCCACCGGCCAGATTTGCTATAAATGCTTTGGTCTTTGAGTTATAAGCTAAAAACTGCATTTTTTTCCCTATATTCTATTTTTAGCAATGACGGCCATCTTGGTTGGTTGGCTAGGTCACCGAACACATTTTTCAAACTAGATCCCCTCAGATTATTGTGGCCAAGTTTGGTTTAACTTGGCCTATTAGTTTAAGAGGAAAAGATTTTTGTAACAACGACGGACGACACCGGACGCAAAGTGATTAGAAAAGCTCACTCGGCCGTTCGGAACAGGTGAGCTAAAAAGGGTGCGAACGTGAAAAGGGGCAAAATGGAGCCAATGTGATTTTCGGTGAACGGATCCGGATTCGGAATTTCGGAACATCAAATCTACCCATTTATTTTCTTATTCTAAACACGCTGCCAAGAGCCTTATCCACGTAAACTGCATATATTTAAAAATGCCTCTGTACACGCCTGGTAATGATAAAATGTTCTTCTTTTAGGTAGTCTCCTTCGAAAAAGAAATCAAACTTTTTGTGCAACCGAACAGAGTGAGAAAGGATATAGCAGAAGACTTCCTAAACTATTTCAATTCTAAGAAATAACTTTTTCCTGTTTTCTTATTCTCATATTAACCATTCAAATTATTATGAAATTTTATAGCCATTTTTTTTAACCTTTACGATAGACGATTCCCACTTACATTTTTGTATGTACACAACATTCCAATAGCGCCTGTATATGGAGTATATATATCTCCTAATTGATAAGATATTTCAGGATTTGTCTTGCCTATCACAATTTTCTTGATAGAGGGTTGCTGTCACAGGGACGCTAAATAAAATTTAAGGTTCCGATTGGTGATGTTTGAATCATCTTTTCTTAAATTCTACGGACGCCTTTACGAGTTTGTTGGTCGTTATGGAAAATCCTTTTCAAAGATGACGACGTGAATGCTTGCTTGTCGTAAGTTCAATCCCACTTTAACTTATCATATAAAAAGAAGATGTAGTATGTAGCAAATGAAACATTTCTCCACAAGAGACCAAATAAGATTTTAACGTACATAAGCAGCACGACGTGTGCCTGATGTGGAGCAAGATATGTTCACCATTCCAGAGTGATCCAGAGTACCTGAGATTACCTCCAGTTTTTGGTGGGTGAGTATTATGTTCATCAGTCTTTAGTTTTTTATGTTTTGTTTCGTGTGTACTATTGTTTATATAAAAATTAGAAGATGTGATACATTGATATAGGAAGATGTGGTGTGAGTGCCAATGAGACAACTCTCCATCCAAACAACAATTCAAAAATTAAACCATTATAGGTTAAAGTACGGCCTTCAACACGGAGCCTTGGCTCACACCGAACAACAAGCTGTAAAGGGCCCCAAAATAACTAGTGTAAAACCATTCAAACGGGAAAACCAACGGTCTAATCTATATAAACAAAACGAGAAACGAGAAACACGTATATATTACATAAACAAACGACAACTACTGTACATCAGATTCCTGACTTAGGACAGGTGCAAACATTGTATGATTGACAGTGAGACAACTCTCCACAAGAGACCAACTTATAAAGAAATTATCAATTTGTTATAGGTCACGACCTTCAACAATGTGTAAGACGTATCGGGTTTTCTATTTCATTTTAAGCCATGACGTTGTCATTTTATTTCGACCTACGACATCTATGAGTTTGCTTTGTTATCTTTCGTCTCTCGTGTTCGTTTGATTTTTTATTTGATTTAATTTGTTTCGAGAACTCTATCCGGATAATTATACCTAAGTACCACAATAAATGCTTGTCATTGCATCATATGATAACGGACCGTTAAAGAGAATTTAACCACACATCCATTTTATTCTATAACATTTAGTATACCGAATGAATGTGTTATATTTTAGAATTTGTCCAAGATGCTCAAGCTTTGAATTCGATGTTGGAGATGAATTATATGTTGCCTAAATTGCACCGCACCAATATTGTGAGAAGCAAACTATGACCAACTGCTTGCATTTAATATATATTCTGCTAAGGGCATATAATACAGTTACAGGGGAGGTAATGACGTTGATAACGTAAGAAAATATTTTATAAGGAAAATAAAATTAGAAAAAAAACAACAGCAGAAGGTCACCAACAGGTCTTCAATGTAGCGAAAAATTCCCGCACCCGGTGGCGTCCTTCAGCTGGCTCCTTAACAAATATATACTAGATCAGTGATAATGAACGCCATACTGATTTTCAAATTGTACACAAGAAACTAAAATAAAATAATACAAGACTAACAAAGGTCAGAGGCTCCTGACTTGGGACAGGCGCAAAACATGCATTTTTTGTCTGATTTTTAACATTCAGACTGATTTTATTGACTCCTCCTCTTTAAAATAATATTATGTTTGTACGGAAGCCTTTTATGGCCATGCTAATTTACTTTTTACAATTTGATATGACAAATTATTAATTTGATATAATAAATCCCGGTGGTCCTGCATGTTTTAAAACACAATTATTTCCATGTTTTGTTTTTGAATGATTTCTAAAAACAATTGTTAGTCCATTGACCCCTACTCCAAAATAAAGTGGAAAAAAGAACAAGAAAGTTCCTATATGTTGGATATACAATACTTAGTGATAAATTGAAATCAAGATATTTGCGTAAAAACGTGCGTTAATTCGCAAAGGTTTGCATTATGACACAAACGTTTGCCGTATTTCGCTAATATTTGCGTTACAACGTAAAAGGTTTACGTTATAACGCAAATATCTTGATTTCAATTATTCATTAAGTATTGTATATATAATATGTCATTCATTTCGGTTGTGATTTACTATTAGATAAAAACAAAAATAAAGAACCATGCATACTAAGGCTAAATCATTATAATAAATAGGCATAGGAATAAGGCAATACTTGAAGTGCAATATTATACATAAATTAAGAATGATTTGTGCATCAGAAAAGTAAAATATAATTCAACAAGAAAATAGATATAGTATAGTATAGGCATATTCTAATTGAAAGATAAAAAATAATGGCATACAATTGTAAAAAAAAATGCATGTATCTTTCTCCTTTAAAATGAATTATTTATAAAGAACCATTATTATTTTTTTTTAATTTTGATGCAAGAAATCATTTTTTTTTTAAATCACAGAATATGATAAAGATTTCTTGATAGAAAGTCATTGAACTTTCATTTAAATATAGTGAAGTGTTTTTGAGATGCTTGGGTAGCAATTTGAAGGAGAGAACATAATTTTTATTAAAAGACATCTTCGTTCTATACATTTATAGCCAAAGAATAGCTTGTTTGAATTTGACCAACTGTACACAGTCCTCAAAGAGAGCTTAATTTGGAAGTATATTTATACTCGGTTATAGCTATACAATATAATAGCAGATTGATTTTTTATTGTCTTCGGTATAACGTCAAGTTAATCAACTTTATTTGTAATATATACTAGTAGTGTCATTGATATCACTTCATAGGGGGAGGGCATTTATAGTTTGCTGTTCGGTGTGAGCCAAGGCTCTGTGTTGAAGACGTTGGCCTATGATGGTTCACTTTTACCAATAGTGACTTAGATGGAGCGTTTTCTCATTGCCACTCATACCACATCTTCATATATCTATTATTCTGATCGTTATTAGTCAATGATATGTTCTATATATTCAAGCATTTTACTTTGCAATGAGTACACAAGTGATGAAGAGCATACGATACAGTTTTGATCCTGTATTTACAAGTTCGTGAAAATTTGCATATAGGCTATTTTTTACCTGATTCAATCAAATATGTCATAAAAAATGTACCTTCATGTGCTACTTTTTGAGTAAAATGAGGTCGAAATTTTGTATATTTGCTCAAACTTCAGATTTGTGGCCGTAATTTCTTTTTCGAAAGAAAGATAACTTTTTTGTTATAAAAGATAAACACAAATTGTTTTTATTCAAAAATAACTCATATCTATCAAATGTTCATGAATTGAAGAAAATCCGTTCGAGCTATCCGTTAAAACTCGGCCACACCTTACCGGATATATGCATAGCACGAACGGACGCCTCACGGATGAAAATAAAAGTTGCCCGTTGACAAATTTTTTATCCGTTGGGAGTCAGTTAATGTTCTGACAAAATAAAACGAACGCGTTACGAATGCATAACGGACACCAACCGGATATTCAACGTACGAGAAACAGAAATGACCGGACAGAACGGATGTCGAACGTACAGCCAACGGACGAGTTCCACATAAAACGGACACATTACGGAAATGATAACGGTAGTCTGTTTCCCGGCCGTTATTGAAATTCTTGACAATACGTTTGTATATTCCGAAGGCATACTGAATGTTTTACGGAGGGGACCAACCTATGATAACGGAAGCCAAGGACTTATATACATTGTAGAAGGATTCGAATCTCATACATTTTTTAGAAAATATGTAGAGAATCGTTGGATTTGAACATATCTGCTATACATTTTTCAAATTGCTTATATTTAATCTTATACCTTATTGATAACCATGAACATTATTCTGTTCCTTTTAAAAAACATTAAGACTTCAGAAAAAATAAATTTCATCAAAATCAATCAAGAACTTTTTAAGTTTTTAGCTGAACAGTTGAACTACGTCTTATTATGTTTTTCACCCAAAATATAGAATAATGCCCCAAAAATAATTACCCACCTTTCTTAAATAATTCAAATTACATGAAGGACATGAACATTATTAACCAAATTAACTCTATCGATGTAGGAATCATTTAAGTTTAAGAAAATCTTTATTTCATTAAAATCCATCAACAACTTTTAAAGTTTTAAGGTGTACAGTGTGGTTTCTCCAATGATTCTCTACATATTTTTTATCGCAACAAGGATTGTTAGGAAGTTACCTATCCCTCTATATATGTCCCTGCGGAAGCGTACCGGATAAAACGGATGAACAAGATATACGGAAAAAATTAAAGGCGACAATAATAAAACATGTTAAAATGTTTCTGTGTGTCTGGTTTTTTGTTTGAAAATGCCGCTTAGGGGCAGTGTCTGGTCTAAATAAGAGCTGATTGATAGTGAAGACGTGTCCTTACTCTATTAAAAAGACCGATTATGAATGATAAGAATTCATGAACCTCATGAAATCTAAACTTACCAATAATTGGCATTCCTGACGCGAAATTTTAAATTTGCATGTATCCGTTTCAGATCCGTTCATCATCCATTTAGCCGTTATACGTCCGGTAGATGTCCGTTTTTCTTTCGTTCAACATCCATTTTATCCGTTAAACATTTGGTAGAAGTCCGTTGGTGAATTTGTATACCAGACCTCCAACAGATGTATAACGAACAAGTTACTGATACAAAATGAAATCGAAACTGACGAGCACCGTACAAAACGGACGCCTATCGTCCGTTCAAAGTTTTGAACGTGCTCAAAATTTTTTACCGGACAGAGCGGGCGTTGACGGATATGTATAAAGCGTACACTAAACGGACATGAAACGGATATGGATGGACGGTTTAACAGATAAGAACGGACGTCAAGGAAATGAACGGATTAAAAAAAAAATATCCGTTAGGCATCCCGGTTCGAGAAATTTATTAAGGTGTAAACGAGGCTTCAATAAAAAATGAGATAAAACAAAATTAATGTTTGCGTTATTACGTAAAGGTGTGCGTTATATCGCAAATGTATGCGTTAGTTTCGGAAAAGAATGGTTTGCGTTATAACATAGGAAGAAAAAATAAAAAAAAAAAGTAATGTGGCACTAATACGCTTTCTGTATATATACATATTTTAATTTCTTCTGTTAGGGACGACAGCAAAAGATCCATGTAAGATAAAAAAAAAAAAAAAAAAAAAAACTTGGGGGGGGGGGGGGGTTAGTTAAAAAACTATGCGAATTAAGTTTTTTTTATCCTACATTGAACTTTTGATGTCATCCCTTTAATATCTAATAATACCGAATTCATGGTCTCGATTTTTTTACCTTATTACCATATTCATTCACGTGCATAATCTGTTTATTTTCTTCAATAAACATTAATCACCATTGTCCCAAATTGAACCATAAACTTATTCTAAATTTTGGGTTTAAAGTTCATACACACGAATTTCAAAGGCGGGAAAAGGTTTCTTTGTTTCTTGAATGAAAACTACTCTACGTAAATTGTAAACACATTTCACAATGTTTGATATATACGGGGAATTTAGATTTTGTTTTGATATTTATAGCAGTGTACTCAAACAGACAAGATGTCAAATATTCTAGTGGGTAAGTTGATTAAACAAAATGATTTTTACGTGTGAAAGAACTTGATTTTTTTTCATATTTATGATAATTGCTATTGCCTAAACTAGCTTCCAGTAACTGTTATTACAATAATATAGATGTACTTTGTGTATTTTTTTGTGACCGTTTATTAAATAACTCACCAGATCGGCACACGGAAACATGAAAATAACTAAAATGTAAATAAAGTGATCGGCAAACAGAAACATAAAAATAACTAAATAAACCTACCAGATCTGGTGATTTTATTTAGTTATTTTTATCTTTCCGTGTGCCGATCTGGTGAGTATAGCCCACAGTATTCTACAGACCAATCAAATACTGAAAACAACATATGCAGCCAGACGTTTTTCCTTAAATGGTTCTGCTCCGAGTAAATAGCTCTAAATACAACAGCGAATAAAATGTCAAATAAAATGCAAAAAGGCAATCGTCACTGCAACATTTTTTTTACAATTAACACTTTCTGATATAGTCTAATCATTCTGAATGTTTGAAAACCATCGTCTCGGTAGGAAATAAGATAAATCAATTTTCTGAATGTTGGAAAATTTCATTGACTGTACAATCGCTTGCTCAATTACTGTACAAGCACTTGGCCAAAATAATAAAATAGATTGCACATGTATTTCATTGTTTGCCAATTAAGCTTCTATCAAGTACACCATTCTAACGCACTGTCCACACGTTGTTTTTCCATCTCAGAAAGACAGAAAAACTTGAATCAGTTTACAAGACAAAACAATGCAGCACAATGATAATAAATCTCGATTCAAAAGTAAGGCTCGTTACACAAAATTCAGTCAAATTAAGTCATTATTTTGAATAATCCATAAATTTTCAATATCAAAATTTTAAATTGACTGTTACTTACTTATAGTTACTTATAGTTGATTTCCAGTACAGGATCCCTCAAGGTTCCTCTTCAATAGACTCGTAGTTTAATGTGTTTCTTTTACTATTTTGACCGTGACTTCCGGATATTTCTGCTCTATAGTCATTATAGTATAATTCTTCGTCTGACCAATATTTGTCTAGTCGATTTTTGAATGCATTTATCGATGGTGACTTTGTTATTTTATCTGGTAGTTTGTTCCAGGTTTTAGCAAATTTTCTGATTTCAACTTTTATTCACAATACAAAAAGGCGACATGCAGATTCTTTGATAGTTCCAGTCCCTTTAATGGTTTTAGAATTGAGATCTAAACCAATATAACAACAATATACAAACTTTTAAGGTCTTTTTTTTTAAAAGTAAAGCTCGTCATGTTTAGCGCAGTAGATCTGAAGTCCACGGCTGGATATATACATAAATTCCACCGCTTTAAATTAAAAGTCAAGAGCTTGCGATGTAAAATGCAGTGCTGTGGATAAAAATTTCGGCGATGAATTTTTTTTAACTCCAGTGCTACAGATGTAACTAGATATATAAAAAGTTAAGGTTCATGTGGAACCTATGGCTAAAATGGCCGTATTTTCACCTAAAAATTTACTCTGAGTACAGGCAAACATGTGCATCTTGAAAGTTTTAAGGCATAGCATGCCCTAGATAAATAGAATTCAAATACATTGTAAGATTTAGAAAATTCATAACTTAACTGGATTTTGCCGTACACTTTTTTTCGTCCCTACAGAAGATGATAAGATTAGGAAACAGTCGAGTTTACCTTGACATGGTCCACTCAGGTACACAGTTTTAAAACAATTATTATCAGGCATCTATTGTCCACCTCGTGTCCATGTAACTCAATACCAGTCACTTCAATTGTTACCTGTGGGGAAGTTCTCAAACCTGTTTCCTCACTTAGTTTATTTTGGCACCTTCTGGAGGAATGAAAAAAAATGCATGGCAGAATCCTGTAAGTTTTTATTTTTGTCGAGTCTGCAACTTTTGTTGCAGAAAGCTCGACATAGGGATAGTGATCCGGCGGCGGCGGTATTAGCTAACTTATTAATAGCTTTATATTTTAGAAGGTGGAAGACCTGGATGCTTCATCTGTTGTATATAGATGCCTTATGTTACGAAGTTTCCGTCAGTCATATGTCCAATGTCCTTGAACTCATTTTCGTCGAGCCTTCGACTTTAGTCGAAAAAGCAGACTAAGCGATCCTACTTTCCGTCGTCGTTGTCGGCGGAGTCAACACATATTCACTCTGTGGTTAAAGTTTTTTTTTGAATTTTAATAACTTTCTTAAACTATACTGGATTTCTACCAAACTTGTACAGAAGCTTGTTTATGATCATATGATAGTACCCAGAAGTAACTTTTGTAAAAATAAAATTCCATTTTTTCCATATTTTACTTATAAATGGACTTAGTTTTTCTGCGGGGAAACATTACATTCACTCTGTGGTTAAAGTTTTTAAAATTTTAATAACTTTCTTAAACTATCCTTGGTTTGTACCAAACTTGGACAGAAGCTTATTTATGATCATAAGATAGTTTCCAGAAGTAAATTTTGTAAAAAGATAACTCCATTTTTTTTCTGTATTTTACTTTTAAATGGACTTAGATTTTCTTCCAGTTAACATTACATACAGTCTGCAGTTATTAAAGTTTTCAAAACATTTATTAGATTCAATAACTATCCTAGATTTTTACCAAACTTGGACAGAAGCTTCTTACAATCAAAAGATAGTATCAAGAGGAATATTTTTATTGGTTTTTTTTCCTCATTTTTTGTTGAGCCTGCGATTTACAGCAATAGTAGGCGAGACACTGGGTTCCGCGGAACCCTTACAAATTTTCATGGTTCAGTGACCACTTGAAAAAAGTACAGATTTTTTGTAATGTTAAATTCTCTCTTACTATAAGTAATAGGATAAATATATTTGGCATGTGCTCACCTTGCAAGGTCATCATGCCCGTCAGATAGTTTTCAGTTGACCTCGACCACATTTTATGGATCAGTGAACATGGTTAAGTTTTGGTGGTCAAGTCCATATCTCAGATACTATAAGCAATAGGTCTAGTATATTCGGTGTATGGAAAAACTCTAAGGTGTACATGTCCAACTGCTAGGTATCATCTGACCTTATCCTTTTTTTCGTGGTTCAGTGGTTATATTTAAGTTTTTTTGTGTTTGGTCTGTTTTTCTCATACTTTATGCAATAGGTCTACTATATTTGATGTATGGAGTAATTGTAAGGTGTACATGTCTAGCGGGTAGATGTCATGTCACCTTGACCTCATTTTCATGGCATTTTTGCGCCTGTCCCAAGTCGGGAGCCTCTGGTCTTTGTTAGTCTTGTATTATTTTAATTTTAGTTTCTTGTGTACAATTTGGAAATTAGTAAGGCGTTCATTATCACTGAACTAGTATATATTTGTTTAGGGGCCAGCTGAAGGACGCCTCCGCGTGCGGGAATTTCTCGCGACATTGAAGACCTGTTGGTGACCTTCTTCTGTTGTTTTCTTATTTGGTCGGGTTGTTGTCTCTTTGACACATTCCCCATTTCCATTTTCAATGTTATTCAGTGATAAAAGTAAAGTTTTTGATTTTTGGTCTTTATCTAATACCATATATGCCATAGGTCAACTATATTTGTTTGGAAATATTTTATGATTTGTCAAGCATGTTTTATTTGACCTCATTTTCACGGTTCATTGCTCAGTGTTAAGTTTGTGTGTTTTGGTCTATTTTTCTTAAATCATAAGCAATATGTCAACTATATTTTTGTATGGAAGCATTGTTAGCTGTACATGTCTGTCTGGCATGGTTCATCTGACCTTGACCGCATTTTTATGGTGCATTGGTCAATGTTTAGTTTTATTGGTTAATGTTAAGTTTATGTGACAGATGTAATAAAGCTTTATATTTCGAAGTATCAACATAGTATAAATGATTTAGCAAAGAAGGCGAGACATTTCAGTGTGTGCACTCTTGTTAATCTTAGGCCGTGTTCACATTGACCTAAATTCGGTGTTGTGTTAGTGTAACTCACACGTAAACTAAACACAATTGCGTTCCCATTGATAAAACTCAATGTTTACATGTAGTTTAAATCATGTTTTATCTACACACAGTCGAAAGTCAATGTAGGCATTGTGTAGGTTAAGTGTACACAACACTAGGCATTTAGGACATTAGTTTTACCGTGTATATATTTTAGGAGGAAACAATTTTTAAGTAAAATTGATATTTTTGATAATTATTAGTATAGTTCTTTACAGAATTTGTTGTCTAAATTTTACAGATTTTTTTTTGTTAAAAACAAATTCACGTACTTTATTAACCCCTGATTAAGACTCAAATCAGCATCATTGCCGAACCCATAAGGCAGGAACCAATTGATTTTCGGGGGGGGGGGCTATTATAGTTGAGTATAAAACATAAAGGCATGGGGGCTATTATAGTTGAGTATAAAACATAAAGGCATGGGGGCTATTATAGTTGAGTATAAAACATAAAGGCATGGGGGCTATTATAGTTGAGTATAAAACATAAAGGCATGGGGGTGGGGCTATTATAGTTGAGTATAAAACATAAAGGCAAGGGGTGGGGGTGAGCTATGGATTTTGTTTTGGAAACAAAAAATGTTTCCAGTTTTTGGCCCTGAAAAAAAATGTTTGTTTCACCCTCAGCTGTCACTATATTATATATAATGCTAAAATTGATTTCGACTTGTCACCAAAATTTGTCCTGGAAAAATCAATAGCCCACGCCCCTCTACCCCCGCCCCCTTTTTCCCTCCCTAAAAAATGAAGTAAATAGTTGCTGCCTAATTCATTTGAAAAGGTCTTCCCGAATCGACTTGACGTACATAGAAATATTTGCCACTGGTCTTTACTCAAACAACGATTCACGCATAAATGCATGACTAAAAAAGTGGGGGGTAAATGATATCACTTAAAATAAATTTAAAAAAAAACGTGACCCTATTCTTTTACCAAATACTCCTTGGAGAAAAAACACCATTTGAAACAAACAGAAAAGATAAAAATTTAGAGATCCCTAATAACTCAATCCTTTTTTTCGGCTGTAAGCACACTGCTGCAGCTAACGTTTTCTAGTGCGTAATCGAGACATCTCTAGTATATTCAAACTACTGCAAATTATAAAAATGGCTTTCATAAAGTAGTAACCACTTAACTTAAAAAGGGGGAGGGTTAATTTCTTTTTATCTGAGTAAGATTTTTTTTTCGCGCGTACGTTTTTATTCCTTTTTTTCGATGCTGGTGATCAAATACATTTTTTTTTCAATATTTAACACTATAATGTATGGGGAAACTCTTTGATTCAGAATATTTCTTTCATCATCTGTACAAGGATTTGTCCAAGGATTTGTATAGTGAGAAACTGCTCGCGAGATTCCAATCCTTCTCACTATACAAATCCTTGATCTGTATGATCATTTTTTTTTTTATCAAATTGGGGATCGGAATATTTCCATTCCCACCCCCCACCCCCCCCTTTTTGAAGTCAAATGGTTGTTCCCTTACCGCTAGAAAAATTGTCCCAAAATTTTGAATTCAGTTCTAGGTAATGAACATTTAAATGACACATAGTTTACAAGTGAGAACAAATCTTATGTACAGGTAGCTAAACAAGGTGTATAGATGTGAACAAATGTAATATGAAACCAGTGCACACTACACTAAACTAATTGTAAACATGTTAACTCTACACGGCGTTTGGTGTGAACACGGCCTTAGTTTCTTTTGTTTAATTCGGAGTTAAATATGACGTCCATTATCACTGAACTAGTATACTATATATTTGTATAGGGGCTATATGAAGGACGCCTCCGGATGCAGGAGTTTCTCGCTGCATTGAAGACCTAATATCTGTCAATAGGAATCTAATTGATAGGATTTTTCATTTGAAATCATACCACATCTCTTTTTTATAAACAATTCAAAAGTAAAACAAAGAATGGAAACTGAGAAGGTGTCAAAAAGTAAACAACCCTGCAAACGGCGAAAAACAGACCAAGCCAACCAAAGGGTCTTCAACCAGCGAGAAAATTCCATACGCGGAGAGCCGAATTTCAACTGGCCCTTAATTTATATACTAGTTGAGTTAACATATTACAAATGTACTAGTCTTGCAACCTTGCACAATAAAAGCTTACACTTACCGAAGTAGTCTATTAACCGGATTTGCAATAACATAAGCACCACGATAGGTGACGCATGTGGAGCAGGCTCTGCTTACCCATCTTTTGCACCTGAGATTACCCCCGGTTTTTGTAGGTTCGTGTTGCTTAGTCTTAAGTTATCTATGTTGTGTCTTCTGTACTCTTTTGCACCGGAGATTAACCCCGGTTTGTGTAGGTTCGTGTTGCTTAGTCTTAAGTTATCTATGTTGTATCTTCTGTACTCTTTTGCACCGGAGATTACCCCCGGTTTTTATAGGTTCGTGTTGCTTAGTCTTAAGTTATCTATGGTGTGTCTTCTGTACTAGTATTGGTCTGTTTGTCTTTTTGTCGAGCCTTCGACTTTAGTCGAAAAAGCGAGACTAAGCAATCCTACTTTCCGTCGGCGTCGGCGTCGTCGTCGGCGGCGTCCACAAATATTCACTCTGTGGTTAAAGTTTTTGAAATTCTGATAACTTTCTTAAACTATACTTGATTTCTACCAAACTTGGACAGAAGCTTGTTTATGATCATAAGATAGTATCCAGAAGTAAATTTTGTAAAAATAAAATTCCATTTTTTCCATATTTTACTTATAAATGGACTTAGTTTTTTCTGCGGGGAAACGTTACATTCACTCTGTGGTTAAAGTTTTTAGAATTTTAATAACTTTCTTAAACTATCCTTGGTTTGAACCAAATTTTGACAGAAGCTTGTCTATGATCATAAGATAGTATCCAGAAGTAAATTTTGTAAAAAAATAAATCCATTTTTTCCGTATTTTACTTTTAAATGGACTTAGTTTTTCTGCGGGGAAACATTACATTCACTCTGTTGTTAAAGTTTTTAAAATTTTAATAACTTTCTTAAACTATCCTGGGTTTGTACCAAACTTGGACAGAAGCTTATTTATGACCATAAGATAGTATCCAGAAGTAAATATTGTAAAAAGATAACTCCATTTTTTCTGTATTTTACTTTTAAATGGACTTAGATTTTCTTCCAGTTAACATTATATACAGTCGGCAGTTTAAGTTTTCAAAACATTAATTAGATTCATTAACTATCCTAGATTTTTACCAAACTTGGACAGAAGCTTCTTACAATCAAAAGATAGTATCAAGAGGAATTTTTTTATTGATTTTTTTCCTCATTTTTTGTTGAGCCTGCGATTTACAGCAAAAGTAGGCGAGACAGTGGGTTCCGCGGAACCCTTACACATTTTTATTTTAAGCCATGGCGTTGGCAGTTTATTTTCATTATCTATGAGTTTGATTTTCCCTCTGGTACCTTTTCGTCCCTCTTTTACAATTTTGATAAATAATTTGCCTTTTATGAGTTTAACTGTTCCTTTGGTATCTTTTGCCTCTCTTTTACAGCCTGTCGAATATTGAATATCGAATAACTAATCAACCGCATACTTATCAATACACGATATGGATGGTGGCCATGGGTTTAACGAACTTGATTTCCATGAGGGTCTTGTACAATCGGTCATTTATTATACCTCCGCTTTAAAAAAGGAGGGAGTATACTGTTTTACCTCTGTCTGTCCTTCCCTCAGTCAGTCCGTCCGTCCCACGAATATTTTTCGTCGCATTTTTTTCAAGAACTACAATACAAGGATTTCTGAAATTTGGTTTCAGGGTTTATCTAAGTCATCTATACCGTGTGATGCGTTTTCAGATTGATCACTTGACAACTTCCTGTTTACCGAACACTTGTATGATTATAGACATGATAGCCAAGTTGAAAATGTTCGTCACATTTTTCTCAGGAACTACAATACAAGGATTTCTGAAATTTGGTTTCAGGATTTATATAAGTCAGCTATACAGTTAGATGCGTTTTAAGATTCATCACTTGACAACTTCCTGTTTACCGAACACTTGCATATTTTTACACTATTAATATTATCTACTTGCGGCGGGGGTATCATCAGTGAGCAGTAGCTCGCAGTTTTATTTGTTTATGTATATATTTTCAATATACTTTGACTTTATCATTTCAGTGTTAAAATCAAAATGGTTCTTCATGGCGATTCTTTTGATGATGATTCCTCAGCCTGCTGTTAGCATTTCTGAGGAAATTGGAGAAGTAGTTACTTCTGGTCTTGAAGCTGGAAAGGAGATCGGTGAACTGCTTTCAAAAGGTCAATTTAAGAGTTCTTTAGTAAGGATCACAAGAGGAATAGGACCTTACCTTGGTGCAATAGGACCATTCGTAGGGATCGTTATGGCGTTAAATCCAATAGAGTCTGAAGAGTTGTCTTTCATGAAAGATATGATGAATAGTATCGATAATCGTTTGGATCCGGTAGATAATCGATTTAACGATATCGAACGATTGATTAAGTGGAATGTTGTTCAAATCAACTTCGGGCAGATAGAACAAAGGATAAAAGCAGTGTCACGTGAGTTCCAATATATTTACAATGTTCCAGAGGCTGCAGTACAAAACCGAAAGGAGCTGTATGAATGGAGTTATAAAAGTGATTATCAGAATAGTGGCACGAAGTTGTATCAAGCGATTGTCGAACGACAAGGTACATTTCAAGAAGATCTTGGTACTTCCGTTTTGAGATTTACCAAAAATAACCGGAAGATGACGCAGTTATTTCTGACCGGAGTAATGCAACTTCTCTTGCAAGCTGTTAAAGTAGAATTAGGGTATCTTTCGATTAACAATTTTACTCACAATTTGGATTACATGACTTCGGATTGGGAAAAAAGAATACAGGAAGTGAGTGATAAGTTCGAACAAATTGACAACCAGAGCGTAGTAAATTCTCACCAACAACTCGTAATAGATATTGACGAATATGGTTTAAAAAACAAAGGTCTGTCACATAAACTATTTGCAAGAGAACTATATGATCAGCTTGAAGAAAAATATTACTGGCGACACTGGATTGTTATCTCCTCTCGTCCAGTAGGAGATGCTGATCATTGTGGTAAGGTCGAAGAAGGTTTAATGAAAATGAGGACATATGGTAGAAACCTAGAAGTGGCAAGTGTGGACGAGAACCATCCAGTCATGGATATGTACTTGGCTGAGAAAGAAATGATATTGGTGAGAGTTTCAAAACGTAGTGGAAGTTGGTGGAGAGGATATAAGACCGTTCATCAACAGGCAGCTCAAATTTGTAATTATCTAGACCAAAGTCACTGTGGTGCTTCATTGGTTAGTGCTATCTCAAGTCATGCGTATGGTCACTATCACTATGAAGCTAAAGCTTTAAGATTTGAACAAGTCGTCAAAAATCCTTATTATACTCTCATTATGTGGGGTTGAAATTGTTGAAAATCTTGTCAATCCTATTATAAAATAAAAAAATAATGATTTCATTTATTTGTTAATATTGCCCCATTCCATTTGTTTTGAATGGACAACAAAGGTACAAATATATGTTTCAGATGCATTTAGTCTGAGTATTTACTTAAAGGAGCATCCACCAGAGGCGAAGCTTCATTGAGGCAATGAGATAAATGCCTCACTAGAAATTTAACAAAACAAAATTAAGGAGGCTCGCGGGTAAAAAAATTCCGAAAAAAAATAAACATTTATCTTTCATTACAAATTTCATCTATTACCTTTAGTAGTAAAAATTGTTACTTTATCATGACAAAAATCTTTCCAAAAAATCAATTCGTGTTGGCCCCAGGTGACATTTAAAATGTAGATATCATTGAAAAAGCTCCAAATTATCTCCCTTAGGTGCAAAAATGCCAGTTTTTTGGCATCAACATTGAAATATCTAACTCATCGGTGACATATTTTTTTATTAGTGTTTTCAAATAAGCTTTACATAAAATAGGAAATTGTGAAATTTAAGTGATTTCTGTAATTTAGTTTGTTTTTTTTTTTTTTCGATATTACCTCTATTTCCCATAAAAGTTCAACGGAAAAATGTATGCTTCTTTCGATGGCAGATTGTGAGCGTAAATGAACGGTGACCCCATTTTTATTTCATTTTTCTATTAAGTATATGATAAAGTTCTTTATAGAAAAATATAGCGAAATCCTATATAAAATAAACAAAATTGATTAGACCCGCGAGCCCCCTTAAGGTAATGGACATTTGACTTCATTTTGTTTTACAAATGATAGAAACTGACACACTCGGTTCAACATTTAGATCAACAAGTCAACTCTAGTACGATACGAGTATCCTGTAATTATATTTCTAACAAATACAACTAATGAAAATTAAGATTATAAGGAAGTTCGCTTCTTTATTTTTAATTTAGTTAAACATGCCTTTTGGCTCGCCTTGGCCAGGAACATATATATTAACAATTCAATTCAATTCAAATCTTTATTGCCATAAAACTACATATTTATAGTATGTGACACAACACAACAAAATGAAAATAAAAAATAACAATATTAACATACTGTTCCCAGCCTTGGTGGAGTCTAAAAGCGAGACATAGGTATATATATGCTGTTTCCGAGGTAGGCAGCGGCAGCGTCAACAATGCGTTAGTTTGTGAATAGGTTTAGTTTATGGGAAACCAATGTTGATAGGTCAATGATGTTTGGAATTTAGTTGTATAAGCATTGGCACATCTCGCTACCATGGAGATTATTTGGCCCTGCCCCCTCAGTTATTGTTTATTGAGTTTTAAGTTTTGCTTATAGTTTACATGTATAAGTTTGGTCAGTTCAGTTTATGGGAAACCACTGCAGTTGTATATGTATTGACACATCTCATTTCCATGTAGATTATCTGGCTCTGTACCCTCAGTTCTGGTATATTGACCTGAAAACTTTTGCTTATATTTCAAATATGGCTTGGTAAACAATATTATATAATGAAATTATGAAGAAAAGAACCGGGTAGTGAGGGAATTCTTTTGAAATAACACATGGATAAAACCAGAGGATTCCGAATATCTATCAAAAAGCGAACATCCTCGAAAACTGAATTCATAAAGATGGTGCTTTTCATTGATATAAAATGGGGAATGTGTCAAAGAGACGACAACCCGACCAAATAAAAAAACAACAGCAGAAGGTCACCAACAGGTCTTCAATGTAGCGAGAAATGCCCGCACCCGGAGGCGTCCTTCAGCTGGCCCCTAAAAAAATATATACTAGTTCAGTGATAATGAACGCCATACTAATTTCCAAATTGTACACAAGAAACTAAAATTAAAATAATACAAGACTAACGAAGGCCAGAGGCTCCTGACTTGGGACAGGCGCAAAAATACATTTGCTACAACTGTTTATTGAGATTTATGTACGATTAATCGCATTGTTGAATCTAAGTAAATCAATAAGTAGTCATTTCAGTCGAAACATTGAACTTATTATCAATTACAAAATGAACATGATATTTTAAAAATTGTATCTCTGTAAATGTATGCTGTAAATGTATGCCTCACTGGGCGGATTGAGGGGGTGTCTGTGCCCCGTTAATGCTGAAATCAAAAAGCTTTTAATCCAGATGTTTTACCGCTCCCACTACAAGTTCTATCTAGTTCATGCGTACTCGTATTCCCCTTTTACAAAATCCTTTGATTTGCATCTAGCCCCGAAAAGTTTAAACCGACTTAAATAAAAATTCTGCACTGTCCCTGTCGTCACTTTGGGTCTTCCTCAGAACTCTTATTTTTAATCTAAACATGATCTTAAACACAATCCTGAAAAATGTCTTCAATCTTTTTATGATACAAAATTAAACATGATAAAAATGTGCGAACTTAATTCAATATTATATAGAAAATCAATATGGTATATGATAAGACAACTCTCTACAGTTGACCAAATGACACAGACATTAACATTCACCGTTCGGCCTTCAACTCTGAGCAAAGTCCATATCCTATAGGGCCCCGTAATATCAAATTCAAAACAATTCAAACGAGAAAAAAAACGAAAAAAAAAAAAAAAAACTGACGACAAAATATATGTCCAAAACAATTGACGAAAAATAATTAATTTTATGTTAAACAGCAACAAACGACAACCACTGAATTACAGGTTTCAGACTTGGAACAGACACTAAAACAGGATGCGAGGGGTTTAAACTAGGTTTTATTTTTGCGACAACCTTCCTCTAGTTTGAAGGTACTAACCCCTCTTAACCTGGGACAGAGGTGTAGCAGTTCAACATAAGAACTAAGGTTCCGCGGAACCCAGTGTCTTGCCTACTTTTGAAGTTAATCGCAGGCTCAACAAAAATGAGGAATAAAGCCATTTGAAATAAGGGTGACAGTCACACCCCAGGACATTGATCGTCCAAAAAAAGGGATTCGCCACTGTGATACAATATTTGATTGTAAGAAGCTTCTGTCTAATTTTGGTAAAATACTAGGATAGTTAAAAAAACTATGAATATAATAAATGTTTTAAAACATAACTGCAGATTGTATGTTATGTTAACTAGAAGAAAAACGAAGTCCATTTATAAGTGAAATACAGAAAAACAGATAAAAATGTGCATAAAGACTATCAACTAGAGACCTAATGACACAGATTCTGGTACTTTTATATAAAAAAAAACCTTTTCACTATATATACAGTTTAATGATATAATTTGATGTAGCATTAGCCTATAACATCGTATATACTGTTATAAGACCTGATAAAGTGTATGATGTTCGTTCAATATATTGAACATTATCAGTAGGGTTTCTTATATCTAAGGATGCAAAATGCTGTCCTGATTTTTAGTCGTCATCTCTGTGCTGACCTTTTACATTCTGTACGGTCCTGGTCTTTATTGTTATAAGTTTAGTATCCTTACTACATTTTTTTTTAAGAAACTGGCATAACTGCTAGAAAATCTTAAAAGACTTTAAAATATACGAGCTGGAGAGGAAGGACGTATATATACTATATAGGATATTTTTATGCCCCACCTACGATAGTAAAGGAGCCTTATGTAGTCTGGTCTGTGGGTCCGTTCGTTTGTCCCGCTTCAGGTTAAAGTTTTTGGTAAAGGTAGTTTTTGATGAAGTTGGAGTCCTATCAACTTGAAACTTAGTACTCATGTTCCCTATGATATTATCTTTCAAATTTAAAGCCAAATTAGAGTTTTTACCACAATTTCACAGTCCACTGAACATAGAAAATGATAGTGCGAGTGGAGCATCCGTGTACATTCTTGTTTTAACATAATTGGGCCGTTAGTTTCCTCGTTTGGTTTGTTTATATTGTCATTTAAGGGCCTTTTATAGCTGAGTATGCGGGATGGGCTTTCCTCATTGTTGAAGGCCGTACGGTGACCTTTGGTTGTTAATTTCTGTCTAATTTGGTATCTTGTGGAGAGTTGTCTTATTGGCAATCATATCACATCTTCTTTTTATATTTAAAGGGCTTGAGAAAGAACTGTTACCGAAAGGACATTTTATATTTTATATATTCGACTTTTAAAAGTGACTCACGTCATCGAGAATGACACGAACGACTAAATCAAATGGACCATTGTTGTATATCAATATCCAGAAAAGCGCTTCAGACAAGTGAAAATCGAAACGTGTTGTTTTCATTTTACCGCAATATATCTAGAGCTAGACAGAGTCAAGAACTTTAGAGGGAGTAAAAGGGGGATAGATACTCTTACAAATTGCACAAAACGGTCGTGTTACAACCAATTGCATACATTGAGTGTGTAGGTAAAGGTAATATCTTTGATTGTCTTGCTTTCTTGATGAACCGTGAAGTCGTTATGATGTAAGGTGTTATACTTCTTTTGCATACCCTTCTCTCGAAGTAACTGAGTCCTACAGACAGATAGATTGATTATCTGTCGGACTATTCTACTCTTAAAGGAGGATAACATTGAGAATGGAAATGGGGAATGTGTCAAAGAGACAACAACCCGACCATAGAAAAAAATAACAGTAGAAGGTCACCAACAGGTCTTAAATGTAGCGAGAAATTCCCGCACCCGGAGGCGTTCTTCAGCTGGCCCCTAAACAAATATATACTAGTTAGAGGATAGTTTACCTAACCTATAATGACTTCACGGTTCAGCTAGCAAGCAAACTAACCAACGACATTACCTTTACCTTTTGTACACACTTAATGCAATCGGCTGTAATTTTCGACTCCCACAGCTCTATCATTCATAGCGACTTCCATAATAGTGCATATAGTTATCAAAGGTACCAGGACTATAATGCAAAATAGTATATCTGGTGAGTTAAAATGACACCTTTTATCGTTCTTGTTTATTTAGTATTACAGCTTTGCTGAGAAATTATACTGAAAATGTAAATAACATAATTTCATAGAAAAAAATACTTCTTTTGTGTAGTTCGTTTACCAAACTTTAATGTTTAAATAATAACAGAAGGACTGAAAAGTTATAACAGTTTCATAAACAAATAGGCAAGAGCGCCAACAGCTATAACTCCATCAATTAAATCAAGTTTAGTACGTGTACACCGATCTTTGTGTCTACTATATTCTGTTTCATAACCATAACTTGACCTCCACTCCAATTCTTCAAAAGAGAGGTCACCGTGGTTGAAATTAGTTGAAGTTTTGGAAAAAGATTGTCTAAGTTTCTCGGAATAGTTTACCAATCCCGAATAAAGACAACTTTTTTTCGAAGACTTGGAACAATTGGATGAACCATATGAGTCGTATTCACTGTTAAAACCACAATCTGGGCGCGATGACAATTTTTCTAAAGAGTTGTGTCTGGAATTGCTTGGTGATCCGGGGTAAGATTGTCTGGGTTTCTCGGAATAACTTATCAAATCAGAATGAGAACGATTTTCTTTCGAAGACTCGGAATTACTTGATGAACCATGTGAGTCGTATTCAATTTTATAATTATGATCTCTGCGCGACTTCAATTTTTCAAAAGAGGTGTAACTGGAATAGGTTAGTGAATTGGAGTAAGATTGTCTGGGTTTCTCGGCATAACTCAAATCACAATGAGGACGATTTTCTTTCGGAGACTTGGAATATCTTGATGAACCATATGTGTCGTATTCCCTTTTATAACCACTATCTGTGCGCGAATTCAATTCTTCAAAAGAGAGGTGATTGAAATTAGTCGATGTTCTGGAATATTTTTTTCTGGGTTTCTCGGAATTGTTTTCCATTCCTGAATTATGACAATTTTCTATCGAAGACTCGGAAAAACTTGATGAACCACATGCCATTGGGTCGTATTCTCTTTTATTAATATGATCTGTGCGCGACTTCAGTTCTTCAAAAGAGAGGTGATTGTAATTATTTGATGATCTGGAATAATATATTTTAGGTTTCTCGATATTGTTTTCCACTCCAGTATTGTGACAATTTTCTATCGAAGATTTGGAATAAATTGGTGAACCGTATGAGTCGTTTTCTCTTTTATATTCATGATCTGGGCGCGATGACAGTTTTTCTAAAGAGTTGTGTCTGGAATTGCTTGGTGGTCCGGAGTAAGATTGTCTGGGTTTCTCGGAATAACTTATCAAATCAGAATTAGAACGATGATTTTCTTTCGAAGACTCGGAATAACTTGATGAACCATGTGAGTCGTATTCAATTTTATAATTATGATCTCTGCGCGACTTCAATTCGTCAAAAGAGAGGTGATTGAAATTATTTGAAGTTCTGGAAAAAAAAATCCTGGATTTTTCAGTATTGTTTTCCAATCCCGAATAAGGACAATTTTCTTTCGAAGACTTGGAATAATTTGATGAACCATCGTAAGAAGTATGTTTAGAAAAGTTTTGTTTACCAATATCTATTTGGTTTGAAGTTTTAATATAATTTTGACACCTGTTTGTAGATCTTTCGTTATAAGTTTTCTCGGAACATTTTTCTAAATCTGAATAGGAAATATTTTCTTTCAAAGCCTTGGAATAAGTTTGATTACCATCGCAAGATTTATGTCTGGGAATATTCTGTTCACACATATTTGTTTGTGTTAAAGTATGAGTATAGTTTTCATACTTGTTTCTAGACCTTTCATCTTCCAGAAGAAGCCATGTTTGTCCACCGGGGTCATTTCTCCTGACACGAACATTTAATCCACCGTTACCTGTAGTGAACTTAGCTGCATCAAAGTCAAACGTTTTCAAAACTGGGATTAAGCGTAATATTTCAAATTCTTCGGCCTTTCGGAACACCCACAATCTGCGATTGTCTGTAGTGAACCATTTACCTTTATACCTAAACACGCTAATTATTGGTATACTGAATACTGTGGCTGTCCCATGTAAAAGTTCATCTAGTGTTTCGCCAATATATGTATTCCGGTGCTGGGTTGTCTTTCCAAATATATTTGAAATGGAGTCCAGACTAAAATGGATATCGGAAGGTTTAAGTTTCAGAGACATGCTTATTTCTGGTCAACGTTTAAATAATTAATAAGGCTTGTACTTTCACTTTCGAACTACGATTTTCAAAATTCCACTCACATGCTAAACCCTAAAATCATATAAAAGATAAAGCAATAATTACCAGTTTATTGATAAATATATAAACTCCCCATAGGTGTTTCTCATATAACATGTGTAATAATTATCTATGTTCTAGATTTGACTTAACTACGATTAACTCAATGCATTGTATCAGATATTGTTAATGTTGGTTATTTTTTTGCTTCGCGTTCCGATTTATTAAGTTCAGACATAATTGCTCTTGATTTTTTTTAGTTTATTCGTATCTTGCGCTGTTACAACGCTGTATCCAGAGGGTTGACCACGAGTGCTTACGAACACATTCTGTATGACCCTAGGATTCAATAAGTGTCGTTGGTTCAAGTCTTTTATATATCTTTTTTCGTAAAGTGTACTATTATAGGTCATTATTTTTCTGGTTTGAATTGTTTTACATTTTTCATATCGGTACAAAATGTATGTATATACACTGTGTTTTGTTTTGTTCTCATTGTTGAAGTCCGTACAGTGACCTATTATTACTTATGGGTTATGTCTATGTTTACATTTCAACGGAATACTAGTGATCTAACTTGATAATCACTTGTTGTCGAGTAAGTTGCATAGGGCAGATCCAAGTGTGTGTGTGTGGCGGGGGGCACCCTTTTCATGGCCGGAAAAATTTGATTGCTTATATAGGGAATCACTGGAGCGGGTCCCCCCTTAGGTCAGTCAGTGGCCCCTCCCTTATGGAAAGTCCTGGTTCCGCCACTGAGTTGCGAGTTATAAGTCATGTTAGTGTCGAGTTGCGAGTTACGAAAGTAGAGTTGCGAGATACGAAAGTAGAGTTTCGAGTTACAAATCAAGAAATCAATATCAGTCATATTAATGTTTGGGGAGGAAAAAGGGGGGCACTTCTACACATTTTAAATAAGTTGATAGAGGGTGCCGCTGGGGTTCCTTTGTCCCATTTTTAAAAATTATTTTCAGTAGATTTCAAGATTGTTTACCTTTTCATTCACACCGGCTTCGTAGAAAGTAACTCGAAACTCGACTTTCTTAATGACTCTTAACGCGCAATTGCAACTCGACGATAAGAAACCCTTTCTGATCCTCTTTCAGTTTTATGCTTTAAAATCATCCGTTGCATAGAATCATATACAGGTATAAATTTATTTGATTGCATGAAAACTAAACATTACCTGAAAACCCAAGGCTTTGCGTGCAATGACGTCATGATAAATATATACTATCGGGACCAACATCGGAAATGTTTCCGCACTCTGTAAAAGTTTTGACAGAACTTATAATGCATGAAATTCTCAACCTGTTTTAAACGTTTCTTGATACTCTAACAGTACTAGTGGTTCCACATAACTTATAATTATGTGTAAAATAATGAGATATTATTTTATTTTCAATATAGTTTTGGCCATATCATATGTAAAGGGCAACATTTGAAGTCCATTGTGGATCTCATTGGGGTATAAGCGTGATGCGGGATTGCCGATTTTTTGTAAGCGTGATACGTGAAACGTGAAAGTCAAATGATTGTATCGTCAAAACGGGAAATAAGGTCTTGCGGGACCCGGGAAATGACGTACATAGTGTAAGCGGGATACGGGAATCTGACAAAACAGTAAGCGGAATCCGGGATCGGAACCCCCAATGAGACCCTCTTCATTGTAGGATAAAAAAACTTAATTCACATAGTTTTCCCCTGAACCTCCACCCAGTTGTAAAAACTATTTTGAAACAAAACGATTACTTAGGAGGAAAACGCGTTGCTAAAAAAAAAGATGTGGTATGATTGCCAATGAAATAACTATCCACAAAAGACCAAAATGACACATTCACAACTATAGGTCACCGTATGTCCTTCAACAATGAGCAAAGCCCATACCGCATTGAATGGTGTCATCCTGGTTTGCTCACTTTTAATAACATGCATATGTAAACATAGGGGGAATTGTTGTTTTAACAATTATAGTTTATTTCTAAATAAAAGTCCCTTTTATTTTACCTGTAATTTTTATATAAATGATACAATATCCTGCTAATAAATCAATGAAAATCTGCAAAAATATTTTTTATTTTAATATTTTTGAGCAGGAAAATGTGCAGAATTTGACATTATACCTCTTATTTTACATTTTTTTTAATTAAAGATACTGCATTGTATATTCTGCTATTAACTCAAGAAAATTGTGCAAAGATATTTTTGATTTGATATAATTTTGAAGGAAAGTGTATTGAAATTGACAAATATAAAAAAGGCAAAAATGTGTATTACTTTTATAATTTATTAACAAAAAGTTTTTAATTGTTGTCACATTATGAAAAATGATAAATTAAAGTATAATATATATATTTTAATTATTTAAATAAATACTCTGCTCTGAAATTAATATAACAAATGTCCAATTAGTTGTAACAAATAGAATATAAATGCAACTGCAGCTTAACAAATGCACAATTTGAACAGTAAATCTGTCTCTAAGAGCTCTGAAAGGTAGCATTTTCTTATTTTTAAAACAAAACAGAAGTTGAGTAAGGATACATTGCTAAACATATTCAGTAACAGCTTCATTTAGAAAAAAAATATGAGACAGCAACCAACAACACAGATGGTATTCCCAACTTCATTTAGTGTATTTGTTGAAAGGCACATAAATTTTGACTACAAACGTAGGATAAAGAAAATGAAACATCACTTGATTTAAAAGACGAGCCGCAGTATAACCTCTTGTTCCACCCCAACTCGTTGAGGACGTTTTGCAAAAAAGTTTAGAAGACATTGGTGAAGCTGACAAAATACTTGCTACGCCATTATTGACTGATTATGTCACAGAATTCTGGGTTGAAGTATATCGCTTTTATGGAACTTCAAAATTATAATGAGACTCCAACATGCCCATCCTACGAGATAAATGAGTAAATAAAGAAGTACCAGGCATTAATAGAAAGAAATGTTATCCAGTATGCAGCAGGAGGAGCCCGCCCACCAAAAAGAAGAAGATTCAAAGTAATAGACACCAGATACCGACAAGGAATCGTCAGAGTGATATACTATTCTGACATAGCATCCCGTCATCTCAATTTCAATGGAACAACTTAATGAAATATTTGTTTTAGTGTCTATTTCAATATAATATTTTGCCACTTTTGTCAAATTGATATGATATATAAAATATTCTATTGCCCTTTAGTATATATACAGTGCCCATGGTACACCTTGTTACTTATTTTACCATGACAGTGGTTTATTTATTCCCTATGTAATGCATTAATACACTTTGATTCATATTTCATATAAATTATGTTTGCAATATTTGTATTGCAGTATTTATATCATGAAAATCATTCAGAAACTAAAAAAATGTGAAGACACTTTTATCACTGAATGTCATTCAATTGTTTTGTCTTTAGTTGTATGTTATATGATAATATTGAATTGATATCAAATTATTGAGAGAAAACCTATTTGATTTATTTATCATTTTTCTTGAAAAAACATAATAAAAAATAAGTAAATATAGTAGAAAAACACTGATAAACTATATACCTAAGTTGGAACAGACTATACAATTGTATGCTCATTAAACCTTTTGTCTTTTTTGTTTTCTTTGCTATTAGATAATTGGTAGGATTAAAAGTGGGCAAACCAGGAGTAAACCGCATTGAGCACATTTTTCTAAGACGCATCATGTCTTATGTCATCACTTGGCGTGTCCGTCTGCGTCCTAACCTTCGTCTGTTGTCGGCGTCGTCGTTGTCAACTTTTTCAAAATTCTTCCTCTCTGAAACGATCTGAAACTACTGGGCCAAATATCTTCAAAATTAAACTGAATGTAACGGTTCCTTATATCGGGTATCTAGTTTATACATTGCATTATCCAAAGTGTTCATCCATCAACACACATGGCCACCATGGCTACAAATAGAACATAGTGGTCGGCGGCGGCGTCAACAATTAATGTATTAGATTGTGATTAAGTCTTGTTTGTGGTGAACCACTAGTGGTAGGTAAATGATAATTAAAATATGCAGTTGTATTAGAAGTGGCACATCTCATTACCATAGAGATTATTTGGCCCTAACCCCTCAGTCACATGGTCTGTTGTATTAGTTTGTAATTAAGGGCATACGATACAGTTTTGAGATCCCGTATTCAATTGCATGTAGGCTGTTTTTACCTGATAAAATCAAATATGTAATAAAAAAATATACCTTTATGTACAACTTTTTGAGTAAATTGAGGTTCAAATTTCAGATATTTCCTCAAAATACGGATTAGTTGACGTATTTTTCCTTTCGATACAAATGCATAGCTTTTTTTGTTTTAAAAGATAAATAAGATCTGTTTTTTGTTAAATTATTTGTAATTTATATGTTATATAACGAGTGCATAAATTTGTACATTTATTTTTACAAATAACTCAAATTTATCAATTGATCATGCTGTATATTAATTAAATTTAAAAAATGAACTTTTTACGTTTTCATGAAAATTGGTACACATAATCTTCTTACGTAAACAAACCAAATGTCATTTTAAAAAAGAGGGGCCAATGAACTCGTTTTCAAGTTAAATCCGTTTGAATGATAAACATCAGCCGAAAACAGCACCTTTTTCCGATAAATCACCGCTTGATGTCGCAAAAATAACAATTTACATTAGCAACGTCATTACCTCCCCTGTAACTGTATCGTATGCCCTTTTAAAAGTCAGTTTATGGAAAACTGCTAGTAGTGATGGGTCAATGATATTTGGTATCCAGTTGTACTGATAAGCATTGACATATCTCATTTCCATGGCTCTGTCCCCTTAATCATGGTCTGTTGACTGAAAATTTTGCTTAGTTTACATGTATCAGTTTGGGATTATATCAGTTTAAGGGGACCATAAGTAGTAGGCCAATATTAAGGGGTGATAGGACCTTTATCGGAACTCCGGAATCGGGTGTTTTAAGCTCGGGATTGACACTTTCGGTATCCGGGAATTCTTTTTTTTCGAACTTCGGGATGTCGGGAATTTAAGGAAACAATTACAGGTGAGCGATTCAGGCTTTTGAGAGTCTCTTTGTACATCAAGGCATTACAACAATAATGACTGTTGTTCTCCGGAACATTATCGTTGCAATTTTTATTTTTTATTCTATACTAGTATTACATTTTTATTCCAATTTAACATACTTTTTTTTCAATTATCGAGTAAAATCTATATGACTCTGAACTATGTTCCACTCAAAATTGCCATCTAATCACGTTTACAGTGACATAGATACCATGATACATAGTTCATAGATAAAAGGTCAATGTGTGATGCTCCTTATCTTAATATTTTAGCTATGAAACGTATCCTTCGAAGTATTTTAATTCGAACGCCGCGGATGAGTCTTTTGTCCAATTTTAAGCAAGTTGTCTTTAGTGAGTTTATGACTACAAACCAATAATGTAGTAGTGTAGGATGTGGTGTATGAGCCCGAACTTTGAAATGGAACACCGTGTTACTTTAGCTGGCGAAGGAAGTGGTGTATGAAGATGCGCCAGATTGCTGTGCAAATTTTTCCTTTTCAGAATTACTAAAGATTTATGGTTTAGTGGTTGGGTTTAAAGGGTTACTATTTAGTTAGAAGAAGTTTAAAGTTTGAGGGAAGAATGGTTCAACACTATGGTTGATGGAAGAATTATTCAATACTCGGATATGGCCAAATCAATATGGCGTCAGTGTCCGAATATAGGGGTTGACTGGTCCAATATTAGAGTGTGGCGTCTATCAGTGTCCCGGTCATGCTGTTAGTATCAAGGATCATCATCAATTTCACTGTTCAGTGAAGCTTCAATGAATAAATCATATACAGTTTAGGTTAAGAAACGTACCGTATTCCGGTATGAAATTATACTCTGTAAAACTGCTATTATGTATGTAATAAATACAACTAACTTTATAGATTTACTTTTTAAATATTTTTCCCTAAATATTCAATGACTGATTTAAGGGATACTTAATTGAAGCTGTAGATTGAGTAAATAGTTAACAGCAAAAGTGCAATAAAACTTTGATTAATTAAAAAAAAAAAAAAAAAAAAAAAAAGTGTCCCGGTTTAAGGGTTGACTGGACCAACACTAAGGTATCATGGTGTGCGGTCCGACTTACGGATCAAATGGTCCAACATGAGTTTGTGGTTTCCGCGTCCCGATTTAAGGGTTACATGGTTCAACTGTAGGGCTTGACGTACGCGTCCAAATTCAAGTGTCGAATGGTTCAACCCTAGGATATGGCGTCTGCGGTTACGGTTTTGGACTCAAACGCCACATCCTACAATGTACACTAATTGTAAGAACGTATAGGTAGTGATTTTTCTGTATTATTTAAAAGAATTTACCATTTTTCTCTATTCCTTATACTTAATTTGAGAAACCTTTTATTCCCTGTTTCTTTTTTCTGTCGATTATTCTTCTGTATCTTTTTTTTAACATTTTCGAGAGATTTTGACCATCATGTTCTATTCTGTAAACTCCATGTAGATCTAAAAGAGATAATATCTGTAGCCGTAGACCGATACATCGTCTTTTTCCACACAACTTTCCTGAAGGTTATTGCTGCCACGTTCATATTTATTCTCACAGCGGTAATAGAAATAAATGTGAAATTCATTCCGATCCGGTAAAAAGGAGAGGAAAGAGAAACCTATGAAAATTCACTGTTATAAAAAATGGTACTCAAAGAACAGTGCTTAGGAAAAAAGTTTTTGAAGACCTAACGGTGACCTGTACTTGTTAAATTCTTCGTTATTAGGTATTTTTAAGGTAGTTGTCCCATAGACAATCATACCAAATCTTATTTTTATACATTTTGTTGGTTAAGGGTGACCGATTGTCGAAAATAGCAGAATACAGTCGGTCTAGATGTTTTGAGAAAGGAAAGCAATTCATGTGTAAACATTTATGTATGAATTAAGTTTAGTGCTTTATGTAGAATAAAGTTGAGTGTTTTAGATTATGCATGAACAAATTAATCTTGTGCGATAAAAAGATAAAACAACGAATTTCCAAGCATTTTAAGATATAATATGGGAAGATATCTGTTATTAAATGTACGAAGTGCTTTCATATTTTTTTTTCGTAAAGGACATATAAACAGCTATCCGAAATTTGACAATTTGACAATTTGCACAACCTGTAGCTTTAAGAAAATTTGATGATTCACAAGTTTTATCATTAAAAAAAGACTTGATATAATCTAAATGTTAGCAAATTATTCAAAAAAAATCTGTTCATTTTAATTATGACCTCAATCTTTCACTATTGATTTTTTTTCAAGTTTGAAGCCTCGTCCTTTTGATTTTAATCAGACGCTTGACAAACAAATTTACAATCTTCGAAAACAATTTCGTTGGTATTAGGCAATATATCTTCGACATAGCTACTTTGGTGTAAAGAATGTTGAGTTTTACGTTTCTTCTTTCTTCTACAGATGCCAAGGTTGATGTTTAGCCATCCTTCCAACAATTATGTTACTCAGTATGGTTCTTAATAGATATTCAATGTAGTAGCCTTACTTGTCGAAAAATAAGTATCTGATTATCTGTTACAGAAGCAATTTCGTGTTTTATAAGGATTTTCACCCATTGCAACATTCCTTACTTTCACTTATAAGGAAAGTCGTTCTTTTACGTTAATGTACCCAACATGGTGGTGAAAATAGCAATTATTTTAAGTGACCTGAGGATGGATCTAATATCATTGCCTCATAACGTTAGGCAACCAATCATCAATAAATCGTTAATTGTCCAAATGATTAGAAATCCGTGTGCTTCTTCATAATTTTTAAATGAATCTTACAAAATTATCTAGTTTTGATTCAACTGGCTAGTTCCTTATCAATATTCTTGCATGGACATCATTTGTATTATTTGCATCCGTCGAAAGCCGGAAGTTCTTTTTGAGTTGTTGTACTTTGTAATATGGTATTTGTGACTTTTGACTGCTAGCAAATGCCTTAGTTGGTCATTGTTATGACAAGATCTCCAGGTATTAACGTGGCTTTTTTGCAGTCGGACTATTAACTTGAAAATATAGAAGGTTTTGATTGTACATCCACAAGGAAAGAGTTCTCCAATGTCATCGTTAAATTTAAGATTAGTTTCAATGTCAATACGTATTGCAAACAATCAATACTTAGCATAGTCGAATTCACTTACTAAATGTTACTTCATAACTAAACATTATATTGCAATGATGACCAACATAAAACGTGCTGACAGAAATATTGAAAATATTAGTTTATACGACGTTGTAAATTTCAAACAGTTTTCATTTTATACGTTTTTGTTTTCAAGATAATAGTTATGCATGTTACACGACTTTAAGTTGGAAAACACCACATGATATTGTTACTTTTACTTCTTTATTCAAAATTGAAATTGAAAAGAACTCATAAAAAAGTTGCAAGTTTCATGTATATACGTTTAACAATGATATAAAAATCTAATGTCAGGTATTGATGTTGTTTCACACAAATTTCTCAGTGCATGTGTATACATATATGGACTGGCAATCGTTATTAATAACAAACAGTCTTGTGAAGTCATTGTTAAAACACATTCCATACGGACGTTTAATGCCGTTGTCTTTGTTCATCATTTCTTTACAATCTTTTCCACCCGATGATATTCTCTGTATATTGTTAGTTTGATAACCACCAAAATAAACGTTCCTCTGGCGGTCAAGTGTTATGCCTGCTGTTCCAGAAACATCCATATTATATACAAGTCTTCCGTACTAGTTTCACACACCGGAGTTTACTAGGAGATCTAATAATCAATGTTTCATTCCTATCGTTGTATAACATGAAGTAAATATCACCTGACCCCTGATTAATTGTTTTTAGAGTTGTCCCATTTATGTCTAAAAGTTTGATAGTGCCACCTTCACCCCAACGTAAATTATGTCACGTCCGGCAGCAATACCAAAAAATGTAAATCTAACGTTAACTTTTTCGCCCTTTTCTATTGTTGTAGTGTTTACAAATTGAATAGATTGTTCGTTTGATAGTGTAACAACGGCTTGTTCTGTACCAGGTAAAACAGCAACACATCTAGGACTAAGGAAAAAGCGACCTCTGTCTCATACTCTTTACAGTCTCTATAGACATACAGTTTTGGATCTGATGACGATACATAAGTAATGAAAAGCTTATTATTTTCTGTTACTGCGCTGCTACACATGCAAGATTATATACACCAGTTTTAAGTTTCAATTCTGTATCCTTTTAAACAAAGTAATGCGATTCTTTGGTTCTGTCATTATCTGAGCCTGTTGTATTTTTCTTGGTTTATATCGAACTTGACAAGGTTTCATATTTTCAGAAAGGGACAATAGAAATTCAATCTTTTCTACATTTGAATCAAAAGCGATTTCGACTTCTTGTGAATCTGATAGTATCTGCTTAATTTTTGCCTCGGTTCTGTGAATATTTGTCACTTGCTGACGCAAGGATATAAATAACTGATTATTCGACCCATGATCTTTCAGGAAATGCATTTCGTTTTGGTTTTCCTTTAATTCGTCCAAGACTTTTCATGTTTTCCTTTTTGTTTGTTGATATCTGACTCATGCTTTCGTCGAAGAGTTAACACACGTGCTGTAAGTTCACGTTCCAAATCTTCAATCCGTTTCATTAACTTCGATTTTGCTGATTGAGTCTGCTTAGTTATTGCTGATTCAGCATTTATTAGTAATTGTAAGTTTGACTGTCTGTTATCATTTAAAGTATTTAATGTTGTTATAAGATGTGTTATGTCTTCCGTAACATCGTTAAACAGTGTAGAATTTTTAACATCCTTTGAGGCAAGTTCCAATGGTAGTACGGTCTGACAAACCCTGTGTTCATTAGAAGTACAGGCTTTACAGCATACGATCTCATGGTCTGTGCAGTAATAGTCCAAAAGCATCTCTGAATAGATGTGGCAATGTTCCTTCCTAGACGTAAGAATATTGGATCCAATGGACGACAAGTCGATAACATGGTGAGATTTGAAAGCTTTGAATCTACAATGTGATTCTGCACAGTCTGTACAAAGTCTTTCCTCACAGTCGGAGCAATACTTTATTGCTGTTAATGACTTATCAGCTTCAGAGCAAGGATCACAGAACCTAGTTGATGCCATAGAGAAATTTCTAAAAACAAATGAGATATGAACGAGCATGGAAATAGTAGTGTAAAGCATAGCAAAATCAAAAGTCTTAATATTACTGCAAATTGAAGAGATTGTGATCTAAGATAAGATTACACTACGGTAAAGAGCAAATGCAGTATTTTTTTCAGAAAACCAAAAATAGGGGACAAATGATCCAAAGTTAACCAATAAAAAATAAACACGCTTCGAATTTATACTGGTCACATTGCAATGTATCATTATGTATTTGAAACTAGATGCTTTGTTTGGCACATAGTACGGTAAAGTGTATGTGTGGTTGCCTTGAAAAGGTTCGATTTATTTTTTTTAAAGGTAGGATTTTTTTTTTTTATTTTTAATCAAAACTGAGCCAATGACAAACTATATATGTAGTTATGGAAGTTGCTTATGTTTCAAGAAAGATAACTTTAGCAACTTTATAAACCAAACCGCTATTTGTAAATCGTTATATGATACTCCTTGACTTGATTAATGAGGTCGTAATCACATAATCTATAAAAACAGAGATCCACTCACATAAAAATGGCTGCTAGATTAAGCTACGATTATATCCATCCCAGAGAAGTCTACGTAGCGTATCACAATATCGAAATTTGATTACAATGACGGAAATCATTGTTAAATTACATTGTGTGTTGGTGTATTTAAAAAAAATGTATATGATTTAGAAGAAATAATTCAGTCAAAAAAGGTAATGTTTCTTGTATATCAAAAACTCATAAAATAGAGCAGACTGATAATTTTGTACACAGATGCGAAAAAGGCTAATCTAACACGAAACCAAAACAACGAATATTACAAAACGTTGTTCTTATTATGACGAAGGCAATCTATAAGTAAAACGCTTAAATCATAGAATAAAAAAGCATGCATTGAATACTAGTAATGCATATCAATCCCTTCCACATAAAAAAACCATTGTTACTATCATAGACGTGATTTCCTAAAAAATATTACAAATATCACATATCCAGCTGTGATGCATCGAGGTGAGAAAAAAGTTTTTGAGTTGAGTATAATATAACGATCGTTTGATGATATTTTGAAATACAATTGGCCAACTGAATTTTTGGTAAAACATCTGGGTTAATCTCAATGACACAATAAGTCAACAACAAATACAGTTGGCCAAATGATTTTTTGTTAATCCATCTGCGTTAATCTCAATTAGATAATAAGTCAACAACAAATACAATTGGCCAAATGATTTTTTGTTAATCCATCTGCGTTAATCTCAATTAGATAATAAGTCAACGACAAATACAGTTTAAAGACAACTGGAGGCCGCATACCTATATTCAAAAAGAGACCACAGCAAAATACATAAAATATCAAGATATAAATCGTCCTCACTTTTTAACAGTTGTGAAAAATAATACAAGATCTCCCATCAACACCAAATGTTCGATCATTAAAAGATGTTCTCAAAATTATAAACATTAAAGATATGACATAAAAAGAAATTTACTGGTGAGATTTGTAGCTTGTATTTACTGAAAGGTTTCTAACGTATCCTGGCTCTTTTGATTGGTACCTTTTTTTATGTTTTTAAAATTTATTAGTAAAGCAAAGCGTGAAAGCCAACATTCAATTTCACGACTTTCCAATACTGAAAACAGCAATGCAATATTTTTTATCTATTAAGTTTGTACCCAACACTTTGACTAAAATTAATTTAGCTCGTATAATTTTCATAAAATTTTGATAAAATGTTGATCATGTTAAAGTTCTATATGAAAGTTTGAAAAAAAATAAAATCAAAAAACTTGAACCAATCACTTTCTTGGGAATAATGGATAAATATATAGCAGTTTGACATTTTGATCATTGAGAACCTTAATATTTCCCTAACACTATAAAGTGTGTAGAACGTTTGGCTGATTTTACAGAATTATCTCCCTGCAGTCTTAGGTACTACCTGAAAGAGGAATATTGTATAATTATTCACCTTATCGTGTTGATTTTACACTTTTTATTTATACTCAATGATCGCAAATTGCAGCCGTTACAGTTCACGAAGAAACTATCAACAACATATATCCTATATGAATCTGGGGATGGGGGTGGGGGTGGGGTATACAGTTCGGGGAAAGACAAACAAAACATTAATCCTATATTTATATAAAAAAAAAAGCCTACAAACAAATAAAACGAAAAACTTCGAATGAACTAAGCAGATTTGGAATGTAAAAACTAAATAATTAGTCACCACTACATTTCATTTTTAGTCATTGGTGTTATTGTATACCATATCTCTTTTTAATGTTTATTATCATATAACTAATTTTCTTGCGGCTAAATGAAGGCATAGTTCGTTCATTTTCACTTACAACCGAATGTTTGGAGCTTTTAATGTAAGATTCAGAAATTTTACTTGATGAAAGTTTAATAAAAGAATCATTATCAAAACATTGGTTCTAAAACTGAACGCAAACTCGAGTGAAATTAAAGTTGCTCGTGTACCATGGGGGACACATTTCCAACGCAATGTATGGTATGACAATCCTCATTATTATGGTATATTATAAAAACGAATGAATGTAATTACATTAATAAGTTGGAGAGATAATTCCTATTTAATTTTTTTCACAAATATTTACTTTAAGACTGAGCATGATTGCTATATTAATCTTACATAATAGCAACAAAACAAACATTCCAAACGCCTGCATATTTCTTTATATATTCGAAAATAACAAACAGCCTCTACCATCTATGTACTAAGAAAAGGCACGAAACCTTTACAGGAAAAATAGCAATTCGGCAAAAATGTGTCCGTGGCGAATATGTGCCACCTACTCTATGTTGTGTTAGTTCCCTAATTTACCATGTACAAAAATTCTATTTTTACATTTGTCATTTCAGGGACTTTTATAGCTGGCTATGCGGTATAGGTTTTCAATGTTCATGTTGTTTTACATGTATATTTATTTGCATTTGAATACAGATACGGACTCGTGACGGTTATTAATAATAAATAATTTTGTGAAGTCATTGTTAAAACACATTCCATACGGACGGTTAATGTCATTGTCTTGGTTCAGCATTTCTTCATAATTCTCTCCATCTGATGACATTCTCTGTATGATGCTGGTCCCAAAATCACCAAAATAAATGTTCCTTTGTCGATCAAGTGTTAAACCTGCTACTCCTGAAACATCCTTACTGTATAATAATGTTCCATCTAATTTGATACAAAGGAGTTTGTCATGATATCTTACAAACAACTGATCTTGTAAATCATTGTATACCATGAAGAAAATACAATTAGATCCTTGTTCAATCGTTTTTAGAAGTGTCCCATTGGTGTCTAATGTTTTGATAATACCTCCTTGACCACCAACGTAAATTCTGTCACGTCCAGCAGCAATACCGAAACATAAAAATCCAACATTAACTGTGTCGCCCTTTGTCATCTTTGTAGTGTTTATAAATTGTATAGACTTTTCGTTATGTAGGGTAATAACAGCTCTGTCCGTACCAGGTATCACAGCAACACAATGAGGTGCGGAGGAAAATGTTATCTCTGTCTCATAATCTTTACAGTCTCTGTAAACATAGAGTTTGGTATCGGATGATGCTGCATTAGTAATGAGCAGCTTATTATCGTTTGTCACTGTTACATCTTGAAGAGCATATGTTTCGCCAATTTTAAGCTTTAATCCTGTATTCTTCTCAAACCCAATTATGTATTTCATTGGTTCTGCCTTTATCTGGGCGTGTTGACATTTCCTTGGTTTGTATTGAACTTGACATTGTTGAACATACTCTGACAGTGACCCGAAAGACTTAAGCTTAACATCTTTCTTTTCGTCAAAGGTTATATCGAATTCTTGTGAATCGGATACTATCTGCTGAATCTTGACCTCAGGGCTATGAATATTTGTTACTTGTTGGCGTAGGAATATAAAGAGCTGATTCTTAGATCCATGATCACTCAAAAAATCCATCTCGTTTTTATTTTCTATGACATTGACCAAAACTTGCGATATTTCTTGCTTTTGTTTGTTGATTTCGATTTCATGTTTTCGTTGGAGAGATGACAAAGTGGTTGTTAATTCACGCTCCAAATCGTCAATTTGTTTCAAAAATTTGGATTTCACTGCTCGGATCTGCTTAGTTATTGTTGATTTGGATTTCTCTATTGATTGTAAGTTTGACTGTCTGTTATTGTCTAAAGCATTCAATGTTGTAATAAGATGCGTCATGTCTTCCATAACATCGTTAAACAGTGCAGACTTTCTAACATCATTCGAGGCAAGTTCCAACGGGAGTACGTTCTGACAAAGCCTGTGTTTATCAGAAATACAGGCTCTACAGCATACGATCTCATGATCTGTGCAGTAATAATCCAATATCATTTCTGAATGGACATTGCAGTTTTTCTTCGCGGACATAAGGATATTGGATCCAATGGACGACAGGTCGATAACATGGTGAGATTTGAGAGCTTTAAATCTGCAATGTGATTCTGCACAGTCTGTACAAAGTCTTTCTTCACAGTCTGAGCAATATTTTGTTGCTGTTAATGACTTATTAGCTTCAGAGCAAGGATCACAGAAACTAGCTGATGCCATAGTAAACCTTCTGAAATAAAGGATTAGTGTGGTTTGATTATACTCCCAATCATAATATTTGTCTACATATTCTTTTTTAAGCCAGTTTCCATGATGAGTAAGATTAGCAGTAAAAGGTTAATAAATCTTGCTTGCGATCTTGTGATATGACTTAAACTACCACAGCTGAACCATTCATGTTCGATACTGTACAATAAACAAATCGTCTTGATAAACTTAAGTAAACGTTGGAAATTCTGATTATGTTTTAATAATACTCATTACTATAATAATTTGATCCTTTTTAAAGGAGTAGGTCCGATAAGGACCGATTTTGGCCTCAAATTTCAAATTCATCTAACGAAAGTTTTTGGACACTTTTTAAACACTTAAGTGTCTATTTCAACGGATTCAATTAGTTTCTGTGAAAGATTTTAACTGATTAAGTCATTAAAAACGCTCTGATTCAAGCTTAAATATGAATAATCTATCAAATATGTCAAAAAACGTCACTTTTCAGATGGTTTTTCTTAAAAATGAAAGTTGCCATGCCGTGTTCATCCTCAACCTTTATATATGTTTTGTATTATCATCAAATACAACTTACATTTCAATGTTATGAATGAACACGAATGCAGCCACTTTCATTTTAGACGGATACCGTCCAAAAATTAACCAAAATGCTAAAATTTTGAAGATTTCAGTAATTTACCATGACTTATTGATGCTAGAACGGGATACTTTTGCATTGTATTGTAAAAAAACGGCTCATATTTATGTAACAGAAGCATTTTACTTTCCAAAATATAGCTTAAAGATTACATTTTCACAATTTTTTAAAACTGCTATATTTTGGGGCCAAAAAGAGGTCTTACTGAACCTACTCCTTTAATATTATCATAACGAGTACACATTTGAAACATCATTAAAAAAAACATTGCCTCAATCGGATCGTGCAAAATGTTATTTGTATATTACATCATGTATTATGATATGAAACTGGGTGAATGAGCTCATTAATTGTTTCATGAAAAAATATACGCATGAATCCATTGTTGTGTTATATTGTCTGTTTTGGGTTTCTTATGACTTTGTTTTGTTTTTATATATTTTTTTAGCAATATCTGACCTAGAAAAAAAGGGATGTCAATAAACTCATCATTGATACCAGGATTGACATTTTGTATTTTTGTCAGATGCACGTTTCGGCTACACAAGACTCATCAGTTACTCTCGAATTAAACAAAATTTAAAAGGTCAAAAAAGTTAGAAGTTAAAGAGCATTGAGGACCATAAATTCCTAGATATTTGTTTACCAGTTTATTTTCAATGTGACCATATCAATGATAATTTATGTCATCATAGAAGTGCTGACTACTAGGCTCGTGAAAACCTCGTGGAATCAACACACCACCAGCAGTGGCATTATACTAAACATCTAATCAAACATGTTAGGCTTATAATTGTGTACACCAGACTCGTGTATCGCATTTGTCGTCTACATAAGTCTCTCAATTACGCGGGAATCAAAAATAATTGGAAGGCCAAATCAATGCATAAATCCAAAAAAATCCTATAAATAACTACACTCGCCCTTTGTTTGATAAAAGTAAAATATTTACCCTACCACAAACGATATCGACCTTTTAAACGATTCGCACTTCCCTTGCAGTGATTTTTACTAAAAAGTATATCAATTACAAGAAAACGATTAAGAGAAAGAAATATATTCATTGACATCATTTGCTTTCAAAAAGCAGAAACTTTTTATGCAACATATGTAAAAGATTAACAGAAAAAAATGACGAAAGTATTGTGAAGATATTTACTTTCGGTTTTAAACGTCCATTTTATCAACCCGAGTTTAATGTTAAAATAACTACTTCAAAACTAAGAAAACATACCTGATGGATTTAAATGAGAACAGTACTACGAATTCTGCTTAATATGCAATACTGGATCTTGAAGACTAAAAATACGTAGTTACCGTATCTTTATTTAATGTATGACGATTTTGAACACTATGCGGCGCTGTTATCCGCCTAGTTACACTTCCTGGTTAAAAATAAATACGACTAGGTCAATTTAAAAAAAAAGAAAGAGTTCATTACTAGAGTTCCAAATAATTACAATAGATAATCATGCCAGCTACAGTATATATATTTGTTTTTTCGATTATCATTTACGGAAATATTGACACAGACACATGTCTTATAACATGTATAATGCAGAAAAAACAATAATGTAAATTTGTTTAAAGATGTAGATTTTATATTCACTCTAAAATATTTTTTCTCATTTATCCTTAATACAAAAAGATGGACAAGTAGTAAATAAAGAGGAAAGTCAAAGACAGACACACAACAAAATAGTCAAATTTGAAAAAAAAAACAAAAAAAAACAATCGACTTAACCATGTTAACGTTCATTCAAAAAATTTAGAATACAAAAATTTAACGATACCATACGAAATAATACCAAACAGTGTGCATAAACGTACCCTGTTTTGATATTTTAAAACGATGTGAATAAACCACGTATACTTCATTTTCAGTCAATTATAAGTGTTTTTCTTTTTTTTCTTTTTATTCTTTGTTCTTGTTAAGTTTTGTTTATATGTGTTTTAATGAGTCTTTTGATACTATCCACTTATTCATATACAATTGTTGCAGACTCGGACCGATGCATAACAGAACATAGATACCTGTCTAATTGTAGGAGAATAATTAAGTATCCTCTCTGGTAGACTTTTGGCTGTTTGTATCATTTTCATTGGTAACTAAAGTTACTATTGTATCCTCATGATTTCATGTAATTTTTACATAACTTAATTATTGCTATTATTAAAAAGACTACACGTTTGAATGCGTCTGTGCATAAGTTCGTTTGACTTCACCATTCAAATAATTTTGTATATTCATTTCTAAATTTATTGAGTAATGATGGACTATATGGTCGAAAACGTACTAATGTTGTTTGTTTAACTTCTACCTAATATCCCTGTCAAAGCAAAATAAAAAACAACCACTTTAAAACCCAATAACCCGTCCGTTTCTATCAATGATAAATACAATTTCAACGATACGAAATTCCCAGGCACATGCTCTAGAAGAGTATGGTTAACAGTTTTAACACATTGGTGGTCCCCTGAAACAGACAAACTCACTGATGGTAAGCAAAAATCAAATAGCGTTCGATTAAAAATTCTTGAATCGAAAGATTTGTGTAGGGAGGAATCTTCTGGAAATCACATCAATTGAAATTGTACACACATGTTTAAATTTGCACAATCTTTTTAGTACAGTATATTATACATCAATGAACCAGACTCTCTTTTCCTGAAAATAGTAACCCATATCATATTGTGCAACTTTTTCTTACACTTCATGATCAGTTTCATTCAGGGATGGTTAACTTGTATTATTTTAGTCACTTTAGCTGCAGTACAAAATGATATCTGATTACTTTAAGAAAAGTATTTCCTTATTTGGGTTATGAGCACGAAAGGCTGGGATAATATTACCTTTCCCTGATTTTTCAGCTTGACATAAATTTAAAAATTAACATTTTCTGACGTTTTTCTTATATTGTATATTTATGATGCAATGTCTTATATAATAATTAGATTCAATTTTGATTAATAACTGAATTAACTTCAAAATATAACAAGTGGTTGTGTATGTTAATTAAAATTCTATCCATGATCTCAGCATCATTATCATAAAATTAATTACTTGTTAACTGAAATAACTTTCTGTTTGTATAAACAAGACTTATATTACATATAAATAGAATAGATATAAGCTTTGGACGCTTAAATTTTGGAACAGAAGAAACTCAACAGTCGTTCATTAAATTGTAATGAAAAATATAACGAAAATTCATATCCTCATATTAAGCTATAATATACGAATTTGGAAATAGAAAAACGATTAATAAACCATATATCAATTGTTATGTTTTGCCTTTGTCTCTGTATATTTGGATATAATAGCCTAGTCACTTTATCTTTTAAATCACACAACCTCCAACTAATTGCATCACAAGCTTTTTTTCAGAGCAAATTATAATTAAGACTTGTACTAACAAAATACTAAAATTATAAGTTGATATGATATGCGGAAAAGTCATTTTTGGGTAACACAATGTGGTATGCTGAAAACTGGAGAAAACAAAATATTTATGGTTACACTTTTAGACCTAAAGCTTGTTCAAGACAGACAACCTTACGTAAATAGACTCTAGTTATTATTATCCATATTGAAGTAATTTTTTGGTGAAATAAGTGGTTTTAGTGAAAAAAACCATCAATAACAGAAAAATTCCGTTGTTAATGGTCAATATTTTTGAAATTTGATTTATAATTTAAAAAGAACATACAACATGTATTTTCTGTTTATTTTGTGAAGTCCTTCTGTTATCAATATTAATATTTGGGTAATTTTGGTGTAATATATGTTTTAAGACAGATCCCACTGAAAATTAAAAAAAAATATTATTTTAAGTTATTGATTGAAGAAACTTTTGAATTGGGATAAAAAAAAACAATAGAAAATACTATATGATGTTTATCTTAAGGAGTTCTTTAATAATTAGTACTTGGAAAAAATGTAATTCCTGTGATTTGAAATAAAAAATTGTGAAAAATGGAAATAAACAGCTGGGTTATTCATGGTTAAAACTTTTAACTCAAATCTTATTAGACAGACTACATGTATATTATCATTTGTTTACATGCATGTGTTTTTCTCTTGTTAACAGTTATTGATATTAATACTTATCAATTTGCTGTGTGAAATATTTTGTTATACAGACTTATTTCAAAATAAGAATGTATCTATAAGTCTATATTACATTGATGCCAAACCCACTCTATCATTTACTATGTTCAGTGGACCACGAAAAAGGGGTCAAAACTCTAATTTGGCATTAAAATTAGAAAGAGTATGTCATAGGGAACATGTACGCAAGGTTCAAGTTGACATCAAAAACAACTTTGACCTAAAACTTTAACCAAAAAAAAATAAATGAAACGGGATAGACAGACCGACGAACGAACGGACAAACAAACGGAAAACATAATACCCTTAAGTGAGGGCACATATAGGTAAGTATTATAGTTGACCACTTCATTATGGTGACCACTAGTTCAGCGAAATTATGATACCCTAGAAACTCCAAAACATTCAATAACGCTACATACAAAATAAACAGAGAAACAAGTCAAACAAAGGCTAAAGGTTTCTGACTTGGGAGAAGTGCAATAATGTTGCTGGGTAAAACATGATGTGAACTCAACCCTCCTTTAGATTCTCTAGATACCAGAACATGTATTGATACATTTCTCAGCAACAGGATTCGAAAGATAGGAAATCTTCCAGGTGTTCCTTTGTGACATCCGGGGTTCCAGGATACAGTACTTAGACCAACATTATTCCTTGTTTACATCAATGACATTGTTGACAATCGCTATTCCACCACAAGATTGTTTGCAGATGACTGTGTAATATAAAGACAAATTTATACAGAAAATGACCATCAACTATTGACACACTTGTCAACTGGTTCAGAACATGGCAAACGGAATTCAACGTTTCTAAATGCTCAATAATGCAGGCTGCAAACCAAAGATCAAAGACAGATTTCACTTATAAAATAAAAGGTGAAAGTTTTGAAAGGTTAACCATCAGCCATACCTTGTAGTGGAACATGAAATATAATCTGAACATTGACCAAACTTGCAGGAAAGCAGCGAGTCCTAGTCTTCCTTTTAAACCGAAACCTATAACAATGTCCACCTAGTGTAAAAGAAAGAGCATATACCATCATTTTGAGACTAAAATTAGAAATTGCTCAGCAATTGGAAATCCTCACACAAACAAAAACATAAATAAATTATAATCCGTACATAAAATGCAGCAAAATTTGTCCTCAATAAATCACACGATTACAAAAAAAACAGACACAACAGAAATGGTTAAATATCTAAATTGGGAAACGTTAAACCAGAGACGAAAACAAGTTCAAGGACAAAAGTTGAAAAAAGATTGGTGTTGAAAAAATACATTAAAGACTTTGATTTCAAAAATAAAGTCTTGCAATAACATTTTTATAAAGGACAAAACATGTATTTTGAGAACCCCTCTCAAACTAAAAAATAGTTGTCCGTGCCTTAAGGTGGTACCCAACACCTTAGCTAAAATCAATTTGGCTCGTTTAATTTTCTTAAAATTTTAAGTATTTACTTTGACCCTTTGACAAAAATATAAAAATTTCAAAAAATTTGAACCAACCGTTTAATCAGAAAAATTACACTGGTTATATAGCAGTTTGACAAACACTTATTTTGATCATTGAGAAGCTTGATATTCTCTTCACAACACAACGTAACTAAAACGTTTTGCTGATTTTACAGAGTTATCTCCCTGTAGTGTTAGGTACCACCTTAAACACAGGGGTAGAATTTTTTCAAAATCTAAGTAAGATTGTGACTAAATTGGCTACTTTAACTCAGTACAGATGTAATGTTTATAGGCTTCATACCAACACTGTGGTGTAGAATTAGATTCTTGGAATGTAAAATGACAGAGCAGAATTTCGGTCTATATCTTTATTCTAATATTTAAATTTTGAGACAGGAAAGTGATGCATTTGTAATATTATTCTTTTGAATTGAGAAAATAATGTATTGTCTTGTTTTACCACAACTGTTTTAAAAAGTACAGAACAGTTGTTGTACGAATATTTTGTTTAACTTTGGCAAATAAGGGGAAGTAACTTATATAGCCTTACTTTTAATACGAAATATTGACATGAATTACACCACTTTCCGTAAACTATATTTTGTTATAGTTTTGGTATGTTGTTCATAGATAGTAACAGATTTGTTTTGCATGGAAAAAACTTTGTGTTGCAATTAGTTGCAGGTTGTTCACTAAATTGATTAATTATTCTTACTACATTTGTATAAACTTCAAGATTATAAAAAAACGGGTTTTTTTCTAAAGTGAACATTGATTGGTTAAATATTTCTCAGTGTGTTTGAATTTGTTCGTTAGCTTTTTGGTCATGAATGTTTGTCTCTAATATTTAATTAACTGTGCATTTGTATTCAGATATCGCAGATCAAATGTATTCGTTCATTCTGGATTCATACGTTTTTTGATTGAGTTAAGTATGCCAATTGATATTTTATCGTATGTTTTTCTATGTTGTGATGTTATGCTATTGTTTCAGAAAAAGGGAGAAGGTTTGGATCCATTTAAACGTTTATTTCCGCTGCAAATGTTTGCACCTGTCCTAAGTCAGGAATCTGATGTACAGTTGTTGTCGTTTGTTTATGTAATATATACGTGTTTCTCGTTTCTCGTTTTGTTTATATAGATTAGACCGTTGGTTTTCCCGTTTGAATGGTTTTACACTAGTAATTTTGGGGCCCTTTATAGCTTGTTGTTCGGTGTGAGCCAAGGCTCCGTGTTGAAGGCCGTACTTTAAACTATAATGGTTTAATTTTTAAATTGTTATTTGGATTGAGAGTTGTCTCATTGGCACTCACACCACATCTTCCTATATCTAAAAAATATACAGTTGCTTCGTGATTATCTGTTTCAAAACAAAACAAGGAATTTGCTACTGATTGAAAGAAATAAAAAAAATTGCAATTAAATACCAAAACATTCAGTATAAATTATGAACTTCTTCTTGTTGTTGTTCAAAATTAAGAATAATCATAATCGAATAGTTGTTTGCAATAATTCTCTAAGAAATGAAAATTCAAACGTTTGTAGTATGAATGTACTAAATAAATATAATTAGGTATCCATTTCAAAATTATTTAATTCTGGATGTACCGCGTCTTCTGATGACGTTGTTATGCTCATAGACAAAGTTTTGTCATGTGACCGTAACGTCATCAACGTTTTTTCGTGGTTTACTCTTTAATTAAATTATAAAAAATGACTGTAATATGTTTTCTGTCTATTCGAAATAACATTAAAACTGTGGTGCATACATTAAAATAACGGGTTATTCAGTGTGCACCACATTTTGTATTCTATTTCTTCATAGACAGTAAAAATATTACAGGCATTCCTAAAGGTGGTATGGGAGTCTAAAATAAAAATGATAGAATTTATTCATATTTTGCCAAAACGTAGTATCTATTGATACATGTCGAAAAATATAATAAAAATGATAGGTCACAGTGCATTTTCTCAAACTACAGGACGGGACAAAATGACACATTTTGTATGGATTATACAGGAAAAAACACCATTTTGTAATTAGAAACTCAACATAATGATAGAATTGTTAAATACTTCAGGAAAAGATAGCCTTCAGACACTGCTTTGAGAATATCAAAAGAAAAGAAAGGGTCACCTTACGTTTTTTCCGACTAAAATACAAAAAAGGAATATTTCATGTAGAATCCTTAAGAAAATGCACTGTTTTAGAGCTACCTCTATGGAACGCCGGAACTGTCTTATAGGGTAAATATTTAATGTGTTTTGTCGCTTTGCCTTTACGTTCTGTCATTTCTTCTTTATGTTATGTACAGATGCCTTTATATCCGGACATGGCATCTCTGTGTTATGTCAAATTAGTAATTTGATTGGTCAAACAATTGTATGATATGTCATTGCTAAACTTTGTTGTGTAAAATATGCATTACATTATGCTGTAACTACTATATATTCTGTGAATACTTCGGAACTTTATGATCAACCACCTTTACATTCTCTCATATTTTATCTATGTTGTGTCTTTCCTTCTTTTACGTAAGTCAGTTAATAATTGCGTCCTGTCTCAAGTGTTATTGTTATGTCAAATGTTTTAAACGTTTTGTTTTGATACACCTTTGTTCTATGTAAATCTCATGATATTATAGTCTTTTTGCGTTATGTTGTGTTTATACATGTGTATCTCCAGTAAAAAACATAATACATCATGGTATAATTCATATGCGTTTTGTCGTACAGTTGATACTCTCTGTGAGCATTCATTATGTCATGTGCAAATGCCTTTTACACTATCTGCAAACAACTAATACGTTTTGTGCAAACCTCGTTTACCTTATGTGCAAACATCGTTCACCCTATGTGCAAACATCGTTTACCTTATGTGCAAAAACCTTGCAAACACCATTACGTTATGTGCAAACACTATTACGTTATGTGCAAATACCGCTTACATTCTGTGCAAACACCATGTAAGTTATGTGCAAATGCCTATTACATTATGTGCAAATGTCTATTACATTATGTCCAAACATCTATTACGTTAGGTGCAAACACCTATTACGTTATGTCCAAACACCAATTACGTTATGTGCATACACCTATTACGTTCTGGTAAACGCTTTTTTGACACAGATTAAAACAAAACGCATCAATGATATGCATTTTGAAAATGAAGAAAATTTAAATTTTGACCTTTTTATAATTATATTGATTGGTGTAAAAATGCTATATACATACAATGTATATAGCATTATGGGAAATTACTTTGCTCCACTTTAAAAGTGTGCGTTATGCAACCATGCTGTTGTTTTTCTATGGTCGGGTTGTTGTCTCTTTGACACATTCCCCATTTCCATATTCAATTTTATTTGAAAATTTGTTCACATTCTTGTTGAAAATTTTAACAAATATACAGACACGACTCTAGTTTCCAAGAGGTGCAACCGAAAGGAACAAAACGATATAAAAAAGAAGATGTGGTACGAATGACAATGTGACAACTCTTCACAAGAGATCAGGATGATTTGTCATTACCCTCCTAGTATGGTTTTCATCTGTACTAGATCATAAGTAATGCTACAAATGTAATGACGTCTCCCACGATTCACATAGCAGCTAAGGAATTCTACAAAATGTTTAAGATTTTTTTTTCGTTCATTTCCTTTAACAGTTGTGAATATTATTCTGAATAACCTTCCTAAAACTTATTATTTCCTCCGTCCCTGACAAGGTGTGTTGAAAAGGTTGGTGTTCTGAAAAGGGGTGGTCAGGTGACCCGCATTTTCTCTAAAAGAAACATTTTTTTTTTCATATTAAAAACTGCCTTAACCTGTAATCCACAAAAAAGACGCATACACATATTATTCTGAAAGAAAGGGTTATCAGCCTTGTTTTACCTTCACTGGCCATACTCGAAATTAAATCCCGCAACTTGAAACTCAAAATAATGACTTTCATTTATCCGTAGTTGGTCCGGTAGCTTTTTCGAGTCGTGTCATCAAGAGTCTCAACAGTTGAGGAATTGAAGACCAAAAAGGGCCCAAATAAGCATTTTCCTCGGTTTTCGCATAATAACTTAAGATAAGTAAACAGAAATCTATGATATTTTAACATAAGGTCTCTGAGCACACAAGGAAGTTTGGGATTGATTTTGGTAGTTTTAGAGCCAACAGTTTAGGATTTAGAGGCCAAAAACAGGTCCCAAATAAGCATTTTTCTTGGTTTTTGCACAATAACTTTAGTATAAGTTAATAGAAATCTATAAAATTTTAACACAAGGTTTATGACCACAAAAGGTTCCCCTTTTTGGGAACAAATTTGGTTGCTTATATAGGGAATCACTGGAGCGGGCCCCCTCTTCGGCAGTCAGTGGGTCCTCACTTATGAAAATTTCTAGATCTGCCAGTGGCAATAGCAAGAAATCTTCAATTGCACAGTATTGCGCAATAGCAAGAAATATCTAATTGCACAATATTGCGCAATAGCAAGAAATTTTCAATTGCACAGTATTGCCAATAGCAAGAAATATTCAATAGTATTGTCCTGTTTTCAAATTGGTCTACATTAAGGTCCAAAGTGTAAAAATTAAAAATTTTCTCATTTCAGATTTCAGAAAGTAAAAAGAAAATTACTTCCAAGTATTTTTTTGAAAGGATTAATATTCAACAGCTTGGTAAATTGCTCAAAAGAAAGAAAAAAAAATTAAGTTTATTACACCACAATCAATCTCTGTCAAAAACCTAAGCTGTGTCAACTATTTAATCACAATCCAAATTCAGAGCTGTATCCGGCTTGAATGGTGTGTCCATACTAGCCCCAATCGTTCAGGGTTCGACCTTTGCAGTCGTATAAAGCTGCGCCCTGTGGAGCATCTGTTCCATTCATTTGTTTATTACTTAATTTGTGTGAATTATCATTGTTACAGTAAATGTAAATTACTACATTTTCATACCACAACAAATATTGTATTGGTACATGTATCACTTATATTTGTATCCAAAACAAAAAGTGAAAAGGAATAATTTTGCCATACCTTTTGAATACTAAAACTTTTTAGATATTTAGACGTATTAAGACTAATTAAGTAGATGTTGATAATATCTGCTTAACACGCTTGAAATTCTATTAGATTACTTTTGGAGCAGTTATGAGTCTTTGGAGCATGTTCACAAAGGTTCTATTGGCGAAATCATTTTCATATTGGTCAACATTTTTCTTTGCTTCGACCAGCTTTGGAGGAGATATAATCAAGAATTGATATAAATCAGCACAGAGGTTTACTTCCTAGCTCATTTAGCCCAAGCATCATGTCAGGCATTGTCATTACTATAAACCAATAAATGTATTCTAATCTGAGGAACGATTTGACATTTTAACAAAATTTTTACTAATGATACTGACGATCCACCACAAAGTAATATAAATAGAACCATACCAATACAGTTAGAAGTCTACTTCGTCAAAATTATCTCCCCATTACGCCAGTTCATTTTCACAATCATAGAAATGGAAGCCATTGTTGGGATGACGCGCTACCAATTTTGCTCTTGGAAACTGATAAATTTATCCACATTGCATCATTACGATCCTTATATGTCAGATGTATTTTCATAGACAAATGTATCAACTAGCTAATGAGCATCACTTAATAATCTTTTCTGCAATGATTCAACTTAAAACTATTGTCTGATCGGTTGTCATGTGGAATTTTCGAAAATTCATAAACATTTAAACAAATTCTAATTAAATATTTCGTGGAAGGGCAGACTAGATTTTGATAGTGTATAAAGCCTATAAACCCTAGTTATCACACACAAAAAATTAGAAATTTTCGAAGATCTGCATTTTCATCATCCAACTTGAAAGACTGTCGGCAAGTACTTTCAGTAAAAAAATAGCAATTCGAACACACCTTCTCTGTTTTTGTGACTCATTAGATAGGTATTTCACTTGATCCATATATTTCATCTTTTAGTACTGTGATTTTTTGGTGTTATAAAGTCAACCTGTAGCTTTAATATATAAAAATGATAGAATCTGAAGCGAGACGATTTATGAAATATTCTTACTTTGTACGATATTAAGACAAAATACTCAACTCAAACACGCCCTAACATAAAAAGATGCACCTGATTTTCTCTTTTCGATACAATTGTTACCCATTTTTATAATTTTTTCTTCAGTCACATAATGAAGGGCAGACACGAAAATTACTGAAGTAATAGATTGATATGTTTTCCGTCCGTGGTATTTTTTTCAAAAAAATCGGAGGTTATGCATTTTCATCATCCAACTTGAAAGGTACCCATGTCGTCGACTTGATATATAATTGTTCTGCTTAACTATGTACTAGATAAATTGAAAACTTATGCAAATAGTGTTTTTAAAATAGAACACCTCGTAATTGAGAAGAAAATTTCAATTTTGTTTGTTTCTATTAACTTTTAAATATTTTGTCACTATAGTAAACTATACAGTATCCCTTTTTTCGCCTTCTCTAATAAAGAGCTTCGATTCTTTTGCTCTATTTCAACCTGGTTTCCGACTGAATAGTAAGTAAATACATAAAAAAAAAGTGTGGTATGATTGCAAACGAGACAATTCTCCACAAATGACCAAATCGACACAGAAATTAACGACTACAGGTCACTGTACGGCCATAAACAAGTAGAAAAGTCAATACCGCATAATCAGCTATAAAAGGCCCCAACATGACAATATAAAATAATTCAAACGAGAAAACCAATGACCTTATTTATGTTAAAAAAAACTAAGCAAAAAAACTAATATGTAGCGCATAAATAAACGACAACCACTGAGTTACAGGCTCCTTATATCATGTTCTCAAATCTAGATATCATCTCCCATTTAGAAAAAAAACACGTGAAAAAAGGAACCTATTATGTGTTGCTCTCCTAGCTACAAAATGCATCCAAAATCAAAGATGCAGAACATATTCTATCATAATCATTTGGTAACTAATGTAATTACTGTCTCCTTCATGCCCGTCTTGAACATAAAACAAGAACTATCTTTACAAAAAGATATTCGACGTATTTAAATTTGAGTATATGTTTAAAACTATCATTTCGATAACCTTCAGAAGCGCAATGACTTAATGATGCAGGATCTCTTTATTTAAATCTCCATCTGAGTGTAACTACAAGAAATTCCTCGTATCTTTCTGTTTACATTCACCAAAACCCCGCGGAAATATCACATGCGTAGGAGCGTTCTAAAAATCATGTATGTTCGTACAACAAAGTTTACATTAAAATTTATATAATTGACTTGAATAAACCGCCGTCATGGATGCAAAGAGCTATTGGAGAAATATTTTTTTTTAATAAAAATATAAATCTTTGTAAGATCTATTTCAAATGTTTATAGTTTTTCACTTGCTTTCCATCACGATATAATTAACGATTAACTATACTGACTACGTGGGAAAAAATATTAAATAAATTACACTCCAAATGTTCAGATCGGTTGTCAACGTGCAACACAATTAATAAAACCATATAGGAAAACAAAGAACTCCATTTGTCATAAGACACTGTCAAACATCCAAACATACTATCCACACTCATCTGTGTCCACACTTGTTGTCTATAAGAATAAATAAATAATTTCGTTGCTAAAATGGTCATCATAACATAATTTTACGTATACCTTAGAATTTCAGAAAATACTGACTATCTATGAAAAAGGTGTGGCATGAATGCCAATGAGACAATTATCCACGAATGACCAAATGACAAAGAAATAAATAACAAAAGATCCTCTTATGGCCTTTAACAAAAAAACCTTTACCTCATAGTCAGCTAATCTATTTATCTTTTTTAACCCATTTAATTTTTTCACCAGTTTTTAAAAAAAATTGTTAGTTAAGTAATTTGCTTTTATCCTGCTATTAGCTACATTGTAGTTATTGTACACAAATAACAGGTAAACAACATTTTTTTTTGCTCTGTTTGTACATGTTCAAGTAAATTTTCCTGCTACCCTCTTCCATGTTGATCAATCGGTAATATGGATTTTTTTTCTGGTAATAGTTCATTTTGGGGTTTTCTTCCAGTCTGCGTTTCAATAAATGTAAAAATCAGAGACAATGGTTAAAATTTAAACAACTCAATCTCAAATACCAGGTGTAAATTGTAAACAATATATATGTACATTGTCTTAAATATAAAATGGATTAGTTTTCGCTGCGAACAGGCGAAAATTCGGCAAGCCTTTTCGTCCTATTTCTAAAGCTCGGACACATACATTTCCCGTTTACCGACAAAGTAAATTTATAATCAATACATTATTCCACAGTTGTTGATAGAATTTATCTTTTAGTTCAATATTTCAACGAATATCGTCGAATAAATTAGAAAAATAAACTTATTTTCCGAACGGATAGTCGTAAATTCAATGAATATTATTATGGGATATATACGGTACATTATAAACAATGGTTCGATAAATATAGCTAAATACACAATCAAGCCAAATGTTCATAAAAGGAATTTGCTGCACATCATTATTCTGACAAATCTTATTTTAAAAAATATAAAATTTCATTCAAATGTATTCTATTGAATCTAAATGTTATCATTCTAAAATATGTTTTGACAGTTTCCGTTAAATATTGCCATTTTTGTCGAGCCTTCAACTTTAGTCGAAAAAGCGAGACATAGCGATCCTACATTCCGTCGTCGTCGGTGTCGTCATCGTCGTCGGCGGCGGCGGCCACAAATATTCCCTCTGTGGTTAAAGTTTTTGAAATTGTAATAACTTTCTTAAACTAAACTGGATTTCTACCAAACGTGGAAAGAAGCTTGTTTATGACCATAAGATACATGTAGTATCCAGAATTTCCTGTCAGGAAATATTGCATCCACTCTGTGAAACAACATATTCACTCTGTGGTTAATGTTTTTAGAATTATAATAACTTTCTTATACTCTTTTGGATTTGTACGAAACTTGGACAGAAGCTTATTTGTGATCAAAAGCTAGTATCAGAGAAGAAATTTTGTTAAGATTTTGTACCTGTGTTTTACTTATGAATGGACTTCCAGTTAATATTACAGTCTGAAGTTATTTTTTTTAAACATTTATTAAATTCATAAACTAGTCTGTATTTTTACCAAACGTGGACAGAAGCTTCTTACAATCAAAGATCGTATCAAGAGGAATATTTTTATTGATGTTTATGACTTTATTCATTATAGGTTGAAAAATGCAGGCAAAGTTTAGATGTTTATGAAGTGTCCTATATTTTGACTTTAGTGGAACCTTAAATGTGCAGTTTGTCATTGATACGATTTGAGTTCTCAAAATGGGATCAAGATAATATAAGGACAATAAGACATTTGTGAAAAATATAAAACCCTTGTTATGTTTTATTACTATTTGAGAAAATCTTTATGTTAGAGATATGAATCAAAGTACTGAAGTACTGAACATCGGATGACCGCAAGTTCTTGTTGACGGTCACAAGCACTTGTCTCGGAAAACCAAACCACATCTCTTTACCTGAAAGTGACGTTAAAGTACAGATAACTATTTTTTCTGTGCGTGGATGATAAATTCAACCTCATCATATTGTGATACAAATCAGTTAACTCTTTTTTTTTGTTGTTATACATTATTTTGATATTTGTAAATTACAGGTACATGTATATATAATTTTCATCCATTTGTATATCATTCTATTGCACTATATTAATTATAGTGCTGTGCAAGTGCATGGTGGACACTCTTCTGTAATATTTTATTTTTCTAATAGATTGATTTGAGTGGGTACTCATATTTTCCAGCAACACATTCAATGTCCCACACAGAGAGAGGGAGCAAAGACAGATAACTCTGTATGGGATATCGCAAACGTTCTTGAGATATTCTTCCGCATGCGTTAACACACTTTTTCTGTACGTGTGTATACATATTAAAGATTTTTCTACTTTATTTATGTTTTTAACAAGTTTAACAAACCTTTCATATAATTAATTTATGTTTAAAAAAAACCTACTTTTTTCTCTTTTTGATTTCTCATTCAATAACCAGTGACGGAACCAGAATTTTTGAAAATGATTGAGCTGCGTTTGTTGGTTCTATAAGCAGTTTGAATAATAGGGTGCTCAGGACTCAGTTTTGCCAAACCTCCCTGCTAATTAAAAAAAAGTACAAGATAAGAGGTGGCGAGAAAATATCTTCGTCCCCACTGAGTCAATATAATCTGAATAAACCCATATATAATGCGTTGAACTTGTCAAAAGTCTATAATTCATAAATGTAATTTGGCGCCTTCCAAAACCATATGTTATGATTATGTATGCAAGATATGGCGACCCGTATGAAATGACCCGCTTGGTGCAGATGGAAAAGAACATTACATAAATAAGGCCGTTAGTGCTCTCGTTTGAATTGTTTTACATATTCTTTTCGGGGCCTATTATAGTTGACTATGCGGTTTGGGCTTTGCTCATTCTTGAAGGCCGTACGTTGAACTAAAGTTGTTAATTGGTGTGTCATTTTGGCCTCTTGTGGAGAGTTGTCTCGTTTTTCCGTAAAGAAATGAGGTTGCATTTTGTTTTTTACATGTAGCTTTATTTTGTTTCGAATAATGATGCATAGCTTTTAGTTTCAGTCGTTATGCACGCCATCTTGAAATAATTACATTTACTTGTAACATATAAATTATGTTCGGTTGCTTCATGATGTGGCTGAAATTCAGCAACAACCATTGGCTTAAATGAGATAAATATGTGCAGTCTGTTCTCTTCTGAGGATATTAAGCCATCCAATGCCGGAAAATTAACTGTGTGTATTACATTTCAGATCAAATGTTATTAATTCATGGCCGTTTTATTATGCATATATTACACACTGAAATTAGAAATTGAAATATCAATCATTAATAAGTCTTTACTTGAATTGCTAATCTGCAATATGTACGATTTGTTTGCTTAAAATGTTCCTGTACAATATTTTCAAAAATGCATTAAATGTATTTTATGACTTTTGTCAATTTAGGCACACCTCCAGAGAGACACACCTCGAGAATCGTGTCTATATATTTGTAAATATTTTAATTTTCATCAAGTAAATTGAACAAATTATAAAAAGAATGGATGTATAACGCACACTCTTTAAGAAGAATAAAAAACTAAATATTTATATAACATTTTTATATCAAAATATATATAAAGACACTACATTTCCAATACTAAATCACCAACCCGATGCACACATATTACCTCCAGTTCATATTCAGCATCCAATGGATATTACCTTGAAAAAGAATACAGCGACGTAGTTCTTAAGTTTTTAATCGAATGGCAAACAAACAAAAGCTCCAGCAAATGGATAACAACTGTCATACACCTGATTTGGTACAGGCTTGTTCGTGTATGACAGTCGCATTAAATTTCGTTATATTGACAACGATGTTAGACCCTAAAAAAAGACATATAATAGGTAAAAAAAGTGGTAACATTGTGTTTTAACCTTAATCACTTTGAAAAACAAACAAAAATGTAACAAAGAAAGAAAGAAAAGACATATGGACAAAGGACATTAGAAAATTTAAAGATAGAAATAAAAAAAAGGTTTACAATATCACAATAACACAATGTCAATAACGGGATAAGTACAGCATCACGTCATATGTTTCAAACAAACACACACAAAATAGTAAAAGAAACTACAGCACATTTCGCGTGTGGAACTTTTGGTTATGATTGTATTTGTTCCTTTTTTAATATTACTTAATATAACATTAATTATGTCGTTGAATACAATAGGATGACAAGAACAAGAAATATAAAAATACAAATAAACCCACATGTACACTTGCAACACAAATCTCCGTTATCTCTAACGTCTTGTATATATGCAGTAGATCCTGATTCTGTTTTTTCAATCGATACTTGTGTTGAATAATTTGGCAATCCGGGATAATATTTATCACAGTTTTCGGTATCAGAATTGTCTGATAAGGTAGGAAAAGATTGATTAGGTTGCAGAGCATACATACCATTATAATATAATTCAGAATCGTGTAAATGAGTGCGACCATGGTCTTCATATTGATTCATAGATCTTTCGGTACAAAGCTGACGCCAGACAAATCCGAGATTATTACCTCGTACACGCACGCTTGATCTATTATATGTGGTAAATTTATTTGAATTTATACCTAAAGTTTCAACACAGGAATTGAATATAATTTCCAAAAATCTTCGGCTGTTCGGATTACCCATATATTGCGATTATCCTGTGTGAACTTGTCATGAATACTTGAAATTGTGGCTGATCCATTTATATAATGTGTCTCCTAAATGTACTTAAAATTAAATCCTGAGAGAAAAAAAACGTTAGCTGCAGATAAGCCCCCCCCCCCCCCCCCCAAACAAAGTGCAACGTAATGAAACAAGTTGGCGATACACAATATAAAGATTTTCACCAAACATTATACTACTATACAACAGATACTGCATACAAATCCAGAATAAATGTGGTTTCTAAATTTAAGTATTGATTTAAATATTTTGAGTGCAGATGAAATGTGTAAACATTTTGAATCATTTCATATATCAAATCTACAATTTTTTATTTGTTTTTATTTGTTTTTTGTGGTGTTTTATTTTTCTTTGTAAGTGAGTTTAAATTGTTCATTTCTATTTGGCTTTTTCATCTTTTTTCGAAGACTTTGTAAATGTTTGTTTAACATTTGTTTGCTTGTATTGTTTGATAATGCGTGCTATTTATGTACGCTATTTGTTTTATTTCTTCCACTTTTATTCTCAATCTTCATATTCATTTTTGTTTATTTCGTCTTTGTTTGAACTTTACTTATTTTTCTCCGAATATTATTTCTTCGTAACCGCAAATGAAAAGCGAAAATTAAACAGAAAATATAAAAAAGAAGTTTGCACTTATTGTATATTTAAATAACACGATAAATTACCTAATATAATTTAGAGTATACATGGTGTTTCCCAAAAAAATCATTTACTTGCATTTGTATACACAAACAGATTTACCACCGTTATTAATTACAAACAGTTTTGTGAAGTCATTGTTAAAACACATTCCATACGGACGGTTAATGTCATTGTCTTTGTTCAGCATTTCTTCACAATTTTCCCCGTCTGTTGACATTCTTTGTATGTTGTTAGTCTCAAAACCGCCAAAATAAATGTTCTTCTGTCGATCAAGTGTTAAACCGTCTACCCATGAAACGTCCTTATTGTAAACTAGTGTTCCATCTACTTTGATAAAAAGGAGTTTACCAAAACATCTAACAATCAAATGATCATGAATATCATCGTATGCTATGAAGCAAATATTATCAGATCCTTGTTGAATTGTTTTAAGTATTATTCCATTAGTGTCTAATGTTTTGATAGTACCATAATCACCACCAACGTAAATTCTGTCACGTCCAGCAGTGATACTATAACATGAAAATCCAACGTCAACTTTACCATCCTTTGTCATCTTTGTAGTATTGATGAATTGTATAGACCCCTCGTTGGGAAGGGTAATAACAGCTCTGTTGGTACCAGGTATCACAGCAACACACTGAGGTGCGGAGGAAAATGCTATCTCTGTCTCATAATCTTTACAGTCTCTATAAACATACAGTTTGGGATCGGAGGATGCTGCATTAGTAATGAGGAGCTTATTATTATTTGTCACTAATACACTAATAAGCTTGTTAACCACATCAGTATTGAGTTTTAATACTGTTTCCTTCTCAAAACCTAGAATGCGTTTCACTGGTTCCGCCTTTATCTGGGCTTGTTGAAATTTCTTTGGTTTGTATTGAACTTGACAGGGTTGAACATACTCTAACAGTGACCCGAGAGACTCAAGCTTACCGTCTTTCTTTTCGTCAAAGGTTATATCGAATTCTTGTGAATCAGATACTATCTGCTGAATCGTGACCTCAGCGCTATGAATATTTGTTACTTGTTGGCGCAAGAATATAAAGAGCTGATTCTTAGATCCATTATCTCTCAAAAAATCCATATCGTTCTTATTTTCTTTAACATTGACCAAGACTTGCGATATTTCTTGCTTTTGTTTGTTGATTTCCATTTCATATTTTCGTTGGAGAGATGACAAACTGGTCGTTAATTCACGCTCCAAATCGTCAATTTGTTTCAAAAATTTGGTTTTCACTGCCCGGATTTGCTTAGTTATTGTTGATTTAGTTTTCTCAATAGATTGTAAGTTTGACTGTCTGTTATTGTCTAAAGCGTTCAATGTTGTAATAAGATGCGTCATGTCTTCCATAACATCGTTAAACAGTGCAGACTTTCTAACATCCTTCGAGGCCAGTTCCAATGGGAGAACGTTCTGACAAAGCCTGTGTTCCTTAGATATGCAGGCTCTACAGCATGAGATCTCGTGATCTGTGCAGTAATAATCTAAAATCATTTCTGGATGAACGTTGCAGTTTTTCTTAGCAAAAATAAATTTATTTGATCCAATGCACGACAAGTCAATAACGTGGTGAGATTTGAAGACTTTGAATCTGCAATGTGATTCCGCACAGTCTGTACAAAGTTTCTCTTCACAGTCAGAACAATACTTTGTTGCTGTTAAAGACTTGTCAGCTTCGGCACAAGGATCACATAAACTAGCTGATGCCATAAGATCACTTCTAAAAAAAAGGAGAAGTGTGATTTTATTATACTCTGAAAGATATTTCGACATGTTCTGTATTGTACACAAGTTTTTCTTAGCAGTGTTAGCAATTAACATTTGACAATCTAGAATTGAAACTTAATCTCATTTTTAATGAAAAAACCTCAACTTGTAATTAATCGAAATGATATATGACTTATACTACCACAGTCAAACCATTCATAGTCAAATTTGGAGATTCAGTATATTCAAATGCGACATTAAATACACAAAAACTCAAACATGCATACATGGGATCCCGCTAACATGTTTAAACCCGCCACATTATTTATGTATGTGCTTGTCCAAAGTCAGGAGCCTGTAATTCAGCGGTTTTCGTATGTTTATGTGTTACCTATTTGTTTTTCGTTCATTTTTTAACATAATAAGACCGTTAGTTTTCTCGTTTGAATTGTTTCACATTGTCTTCTCGGGGCCTTTTATAGCTGACTATGCGGTATGGGCTTTGCACATTATTGAAGGCCGTACGGTGACCTATAGCTGTTAATGTCTGTCTCATTTTGTTCTTTTGTGAATAGTTGTCTCATTGGCAATCGTACCACATCTTCCTTCACTATATAAGATTTTTTTTCAACCAATGGAAACTTAAGGATCCTTTTCTCGATATTTTGTAGATTAAGATTAAAAAAATCTTCAAAAAAGGTAGTAAATGTAAGTGTCGCATGTTTGAAAACAAGGTAAACTAGCCATTTTAGGGGACTTTTATAGCTGACTGTTAAGTGTAAGCCACGCCACCGTGGTGAAGACCGTACTTTGACCTATAATAGTTTACTATTACAAATTGTGACTTGAATGGAAGGTCTAATGAAAACTCATTCCACATCTTCTTATAACTGCATTTTACAAATACCAACAAATATGGGGTGATAATGTTCCTCAGTCATAATAACCTTTCATCATTACCGAGCTGAACAAAGAAGTAACACGACGGGTGCCGTATACGGTGAAGGAAATGCTTATCCTTCCGGAACAACTGATTTCACTCCCATTTTTTAGTGGAGTTCGTGTTGTTTCTTATTTATCATTTATAACAATTGATGCAAATGTCCTTTGGTTTTGTGAGACTTTGTTTACTCCTTGGTTTTTATTGTTATTGTTTTTCAACCAGAACAGAAAAGGAATAAAATCGACGGGAGACATAATTTACCTAGTAAAGGTGGCAATAAGCATATTCTAATGATTTGATCGTTTTCCTATTAATGCTAATTGTAATGAATTCACTACGCAAATCACAAGTATATCTGTATTTTGTGGTAATAACCATTGTGTATAACATACCGAACATTTGGTTGTGGTAAAAAGTAAGGTAAGAAAACAGAAATCAATTTTCGGGCATTAGGACGAGCGGACGGAGGGACGGACAGTTACACAGATAGTCAGGAGAAAAAGATAATCACCTTTAGTTATTTCTAAAAAATGATAATGGTAGTCAAGTTTCGTACTCGGATTATGGAAAATGTTATTGGTATAAATGATATGAATCTTGATAAATGAGTTCATTGTTTCATTGTAAATTATCACATGTTGATGGAACAGGAAAGGTGGAAATAACTCCTTTACAAATCAAGGAACTAAAGAGGTTATTTGCAAGTGAATAATAAGATTATTCGCTGAATGTGTAAATTTTAAGGATTATTCGTCCTGCCTCTCAATTTAATGAAAACTAAGCGAATTATTCCATATCTCATGAAAACGTGTTACCAAATAAAATTGTTTCTAATATATAAAAGATATATTTATATCAAATGTTCATCGTATGTATTTCACAGTACCATAGTAAGTTTTGACGTTACGTAGCTCATGTGGCACGGAATCGGGTGCACGTACATGGCGATTAAAAAATGTAGCAATTGAGCGCAAAATTGTATTAGATTTGCGAGTATTCATCCCACAAGAAGCAAATATAAATTTATAGATAACTCATTACTGTTTGTCGAACTGCTTGCTAATATTCAGCACGTAAGGACCAGTCCAAAGCTTTTTTATTCAGGATTCTGCTTTTAAAGATTTATATCATTAAAGCTTTCCTCCCTTGCCTAGTAATTGTTTTACTTATGTATAATAAAGCAACATTATATCTCCTGATTTAACATGTTAAAGGGTATTTTTAAAGTTTTTGTGTCCTATCAAAATTATATTAGGAAATTGAATATACATGCAAAACAAAATGCAGGAAAACATGATATAATATCAATCAATAGCATGGTCTGTAAATTTGCGGATTGTGAATTACAACTTTGAATGAGATTGTGTTTATAACCGAAAGTTTTAAAAGCTTTCAAGGATTTTTGAAAAAGAATCTTTCACGATCAGAAATATCAAATTGGTATACATGTCCCCATTTATAACAAATACTGTGTTAATGCTACTGACAATAATTTTAAATGGTATATAAAAAAACGCGAAAGATACCATGTACTAATTGTGTACACCAGACGAAAGATTTGTTTACGAAAAACTCATCAGTTAAACTCGAATCAAAGCCGTTTTTTGAAAGGCAAAATTAAATACAAAATATTAGAAAATTGATAATTAACAATAACAATTACGGCTTACTAAATTCGTTCCAAAAAATAGACATTTATCCTGCAATGAGCATTATAGACCCTCTGAACGACTCGCATATTTCAAACAGTGACTTTACTTACATATATAAGTTACTTTAAAGAAAGGGGAAATCAAAACATATATCTATTTCGATCCAAACTAAAATTAAAAAAGAGTTAGATGATATAGTTGAAAAGAAACATGCTTCTTATTTCTTTTAAAATAATTCAATTTCTATTGAAATAATGAGAGCCTAAAGCACATCATCATACAAAAAAATAACAACAAAAGAAACTTACCAACCTTTTTGTTTTAAATCTGAAAACAGTTGTAGAAACATAAACGCAGATTGCTTTACAGTCTATTTGCTATTTTCGTTTATTGAAGATAAAATTATGTATGCAATACCTCCCTATAGTAAAATTTAAATTTGATTTATCACGATTAAATATAACAATTCAATATGATACAATGTGCCCTAGTTAGAAATATAACGACAACATATGAATAAAGATCAATTCTGACATTTGGTAAGGACTTTACGATTCAAATATTTCTTGGAGTTCGTTTTTTTTGTTATTCTAATTTTTATGGTATGTATTTACCGATACCATGTCATTAGAAGCTTTTGAAACTGAATTATAAAAAAATAATCTTTGCTGCACATCGACAAAACAAAATTGATATGCCCATCGCTTAATATTAACTAGAGTTATCTAATTTCAATATAATAGCAAACGAGGCTTCGGCTTCCAGTATGAAAACATTTTTACTTTCTCGGTGTCAAACTTTAACATCAGACATCAAAAGAATGTTTGTATGATCCAGAATGTATTAAAATTTTACAAAATGAAGATTGTGAGGTGAAATGCACAAATGTTTTTTTATATTAAAAAATCACCAACGACCGTTTCCATTGTCAAAATGTACATTATCTTAACCTTTAAAAGTCATCAATGACCTAAAAATGTACATCATCTTAACCTGTGAAAGTCATCAATGACCTAAAAATGTACATCATCTTAACCTGTGGAAGTCATCAATGACCTAAAAATGTACATCATCTTAACATTTGAAGTCATGAATTGCATAACAAAAGGACAAACGCAATGTCGCAATACCGTCTTGTGATTCTGATTAAACCAATCAAATTTTACGTTGATTTTGATATCACTTTTTGCATCACACTTCGTACAGTGTGATTCGAAAAATATGTATGAATGCAAGAAGTAGATGACAGGCCACAACCATAATAAGAATGTCTTCTCGGTAACATACCAATTTGAAAGTATGTCTGTCAGATGGGGACAAAGGACATTTTAAAAATTAAAAGATGTCTCCTTGTGACTGACACGCTGAATTGGCGATGGGAAATAATTGTATTTCAAACTTAATTCACTTTCGTTTTTACCAATGTCAACCTGTAGCATGTTATAAGAAATAAATTCTTATAATAACTATTTTACAAATTATATTCAATTAAATAACAACAAAAGTAACTAACATACAGTACCTTGTTATAATAGATTATTTATCATTTGTTTATGGAAAACAAACAATTAAAATACTATTCCACCGAATATTAGCTATGAACATTTCTTGACGACAAAACTATGTAAATATCTACCTTATGTAAGATTAAAATTCCATATACGACGTTTTCAAACACCACTTGATACACTGTGCCCTAGTAAGATTACCACCAACACATACATAAAAATAAAATCAATTCAGTTAAAGATTTTAGATAAAAATCTTAAACATATTCGGTTTTTATGTTGAAGAGATTTTATAATACACCAAATTGCTTATTATTACACCTTAATAAATAGAAAAGGAGTTGCATAGCATCGCCAAGTTATTACACTATTGCTAATTATGCAAACTGTTGGAGTATTTACCGCTTTAGATTTATATATCAATTATCAAATTCAATTGAAACAGCCAGAACTCACCAACATATAGCTTCAAAGCAAACAAAAGTAACAACAACAGAGTGGACGTGGCAAGTTGCTCATACATCCTTACAACAAAAAAACAATAAGTACGGACTGTATAGATCTAAAAGTAATAGCAGTTACTGACTGCAAGTTCAAAGCTAATTATAACTTATGAAAAAAAATCAGCCAACGTATACTAAAACATCAATTATAACACATTTAATCTTAAAAGGATTTACTATGAAGACGTCATGAATAGTCAGAGAGAAACAATTATTGCTTTTACAGTAAAGAAAACTTAGTCCGTAGTCGGTTTAATTGTGTATTTCTTGTTGCATTTTTCTACTCCGTTTTTGAGATGTCAAATATTACTATAAACCTCTCAAACAAGTTGTAGTTTTTTATTTTTTTACTTCATCAGGTTTAGGAAATTGACATGCATATTTGTACGTATAGCATACAGCCATAAAGATTTTATTTTAGCAACATGTTGAACATGAACAAACTATGTATTATTACTACCAAAAAGATCTGCTACCTTATAAACCGTCTTTAATGGATGTCTACTCAGAAGTCATCGGTGTGTTATATTACAGCGGTAAAAGTGACTTCATAAAGTAGGGATAGAAAGAAATTTGTTTGATCCGTTTTTATACGCCCGTCTCAGATGGGACGTATTATGGTATTCCGTTGTTCGTCCGTCCGTCGTCCACACTTCGGACCAACTAAAAAACGCTTCCGCCAACTTTTATGAAACTTTGTTGAATTGTGTAATCTATTGACGTAAGCTCCCTTTTCTATTTTTATAAAATTTAGATTTTTCGTTTCCATGTTATGAATTTTTTAAATTAAAAAAGGGTGGATTTTCCAGTTTTCGGACAATCACTAATAAACACTTTCGCATAATTTTATGAAACTTTGGTGAATTGTTTTTATCTGTTGACTGAAGCTATCTTTTAATTTTTATAATTATCAGATTTTTCGTTTTCCAGTTTTGATTTTTCATACTTATAAAGGGGTATTTTTCCAGTTTTTGCAACCGCCGTATCATGCGCTTATAGCACAGCTCTCTATTTTATTACAACATGTACAATCATTTGTAATATTTGAAACTGTTTTATCATAATAAGTTAAGTTTAAAATACAACTTTTTTATTTCGTTTTATACAATAGGATGACAAGTAGAAAACTCTATAAATCTATATTAAGACACACTTGAAGCACACATTATCATCAACTTTCATATCTTGGCTTACATCTAGAAATTGACAATGAGGGACGGTTGAAAACAAAACTTTACGACAAAAGAGATGATGTCAGCTTTCAAATTACCATTTCTTAGAAGCAACATTCGAGCAGCATCTGCATACGGGGTATATATCTCGCAATTATTACGATATTTCCGTGCTTGCATTTCCTAATATGATTTTCTTGATAGAGGGTTGCTGCTCACAAGTAAGTTATTTAACCAAGAGTTCCAAATGGTGAAGTTGAAATCAGGGATTGGGAAATCGTATTCTGTAATCTTAATCGATTGTAATCGATTACATGTTTTCAACTAATCGACAGTAATCTGTAATCGAAGATATTTTCGAAAAAATTTCGTAAAAAAACCGGACAATAACAAACACTGAATTTACTGGTTACATACATGGACATTGTGCTTCTTTGTTTCTCAAAATATGTATAGTATTCGAAAAATTAAAAACAATACGTTTAATAATTTGTTGCGTCCGAAGCGCTTTACTGGAATTACCTTCATCAGGAACGCTGTAACCAAAACATTTGATAAGATGGGTAATTATGTAAAAACTATTTTAATTACGAATTAACAGTTATTTGACCTGATCGCATGTTTATCACTCGAAAAATCCAGATTTACCATCGATAAAATTGCCAGATTCACTCGACAAACCTTGATCCTAGCCGGACACTATATCTACCGTGCGTACCTTATATTTTCATTGCACTTGCTCAAATTTAAAAACAATATATAAACTTTAGAATTTGCTTGAATTTTACTTAGTAACCTTTTATGATCTTTAGACGTCTTAATTGAAAACTTAATTGGTGTTATTGGACGGCACAATACTTTAGATTGTATCAAAGAGAAAAAATCAAGGAGTTCGAACATCTGACGGAAGTTATTAATTCTAATGCAAAAATTAAATTTGCGACAGTAAAACTACCGATGGACGTCCTTAAAGCATCAAATACAATACAGTTATCTCTTAAACCTGACCCAAGTACATTAAAACCTTCTTAATAGAGGGTTGTTGCTCACAAGGAAGCTATAAAATTAGGAGTTCCAAATGGTGATGTTGAAATCATCTCTTCGTAAATTTTACGTACGCCATTACGAATTAGTTGACCGTTATGGAATAACCATTTCCCAAATGATATCGAATATGTTCCTTACGTCGTAACTACAATCCCTTTCCCTTTCATGAATGTGACCTACCGAATTAGACTAATTACCGGATTTGTTATCTCACAAACAACACGACGGGTGCCACACGTGAAGCAGGATCTACTTACCCTTCCGGAGCACCTGAGATCTCCCATAGTTTTTGGTGGGGTTCGTGTTGTTTATTCTATAGTTTTCTATGTTGTGTCACGTGTACTATTGTTTATCTGTTTGTCCTTTTCATTTTAGCCGTGGCGTTGTCAGTTTATTTTCGATTTATGAGTTTGACTGTCCCTCGGGTATCTTTCGTCCCTCTTTAACTTGCATTTGAACACATATACGGACTCCTAAACGTTATTGATGACAAACAGTTTGTTGAAGTCATTGCTAAAACACATTCCAGACGGATGTCTAATGCCATTGTCTTTGTTTAGCATTTCTTCCTTGTTTTTTCTATCTGATGATATTCTCTGTATGTTGTTGGTCCAGGAAACACCGCAATAAATGTTCCCCTGTCTATCAAGCGTAATTCCGGATAATCCTGAAACGTCCTTACTGTATACAAGTGTTCCATCTACTTTCATCCAAAGGAAGTTGTCAAGACATCTTAAATCTCGTTAGAAATCAATTTCGGTTTTATTTTTCTATTACATCGACCAAGACCTGTGACATTTCTTGGTTTTGTTTGTTTATTCATTTTTTTATGTTTTCGTTGAAGAAATGAGAACCTCGTAGAAAGTTCACGCTTCAACTCGTCTATTTGATTCAACAATTTGGATTTAACTGCTTTGCTCGAATCTGGTTAGTTATTGATGATTTAGAATTCTCTAATTTTTGTGCTATTTTCACATTTTCTGACCGGTGTGAGAAAAATATTTCTCCTCACTAGTGAAAAATCTGTTCTCGGTAAATAATTAGTCTAAATTTGATTATGACGTCAAAATGATTTGTTTTCTTTTCAATTTTCCTATTTTGACGTCGTGACAAAAGGCGACCTTGCCTGATGACGTCGCATATAAAGAGCACAATTTTCTGAAAATCTTTGAAAAAACACGATAAAAAGCATGAGGGAAACAGATTCCGACACTATAACTCGTGTATTACGATATTTCTCCACTCTCGACAGTTAAATTCTATTATTTAAGGGTCTCGGCAAGCCTCGCGCTTTAAATACTAAAATTTAACTGTCTCGAGTGGAGAAATATCGTAATACACTTGTTGCAGTGTAAGAATCTATATTTCTCTATAGATTGTAAGTTTTTCTGTCTGTTATCGCTCAAATCGTTCAATGTTGTAATAAGATGCTTTGTGCATTGTTGTGTCTTCACTTACATCATCAAACAGTGCAGACTTTTTTACATCCATTCAGGCAAGTTGTAATAGGAGTATGTTCTGACAAACCCTGTGTTCATTATATATACAGGCTCTTCAGTATACATGGTATACGATCTCATGGTCTGTGTAGTAATAATTTGAAATCATTTCTGAATGGATGTTGCAGCTTACGTATTTGCAGGTATTTACGGTTAACTTGCAAACACAACACATACCCCCCACGACACGTATTCAATTGAAATCGTAGATAATCATAGGTCTGTTCTATGTTTCTTATGAATTGCGACCACATATGAAGAACAAGATCTTCTATCACTGTATTAGATAACTAAACTACATAATAGTTCTTATAAACAACAAAATATTGCGATGTCTTCAAATTGCTCCATGAAACCTCTTTTTTAAATAATTTTCATCAATTGTATCAACAAACAAAGCCGTTATTGTGAAATTACCTATTCTTTTCAAAAGATCTTTTTGGGTAAATACTATTTGTCACACTTTCACTTTGTTATAGTATGAAAACATTTATACTGAAACAAGAATTCCCCATTTCAAAATAAAAGACAAATTAAAAAGAATGATCCTGCTTTGTTTCATTAAAAAGCATGGCCAGTATAGACACTAGTAAATTGTCTAAATAAGGGATAAATCATACTTTGCAACAATATTCTCATATTCCAACAACATATTTTTTAAATCAGCCTGATTTCCTGTTTAACAATATGTGTGTAACATTTATTAGAAGGATCGTTTATAACAAACAAACGGCAATTCCATGAGATAAAACTGTGTCCCTCTTCTTGCCGACTTGTTCCTTTATTCATATTAAGCTGACTGCATATAGGAATTCCTTAGTAATACACAACAGACGTTAGCAGTATCTTTTAACTTTATTATCCGCTATACAGATGATGTTCACTGACAAAAGATAATGTTTAACGCATCAATCAAATCGAACTTGAGATCATGGATACAACAGATACTATTAAGACTGCCTCATATCTTGAATGACATTCAGAAATCGACCATGATGGTCGGTCACAAACAAAACTTCACGACAGAAGATTCAGCTTCCAAATTGTTAACTTTCCATGTCTATGTAGCATCATTCCAGCAGCGCTTGTATATGAAGTATATATCTTACAGTTGATACGAAATTGAAGGCATGTATTTTATTATCATGATTTCCTTCACAGAAAGTTGCAGCTTATGATAAAGCTGTTGAACCAAGAGTACCAAGTAGTCATGTAATTTGTATGGATGCCATAACCAGTTTACTGTTAAGGAAAATCTGTTTCACAGATGATAACAGATATGTTCCTAAGTCGTAACTATAATCCTGCCCACTTGTCCCTGAATGTGACCTACCGAAATAGATTTATAACCGGCTTTGCACTACATGAGCAACATGACGATTGCCAGATGTGGCGCTGGATCTCCTTATCTCTGCAAAACACCTGGGATCACCCCCAATTCTTGGAGGGGTTCGTGTTGATCAGAATTAAGTCTTCTGTGTTGTGTTTCATGTCCAAGTGTTTGTCTGCTTGTCGCGTTGTTTTTGTTCGCCCTGGCGTGTTCAGTGTATTTTTTACATATCAGTTTAAATGTACCTCTTGTATGATTTGATAATAAATAGACAGCTGTCCATCGGTATTTCGAACGAATATCATGAACAATCAGTAACTATGTTTTAGGTTCGCGATCGGTTCGTGAAAGTTCGGACATAGTGTCGTTAATGAAATTGAACACAATTCAATATCACAAGGTTCAAATATTTCTTAGAAACTGCGATTTTATTTCTTATCAAAAATACTGATATAATGATAACTAATCAATCACAAAAATAAAAACTACTTGAATGTATAATTTTGTAGAAAAATAAGTAATGGTGGAAACAGAGGGGTTCTGATGCTTTTCGCTTTCAATACATTTGATGAGTATTTAACTTTCTTTAGCCAAAGGGTTGTTACTACCCATGAAAAATCAGTTTACAACCTCCATGATCAAATGTCCATGGTATGTATTTGATATACTTCATAATATCTAATTAGATTGTGAAATTAGCAACTTACTAACGATCTCCTCATCACGCTCCATCCAATGTCCGTTAGTTGTGTATTGTAAAAACACATTTGTATGCTCAATTCATAAAACGATCAAAATACCAATAACACTCTATAAAACATTTATAAAACTGACCTACACAAACTCTACCCAAACTATTATTGATTTTTAAATACCTGGCCCCTAAATAAATGTGTTTAGTAGTTCAGTGATAATGGTCGTCATACTAAACTCCGAAACAGAAATTACAAATCAAACAAGACTAGCAAATGCCAGAGGCTCCTGACTTTGGACAGGTGCACAATGCGGCGGGGTTGAACATGGTTTGTTTAGATCTCAACCAACCCCTTATACCTCTAGCCAATGCAGGAAAAACAATACACACAATAACACATAGTTGAAAGGTAGTTCGAGTCCAATGTCAGAATAGGTAACTAAAGAAACTAAACAAATTGACAATGATACATCAATTAACATAGATCTACTAACAACTATTAATCAGAGGTTAATAATCACCCTTTATTCGAGTAAAGTATAATGATTTACCCTACAAAAAGCAATATAGACCGTACACACGCTTCACACTTTCCAAAAAGTGACTTAACTTACATGTATGTTATATAAAGATGAATTGAAGCAAAACGTATATCCATTTCAAACCAAAACATATATACAAAATATTATTATATGTAATAGTAATGCGAATTAGAAAATACTTTTCAAAGGAATCAAATTCGATTTAAACAATGTGAACATAAATTACATCGTCATAAGAATAAGAATAAGAATAAGAATAAGAATTTCATTAGTTTGAAATCCAAACAATAGGATTGTTACTAAAATACACAACAAAAAAACAAACAAACAGGCATATTAAAATTACAAAACGATACAAAACGTCATAAGAAAGAACAACAAAAGTAACTTCACACTTTACAGTGGGTTTTTTTTTCAGATCAGAGTAACTGTAACAGTTTAACAGTTTAACACCTCGGTGTTGGCACGAATATCAATAATGTGGTCATTTTTATAAATTTCCTGTTTACAAAACTTTGAATTTTTCGAAAAACTAAGGATTTTCTCATTCCAGGCTTAGATTATCTTAGTTCAATGTATGACGTTTTTTAAATATAACATGTGTTATAATGTGTCCTATGTAGATTTCTAACGACAACCCATAGATAAAAATCAATTCAAATAAATACAACATTGTAGGTTAAATGCAAGAAGTAGCGTTATAAGTCAAAGTAAATTAAAACGAAGTCATGAAAAACGGTGAATTTAAAGAACTTCTATCAGGAAACTAAAAAAATATTCAACCACATAATCCTTATAACAAAATGCTAGTGACGGTTTGGTCTGATCATAAGTTATTTTTCAATAACAATTAAACATTCTAAGAAATCAATTGTTGAACTAATTGTACAAGTCATGTGTACTTTATGATGTGGTTCTACTGCATTCGTACAACATCTCATAACAAAACTAAAGCTCTATTTTCGTATGTTTGAAACCCTCGTATAAGAATTGTATGAGTAACTAATTTAATATTGAATAATACAACAATGATTATGTACACAAGGATGGTAACTACAAGAATGTTTATTAAATTAGACACCCGTGAAAGACATTTTCGGTCAACGATATATTAATTTGATCCTGATTTTGCTTTCACAAGGATAGACTTATTTAAACTGTATAATTCAATCGGATGATCAAGAATTGTGTCAATTCGTGGGATTGGTTTTCATATTGATAGACGTTACAATACTGAGATGACGCCAAACTAGCATAACCCATTATACGCACACTTAATACACCATTACATGTTTGAACTTGTTTGAAAAAGAGGGCCGAAAGATACATGAGGGACATTCACACTCATAGATCGAAAATAAACTGAAAAAGGCAAACGGACAAATAAGTCACAACATTGAAAACTAAAGACTAAGCAATACAAACCTCACCATAAGCTAGGAGTGATCTCATGTGCTCTGGTAGGGTAGGCTGATCCTGCACTACATGTGGTACCCGTCGTGTAGCTCATGTTGTTTCAAACCCAGTAAATAGTCTAATTTGGTAGGTCACATTCTTAAAAAGGGAACGGGATTGTAGCAACAACATGAGGAACATTTTCGATATCATCTGTGGAACGGGACTTCCATAACGGTTAAACAACTCGTGATGAAGACAGTTAAATTTACGAAGGGGTGATTTCAACTTCAACATTAGGAACTCTAGGTTGTATAGCTTCCTTGTAATCAGCAACCTTCTATCAAGGAAATCATAAAAGTAAATAAAACTCCAGGAATATATATCAATACATTATATAATTGAATTGAATTTGGTATTCACATTTTTTTGTGCTCATCGGAATACAAAATGTTTACAATTATCCCGTGTGGACCACTTTTCATTTCGCTAAACAATTCTAAAACTAGATCTTGAAATACGTTTTACTCTGACTAATTCATTTTTAAGTTAAGCTTATGTGTCACCAAAATACATGTTTCTATGCCTTGTTGGTCTTCCAAATGTACACGAAATTGAATCCAGAGAATAAAATATTTCCGTTGGACTCAGAAACATATTCGATAAGCGTAGATAAGGAAAATAGTTGGCGATGCACAATATAAGAGTGTACACCAAACATGACATAAAACAGATACTTTTTTTATAATCCAGAGCACTCTACATTCTACTCTAAATTTATAGTACTATTTTAAATATATTGAACAGAAATGAGTTGTTTACTTTTTCTAATTTCATATATTGAATCTACACCTTTTTGTCATTTCTGTTTTACTGTTATGTTAAAGTATTTCATTTTTATATGATTTTGGAATTCCCCTCTCTGTTGGTTTTGTTTTGGGTTTTTTCTTTGTTTTTTTTTATTTTTTATTTCTTTTTCGGGCTTTTTGTGTATATTCATTGAACTGCTTTTTTTATTGTTTGGTTAGTTGTTGGTTTTTTGGGGGGTGTCTACTCTTTTGTTTGATATAGGGTATTTTTCTATTATTTGCACACTAATCTTAAATCATTTTATTTGCTCTCGAATATATATATATATATATTTCAAATGTCTTTCTGTGCTTCTTTGCCTCTCCTACGTAGTATTTCCTGTGTAATTGGTGTTTCAAATTGTCGCTTGGTTGTTTTTTTATGCACTTCAGTGTTGTGTTGTTTTTTTGTTTCCCACTTATACAGTTGATGAGTTTCCATCGGTTTTAGTTTGTAACCCGTATTTGAATTCTTTCAATCGATTTATGACTTTTAAACAGTGGTATACTACTTTTTTCTTAACATGTAAACATCAAACATGGATTTGGATTTGCTATGTCATGACGTTTTGAGGTTTTGAACTAGGTATCAATTTTCAACGCCTACCATCAAATTAACGTCATGCCAGACGACATTGTTATTGTCTTCTTAACATCAAATGAAAATCGAAAATTATACAAAAAACAAACAAACGAAATATGTTTACTATGTATATGTGAATAACACAATGCCATAAAAATCTGATTTTAAGTTTTCAAGTTTTTGCATTTATATACACATACGGACTGAGAATGGTTATTAATTACAAAAAGTTTTGTGAAGTCATTGTTAAAACACATTCCATACGGATGGTAAATGTCTTTGTTCAGCATTTCTTCACTATTTTCTCCACCTGATGACATTCTCTGTATGATGCTTGTAAGGAAACCGCCGACATAAATGTTCTTCTGTCGATCAAGTGTTACACCTCCTATACTTGAAACGTCCTTACTGTATACTAGTGTTCCATCTAATTTGATACAAAGGAGTTTGTTATGACATCTTACAATCAACTCATCATGTAAATCATTGTATGCCATGAAGTCAATAGGATCAGATCCTGTTTTAATTGTTTTTAAAAATGTTCCAATATCAGCATATCCTTGTTGAATCGTTTTAAGAACTGTCCCATTGGTGTCTAATGTTTTGATAGTACCATCCCCACCGCCAACATAGATTCTGTCACGTCCAGCAGTAATACCATAACATGTAAATCCGACGTTAACTGTGTTGTCCTTTGTCATCTTTGTAGTGTTTATAAATTGTATAGACTTATTGTAAGGTAGGGTAATAACAGCTCTGTCCGTACCAGGTATCACATCAACACAATGAGGTGCGGAGGAAAAAGCTATCTCTGTCTCATAATCTTTACAGTCTCTGTAAACATACAGTTTGGGATCGGAGGATGCTGTATTAGTAATGAGGAGCTTATTATTATCTGTCACGGATACACTAAAAAGATTTTTTACCACATCAGTATTAAATTTTAATACTGTATCCTTCTCAAAACCTAGAATGCGTTTCACTGGTTCCGCCTTTATCTGGGCTTGTTGAAATTTCTTTGGTTTGTATTGAACTTGACATGGTTGGACATACTCTGACAGTGACCCGAAAGACTCAAGCTTACCATCTTTCTTTTCGTCAAAGGTTATATTGAATTCTTGTGAATCGGATACTATCTGCTGAATCTTGGCCTCGGCGCTATGAATATTTGTTACTTGTTGGCGAAGGAATATAAAGAGCTGATTCTTAGATCCATGATCTCTCAAAAAATCCATCTCGTTTTTATTTTCTATAAAATTGACCAAGACTTGCGATATTTCTTGCTTTTGTTTGTTGATTTCGATTTCATGTTTTCGTTGGAGAGATGACAAAGTGGTCGTTAATTCACGCTTCAAATCTTCAATTTGTTTCAAAAATTTAGATTTCACTGCTCGGATCTTCTTAGTTATTGTTGATTTTGATTTCTCTATTGATTGTAAGTTTGACTCTCTGTTATTGTCTAAAGCATTCAATGTTGTGATAAGATGCGTTATGTCTTCCATAACATCGTTAAACAGTGCAGACTTTTTTACATCCTTCGAGGCCAGTTCCAATGGGAGTACGTTCTGACAAAGTCTGTGTTCATTAGATATGCAGGCTCTACAGCATACGATCTCATGGTCTGTGCAGTAATAATCCAATATCATTTCTGAATGGACATTGCAGTGTTTCTTCGCGGACATAAGAATATTGAATCCAATGGACGACAGGTCGATAACATGGTGAGATTTAAAAGCTTTAAATCTGCAATGTGATTCTGCACAGCCTGTACAAAGTCTTTCTTCACAGTCTGAGCAATACCTTGTTGCTGTTAAAGACTTGTCAGCTTCTGAACAAGGATCACAGAAACTAGTTGATGCCATAGAATGATTTCTGAAAAAAAAATGTAAATAAAAATAAAACGTATTCTTTACGTTTCTAATCAAAAGGTTTTCTTTCATTTTCTGAATTCAATTTTATAGAGTAGTTTTAGCAGATACAATTTATCAATTTATGCATGCAAAGTACATAGGATGTTCACCCTTCTAGAATTGAACATTCAATTGCCTTTTAAAATAAAGAAAAAAACAACCATCCGTTAACTAACAGCAGAACGGCGTTTTGTTATAAGATTGGAATGGTTAATGACTTAAAACTACCGACGGTAAACCATTCATAGTGAATACCGTTCTATAAACGTGTCGTCTTGTTGACACGTCGAGTATACTCTAATGCGACCAGAAAGAAATATATAAATACCTTATAATTACTTAAATTGGCTCGATATAATGATCATTTACAAAAGTTATCAAAGGTACCAGGATTATAATTTAATACGCCAGACGCGCGTTTCGTCTACATAAGACTCATCAGTGACGCTCAGATCAAAACAGTTAAAAAGCCAAACAAATAAAAGTTGAAGAGCATTGATGACCCAAATTTCCAAAAAGTTGTGCCAAATACGGCTAAGGTAATCTACTCCTTGGGTTAAGAAAATCCTTAGTTTTTCGAAAAATTCAAAGTTTTGTAAACAGAAAATTTATAAAAATGCCCATATAATTGATATTTGTGTCACAAACGTGAGTTCTTTCAAAAAGAAAACGATTTTTAAGTGTCGCATGTTTTGTTTTAATTTGTTACATATTGCATTTACTCGAAGTAAAATAGATTAGGCACAAGCTTAAGTAAACCATACTTATGAGGCCCGTTCCAAATAACAATAAATTACAACACAATATAAATTCAAGCATGCAAAAATACTTTAAGATTCAATTTATTGAAAAAAGATGAAAAAATAAAACGGAAAAAGAGGTAATGATGATAAAGATGATGACGTGAATGTACCACAAATACACTATTAGTAATATATCTTTGACAAGAAATCTCTCAGAGCTTTTAATAAACTATAACAAATGTTTGAATTGACGTAGTGTTGATACGAAATGTTCGGATTACCAGATGTTAATAACTTAATATAAAGTCATCAGGGAGCCATCTTAGATTGTTCATCAGATTTTTTTCAAGTGTGTAAATAAAGAACAGTCAAAAAGGAAATGGTGTCTTGACTCTCAACAAGTCAAAGTTCAACACAATAACACAATAAATAAAATAACACAATTTTGACTGCTGTACCCCTTATTTTTGACATTTTTACTCTTTGAGTATGTTTGTTTTGTTCATTCATCGTTGACAATGTAATGGAATTTGATGCGACTGTCATACATGTGAGAGGTTTAGCTAGCTATAAAACCAGGTTCAATCCACCATGTTCTACATTAGAAAATGTCTGTACCAAGTCAGGAATATGACAGTTGTTATCCATTCGTTTGATGTGTTTGGACTTTTGATTTTGCCTTTTGATTTTTGATTTTCCTTTTTGAATTTTCCTCGGAGTTCGGTATTTTTGTGTTTTTACTTTTTTTCAAGAACGATGAAAAACATCTGAATTGTGATAGAATTATATTTAGTTTCATTGGTCCATATGAATTGTGCCTAAGTTCAGATTTATACCATGTATACGTATTTAGCATTTTTTATTGGATATTTTATTTTCAGATAAATTTTAAGTCTGATTTTTGAAGGGACCAATCGGTATAATTTTATAGTCTTATGGTTGTTTGTGTGACGATAAAGAAGTTGTGATGCAACTTTAAACTAAAGTGTGTATCCGTGTGTTTGTGCTGTGTTTGTGCTATGTTTTGGGGTGTATAAGTTGCATGTTGTGCCATTCACTTGTACACGGACGACAAATGCCAAGTATAATCTTTAACAGGGTACTCTAGAAATCTATTGGTAGCTTGATTAAGGGAATCCTGGTCACATCAATAAATAAATGGAGCCTTATGCAGTCTGAACGAAGTCTTGTCAGTGAACATAAACACCAATTTGAAAAAAAGTACAATAATGTATTATTAAAATCACACGACTATAATAAGTAACAATTGTAACAAAATGTACATCTAACTTCAGGCTCAACAACATAGTTCTCATCTCTACTCTCCAAACGTAACTGTCCTCTTCTCAAAATAAATTCTTTCTCCTCCTTTATCTCACGCTCTTTCTCTCTTTTATGCTACTTCTACAAGTCCGGATACAAATATAAACTACTATGGCAGCCGGGCTCCGTGTATTCCGTGCTCCGGAAATCCAAATGCTCCGGTAATCCGGGCTCCTAGCCTTCCGTGCACCTTACATAAATTTACTAGGGCACCTTATGCAAATCATTATGGCTCACTAGTCAAAAAAGAAATCTAAATATATATCTTAATTAATATCTCTGATGTTCTCTAACTGTATCAAATGGATATGCGTGAAAATACTTATGCAAGTAAACCTGATACAATTACATAACACACTCGACCTAACATATAGAAATGTTACAGTTGGTATACAAGATTCTTTAGTAAGAGATAATCTACAAATCGAAACAATGATATAATTGCCTTTTCGCAAGGGATATACAGTTGTGCTTTGTACACTGGGTGGGAAATGATTACATTGAAAATATCCTCTTTAAAAAGTACTAAATAAGAATACCAATGTTCATAAGGTCATAGCTGTTAATCCGGACTGAAAAAAGGAGAAAATCGATGCGAGACATTATTGGACAAACTAAATTGATGGTGCTCAGTGATAGTCCTTTGTTTGTGCGGTTCATTGGTGTTTCTCGTCCTATCAATTTATATTTTCCTGTACATGGGTGTTTTTGGTTTTGTCTCGATTTTATAAATGATCTCAGTAAATTTATTGAACGAACCTTGCTTTATTATATAAATTACATACTGTAAGTCCATTTTAAACAAGACACCAACTATTTCTAAGAAATTAGCAATCTCCTATTGTTCGTGGAAGTTAAGCATTTAATCTACGTGCAACAAGCGAGATAGACCAATCAAACAAATCGCACGTTCGATACCGTGACTTAAAGAGTTTTGAGGGAACAAAAGAAAAATCAGTAAAAAATGCTTTCATTACAAGTTATATCTATTACACTATTAGTTTTTACTTTATGAAATCAACCCAAAAAATCATTTTTTTAGCCCAAGCTGAGTTTTAAAATATTTATATCAACACAAAAGCTACAAGTTATCTCCCTTTAAGCCAATAAACTATTTCTTTTCATTAAAACTAAAACATCTTTTTTAACTCATCGGTGACCCATATTATTATTTTTTTAAATAAACAAAACGATTTCTGTAGTTAAGTTCTTTTTTATTTCGATATTACCTCTTAACTCCTATTAGTTCAAAACGAAACAAAGTTCCTTAACAGAAATGCATGCCCCTTTCGCAGCTAGGCCGATTGTGAGCATATATGAACGGTAACGACATGTTTTTATTTCTAGTCTTATCTAGTATTTGATAAAGTTCATTTAAAGAAAAAACAGCGAAATCCTATATCTAAAATAAAGACGGATTTATACCATCGAGCTCCTGGTACCTTTGATAACTATTAACATATAAGTTAAATGATTACCTAGTAAACAAAACATATATACATTTCAACTAACAAAAATTTGTTTTGATTAAGGATTTTGCTTCTCTGTTATTTGAATTTTTGTCAGATTTTCGAGATCCTCCGATTTTATCCATGTTTGCAATTTAATAAAATGCCCACTAACAAAAAAGCCATCTTTTCTTTTCATTATTTTATTAAATTAATAAAAAAAAATATACGTCAAATAAAGGCAAAAAATATCCTTGTATTTTTTCATACTATTTGGAACAAAAAAGTTGCCAATCTTAAATGTATGAAGAATTATTTCCCGCCAAATTTTCAATGGCTTATTTCTTGAAAACAAGCACACGGACCCTTCATTTTTTATGCTTTTTTAATTTCTTTATTTATATATTATCAATTTATAAAAGTCTTTTAAAAAACATGTTATTTGTCAACAGTGAAGCGAACATCCTTAACAGTTTTGCAAAATAAAAACTGCTTTTTTAAATAATTTAAATTCAATTTGAAGAATGTGAACCTTAATTACATCGTTATAAAAAGCGAATAACAAGAGTAACTTACAAACTGTACCGTGTTGTTTTATATTGGAGTTACAGTTTAAGAAAACACACAAAATCCGTATATTTGCTATGAATGTTTAGGAAGACAATCATATGATAAACCTCCCTAATGTAAGATCAAAGTTCAAAGTATGACGTTTTGATATTACATGTGATATAATGTGTCCTATGTAGATTTCTAACGATAACACATAGATAAAAATTAAATCAAACAAATAAATGATTGTAGGTTAAGTGCATCAGTTAAATGTATTCGCATGTTATTTTTACAGTACGAAACTTTTTACAATACCAAATTGCTATGTATAGGAATTTTGATTCATAAAACAAAACAGTTTACACAGAATTGGCGAGATATAATAGTAGAAATACATGCATGAAAAAAGCGAACAGAAAAATAAAGAAGTACACAAGTCACAGCATAGAAAACTGAAGACTTAGCAACACAAACCTCAGTGATATCATGTGCTCTGGAAGGTTAAGCCGACCCTGAACAACATGGGGTACCCGTCGAGTAGCTCATGCTATTTCAAACCCGGTAAAATATTCCAATAAGGTATGTCACATTCGTGAAATATGAACGAGATTGTAGCAACAACATTAGGAACATCTCCGATATCACCTGTGAAACGGATATTCCGTAACGGTCAACCAACTCGTGTTGGCGACCGTTAAATTTACGAAGAGATTATTTCGTCATCACCACTAGGAACTCTAGATTTAATAACTTCCTTGTGAGCAGCAACCTTATATAAAAAGAATTATAATAGGAAATTCAACACCAGGAATATATACAAGAACTTTATATACTTGAACTAAATTTAACTTTCACATTTTTTTTGTGCTCATCGGAATACAATAAGTCTACGAGTATCCCGTGTGACCCCTTGTCATTTCGCTCAGCAATACTAATAAAAGATCTTGGTATACGTTTTACTCTGGCTAATCCATTTATAAGTTAAGCTTAAGTGTCACCAAAATATAGGTTTGTATGTCTTCTTGGTCTTTCAAATGTACAAGCAATTGAAACCGGAGAATAAAATATGTCCGTTGGACATATTCGATAAGTGTAGATAACAGATGTAGATGCACAATATAAAAGTGAACACCAAAATTGACATACAACAGATACTTTATAATAATCCAGAGCACTCAACTTTCTACTAAAAAAAGTAAGATTTTAAATATATTGAGCGGAAATGAGATGTTTACTTATTTTTTCTTTATTTTATATGTTGAATCTACACCTTTTTGTCATTTCTGTTTTATTGTTATTTTTATGTACTTCCTTTTTTTTAAGATTTTGGGATTTCAATCATAATGGCCTGATAAGGTAGGAAAATATTGATTAGGTTGCAGAGCATACATACCATTATAATCTAATCCATAATCGTGCAAATGAGTGCGACCATAGTTTTCATATTAATTCATAAATCTTTCGGTACAAAGCTGACGCCAGACAATCCGAGAGTATTACCTCGTACACGCACGATTTCCCATTGTGTGTGGTTATTTTTTTTGAATTTCTACCTTAAGTTTCAAACACAGGAATTGAATATAATTTCCAAACATCTTCCGCTGTTCGGATTACCCATATATTGCGATTATCCTGTGTGAACTTGTCATTCCATCAGAACATGCTGATTATATGAGTACTTGAAACTGTGGCTGATCTATTTATAAGTTCATCTAATGTGTCTTCTAAATGTACTTAAAATTAGATCCTGAGGGAAAAAAATCCGTTAGCCGCAGATCAACATTCATAACTACTCAAAGTTGGTTTCGTTATAGAAATGCGGTATTAAGAGGAAATAGGAAATAGGAAATACATTGTAATATTGTATTCTTAATCACCCCCCAAAAAAAGTACCAAGTGCAAATTACGTAATGAAACAAGTTGGCGATACACAATATAAAGATTTTCACCAAACATTATACTACTATACAACAGATACTGCATAACAATAAATGTGGTTTCTAAATAAAAGTACCAATTTCAATATTTTGAGTGCAGATGAATTGTGTAAACATTTGAATCATTTCATATATTGAATCTACAATTTTATTTGATTTTTTGTGGTATTTTATTTTTCTTTGTAAGTGAGTTTAAATTGTTCATTTCTATTTGGCTTTTTCATCTTTTTTTCGAAGACTTTGTAAATGTTTGTTTAACATTTGTTTGCTTGTATTGTTTACTAATGCGTGCTATTTATGTACGCTATTTATTGTTTTTTTTTTGATTTTTCCACTTTTATTCTCAATCTTTATATTCCTTTTTGTTTATTTCGTCTTTGTTTGTACTTTACTTATTTTTCTCCGAATATTATTTCTTCGTAACCGCATAAAAAAGCGAAAATTAAACAGAAAATATAAAAAAGAAGTTTGCACTTTATATGTGTATATCTAAGTAACACGATGAATTACATAATATAAATTCAAGTACTCATGTTGTTTCATAAAAACATTTACTTGCATTTGTATACACGAACAGATTTACCTTCGTTATTAATTACAAACAGTTTCGTGAAGTCGTTATTAAAACACATTCCATACGGACGGTAAATGCCATTGTCTTTGTTCAGCATTTCTTCACAGTTTTCCCCATCTGATGATATTCTCTGTATGTTGTTGGCATAGTAACAACCGTAGTAAATGTTACCACGCCTATCGCGTGTTACTCCTGCTAAACCTGAGACGTCCTTGCTGTATACTTGTGTTCCATCTACTTTGATACAAAGGAGTTTGTCATGACATCTAACAATCAAATGATCATGAATATCATCGTATGCTATGAAGAAAATATTATTAGATCCTTGTTGAATCGTTTTTAGAACTGTCCCATTGGGGTCTAATGTTTTGATAGTACCACCTGTACCACCAACGTAAATTCTGTCACGTCCAGCAGTAATACCATAACATGTAAATCCGACGTTAACTGTGTTGTCCTTTGTCATCTTTGTCGTATTGATGAATTGTATAGAATTCTCGTTAGGTAGGGTAATAACAGCTCTGTCCGTACCAGGTATCACAGCAACACAATAAGGTGCGGAGGAAAATTCTATCTCTGTCTCATAATCTTTACAGTCTCTGAAAACATACAGTTTGGGATCGGAGGATGCTGCATTAGTAATGAGGAGCTTATTATTATCTGTCACGGATACACTAAAAACATTTTTTACCACATCAGTATTAAATTTTAATACTGTATCTTTCTCAAAACCTCGAATGTTTTTCATTGGTTCTGCCTTTATCTGGGCTTGTTGAAATTTCTTTGGTTTGTATTGAACTTGACATGGTTGGACATACTCTAACAGTGACCCGAGAGACTCAAGCTTACCATCTTTCTTTTCGTCAAAGGTTATATCGAATTCTTGTGAATCGGATACTATCTGCTGAATCTTGGCCTCAGCGTTATGAATATTTGTTACTTGTTGGCGAAGGAAAATAAAAAGCTGATTCTTAGATCCATGATCACTCAAATAATACATCTCGTTTTTATTTTCTATGACATTGACCAAAACTTGCGATATTTCTTGCTTTTGTTTGTTGATTTCCATTTCATGTTTTTGTTGGAGAGATGACAAAGTGGTCGTTAATTCACGCTCCAAATCGTCAATTTGTTTCAAAAATTTGGATTTCACTGCTCGGATCTTCTTAGTAATTGCTGATTTAGATTCCTCCATTGATTGTAAGTTTGACTGTCTGTTATTTTCTAAAGCTTTCAATGTTGTAATAAGATGTGTTATGTCTTCCATAACATCGTTAAACAGTGCAGACTTTCTAACATCATTCGAGGCAAGTTCCAATGGGAGTACGTTCTGACAAAGCCTGTGTTCATTAGATATGCAGGCTCTACAGCATACGATCTCATGGTCTGTACAGTAATAATCTAATATCAATCCTGAATGGACATTGCAGTTTTTCTTCGCGGACATAAGGATATTAGATCCAATGGACGACAGGTCGATAACATGGTGAAACTTGAAAGCTTTGAATCTGGAATGTGATTCTGCACAGTCTGTACAAAGTCTTTCTTCACAGTCTGAGCAATACCTTGTTGCTGTTAAAGACTTGTCATCTTCAGAACAAGGATCACAGAAACTAGCTGATGCCATAGAAAAACTTCTGAAAAAATATGTTATATTTTTTTAATTCTTAAAATCGGAAGATTTCACTAGATTTCTGTATCTAAGCAAGTTTCTCTTAGCAGTAGTAGTATTAGAGAGCAAATAAATCCTGCATGCGATTTTGTACCTAGAATTTTGTTTATGTTAGAACAAGTCAATTTTAAATGATCCATAGACGACAAGAATAGTGTCACATCAACTTTTTTAACTTTAATAAAATTGAGAATGGAAATGGGGAATGTGTCAAAAAGTCAATTCATTGTAAGATGCGTTATGACCCCCACCATAGAGTAAATGATTGCCTAATTGTCCATGTTTATGGTATAAGATCGCAATGATTTTAGACTAAAACTACAAAAGCTTAAATTCCGTACTCGATACTGTTTCATAACCTAGACGTCATGTTGACTTAAATTCAAAGTGTCAGCTCGATTCTATTTCATAACCTAGACGTCATGTTGACTTAAATTAAAAGTTGATGATGTTTGAGTAAATTCAAATGTGACAACAACTGAACCAAACAAAATAGTTATCGCAGGTGCCAGACTTATAATATGAAATGGCAGACGCGCGTTTTGTCTACAATAGACTACTTAAGGTGGTACCTAACACTACAGGGAGACAACTCTGTAAAATCAGCTTAACGTTTTAATTACGTTGTATAGTTAAGGGAATATAAAGCTTCACAAAAATCAAAATAAGTGTTTGTTAAACTGCTATATAACCAGAGTAATTTTTCTGATAAAACGGTTTGTTCAAATTTTTTGAAATTTTAATATTTTTGTAAAGGGGTCAAAGTAAATACTTTGTCAACATTTTAAGAAAATTAAACGAGCCAAATGTATTTTAGTTAAAGTGTTGGGTACCACCTTAATATTACTCACACCAGTAAAAAAGCCTATATAAGTACAAAGTTGTAGAGCATTGAGGATCGAAAATTCTAAAAAAAAAATGTGTACCATATACGGTTAAGGTGAATAAAGGCAACAGTAGTATACCTCTGTTCGAAATTCATATATCGAATGAAACAAATCCAGATAACAAACTTAAACTGCGGGAGAACATCAAATATAAGAGGGATAGGAGAATTACGACTCAACAGAAACAACACATTAAAATAGGGAATGTGTCCATTGGACACAGATGATGCCCCTGCTTGCTTTTAAATAATGTTATTAATTCAAGAAGGCGCAATAGGCGATTCCGTAATGTGGACTTGATCTGAATGATGTGGCAATAAGCAATGTAAGTTGTAAATTTCCTAACATTTGAATGAACCAAACGTTAGAGGACGGAAACGAAGCATCATTCATGCGTTGTCTTTTTGTAAAGGGGAATAACTATCGAAAGGTGAAAGTGATGGCACCCAATTTCAAACGTGATCTTTTTTTTTGTGCTAATTATCATCGTTTATAAGTTTCCTTACACTTGGATCAGGCAAACTAAAATAGATGAACGAGAACCATTTTTTGTGTACAGACGAACAAGTGTAAACTGTAATGCTCCTACTACAGCGGTGGCATTTACATAGATAAGGTGGTCAGGTGTTGAAATCAGATCGGGAACGGTATAATATTCATTTGGGATAATGAGCTCATTGTTTAATGGAACATTAGCACATAAATATAGTGTTGTATTATAATTTTTGCTTAGGTTAATTTTCATATCTGTTTTTTTTTTTCATATTTCAAAACATTATCTAAACTACAAAAAAAATGAATTCGATTCAAAACACAATTTTATAAGAGACATCGTATGCGTATTGTTTTATGCACTAGACGAGCTTGACGTCTGCATTAGATTCAACAGTGACGCGAGAATCAAAACAGTTGGTAGACAAAATCAATACAACACAGCAACCATTTCTTGTAAATTTCTACAGTCAACCTTTTCTTTGCTATAAGTAATACTTTTACCAAAACAACAAGCAATGTCGATCGTATAAACGATTTCACTTCCCTAACAGTGATTTCTACTTGCATATCCATTACATAAAGAAGTATTAGATTAAAAAAAACTTACTATCCATTTAAAATAACATGTGACTAGGTTAATAGAAACAGAATAAAGAAAATATTGTTTAAATATTTACTTTCGGTTTTAACCATATCTACCTGAGCTAGTTTAACTATTCTTTAAAAACCATTGCAAAACTAAGAAAATATACCTGATTGGTTCACGTAAAGTCTACAGATTAAGAATAAACTAAATTAAGTGAACGAAAACATGTTTTCGTGTACAGACGTACATGAGTAAAACGTAATGCTCTCTGCATGGCGGTGGCATATAAATAGATAAGTGGGATGAGTGTCGCAATCGGATTGTGAATAGTGTGATATGAAATTGAAATAATGAGCACATTGTACTATAGAAAATTAGCACATAAATTATATTTTTTGCTTAGTTTTATTTTTTATATTTGGTGTTTTTTTAATATTTCAAAACATTACATAATCTTCAAAAAATGAATTCGATTCAATACTCAAATCTTATTAGAGACATTGTATGCACTGGCCGCGCTTGACGGCTACATTAGACTAAACAGTGACGCGGGAAACAAAACAGTTGGTAGACCAAATCAATACAACACACCAAACATGTCTTACTACAGTCAACCTTTTGTTTACTAAAAGTTAAAAAAAAAATTCAACAACAAGCGATGTCGACCGTTTTACCGATTCGCACTTCGCTAACAGTGATTTTTACTTGCATATTAATTACATAAAGAAGTAGCAGAGAAACATAAATACTATCCATTTGAAATCAAATTAATTTGTTTTTCAAAACAGAAATATTTTAAAGTAACATGTGACTAGCATAACAGAAACGCAATAAACATGATAAAGAAAGGATTGTTTACTTTCGGTTTTAATAGTATCTGCATAGTAACCTAGTTTAGCATTGTTTAGCTCTTCGTTAAAAAAAAACCATTGCAAAACAATAAGAAAACATACCTGATTTGTTTACGTAAAGTCTGCCGATTAAGAATAAACCCACGATGGTTATACTGTTTAACTTGAAATACTGGTTCTTGAAGACAAAACTACGTTAACAACTGTGTGATGTTTATCGATTTTAAACACTACGTGGCGCTGTTATCCGCCTAGTTACACATGTTACACTTCCTGGTTAAAAATAAATCACACGAACTGAATATTCCTGCCAAACGATTTTTCACTACAAAACAATTATTTGTTGCTAGAGTTTTTATAAAACAAAATTAAAAAAAAATATTACAATAGATATTCATGACAGTTGCAGGGAATCATTATTTTCGATTTTATGATTTAAGGATTTATTGACCATGTTGACATGCACAGACAGGCGTCAACATGGTCAAAGCGAACATTTTTAAAATACCTTTCCAATTATGAAAAAAAACATGGTTTGTTATACAAATGTATCGCTTTAAAATGAATATTTTATATTCACTTTACCAATGTTTACCACATTGTTTATTCACTTTTCATTTATACGCAATGATGGGCAATGACAGACATAGTTCGGAGATATACAATTGCAAACAACAACATATACTATTAAGAAGATATATAAGTGTCAATGATACACTTCTCCGTCTTATATCCGGTTTGTAAAAGGAGCTAAAAAGGAGTTAAAAAAGGCCCCATAAGTCATTAGTGAAAAAACATCCAAACGGGAAAACAAACGGTCTTCTCTATATAAAAACGATAAACGAAAAATACTTATGAACCACATCAACACACGATATAGCCTTTATTTAAAAATCAAATAAAAAGCCTACAAATAATCAACCTCCACAAAAAAAAATGTAAAAAACTGAAGTTTCACAACTGTAAGTAACACGAAAAAGTTTAAAAAAAGACTCAATGTACGTGGACGGTTTTGGTTTGTAAAACAGAAATACTTAAACTTCACCCAATTTTCAAACAGAAAAATTCGAAAGATCTACTGCTTAACCTTCGATCACAATCTATGCAATTTTGCAGCCACATAAAAACTTTTGATTTTTCTACGTTATATTCTACTATTCCCCATGCTCAGTTGAAAGATCGACTTCACCATCTCATTAAACAGAGCTTTTTCTATAAAAATTGGAATCGTAGATACAAATTTCTTGTTTTGGGTTACAATAATTAATATTTTGTGAAGAATCACACTGATTCTTCCAGAAAATATACTGAAGATGACATTATAAAAATGCTGGACCTTTTGATCGACAAAATATTTGTTGAGTTTGGAGGATTTATATGTCAAAAGACAGTCGGTATTCCAATGGGTACTAATTGTGCACCCCTACTGGCTGATTTGTTTTTGCACTCGTATGAAGCAGAATTCATTCAGAACCTTCTATAAGACAAAAAGAAAGAGCACCTTGCGAAATTCTTTAATTTTACTTTCCGATATACATGTATTGATGATGTTCTATCATTGAATAACCCATACTTCAGCCAATACTTACATCTCATATATCCCAGTGAACTTGAAATTAAGGATACTACTGATACTAGAAGGACTGCTCCATACCTTGATCTTTTCCTCAATATTGACGTAGATGGACGACTTCACACGAAAATCTATGATAAACGGGACGATTTCAACTTCCCAATTATCAATTTCCCATTTCTCAGCAGTAAAATACTGCTCCAACAAAGTTATGAGGAGGACAGATTAAAATTGACACTCCGTAAATTTTATGGACACCATCACGAATTTGTGGATCCAGACGATGTGTCTTTAACCAAACTAGCTAAGGACATTTTTACCACATGGTAGATTGTGGTTTGTCATTATGTCGTCTAATCTTTTAATTACCAAACGTGACTTATTCCCGATTGTGACTGTTTTGTTGAATGTGAATTCGCATTACTATAAGACGTATATCTGTATATTATGTAATGTTTACTCTTCTCTCCACAGGAGCTGGAGTTAAAATATATATTATCAACCAACCAAGTTACGGTACTTGTCTATCCCAAATTCATGTATTTAGTTTAAATGTTAAATGTTACATTTGTAATTCTCATCGGATTTTGTCAAATGTGTTGACGTCTTTATTTTTACATTTATGTGTTATGGAAAGAAAAAAAAATCACCGCTTCATTTTTTTAAATTTAATTTTGTTCAACGTAATCTGTACGATAATTTACGTTTAAAGTGGATTCACAACAAACTGGACATATATATATTATAGTTATTTGCAATTAATATGTATTGTAATATGCGTTGTATTTAAATGTAATATCAGTATTTAGTTCTAATATAATCTTAAATCTATCCTAATTCCATCTTACTTTTGAATTATAGTTTTTCATCTGTGACAACATTTTTGCACTGTTTCAGAAATTTCATGATGCTTTTTGTTATCTATTAATCATGTGTTTCTTTGTCTAAAATGTTCTCCTATTTATTTGTATTGTAGTCCTGTTATATTATCTTGTCATTTCAATGTTATAGTAAACATTGCCATTAAAGTGCAAGGTTTGGCATGCAACGAAACCAGGTTCAACTCACCATTTTTTTCCTTTAAAAATGTCCTGTACCAAGTCAGGGAGATGGCCATTGTTATTTTATTGTTCGTTTCATTGTGTGTTACATTTTAAAGTTGCGTCGTTTGTTTTCTCTTATTTTTGAGTGTAAATTCACATTGCGATAAGACGTGTCACGGTACTTGTCTATCCCAAATTCATGTATTTGGTTTTGATGTTATATTTGTTATTCTCGTGGGATTTTGACTGATACTTGGTCCGTTTCTGTGTGTGTTACATTTCAGTGTTGTGTCGTTGTTCTCATCTTATATCTAATGCGTTTCCCTCGGTTTTAATTTGTTACCCCGATTTTGTTTTTTGTCCATGGATTTCTGAGTTTTGAACAGCGGTATACTACTATTGCCTTTATCTAAGTGTACGTCAGATCTTCCATTTTTAGTTTGTGGCTGTTAGTTTCGTTAGACATGTGGTGATTAGAGTTTTATGATAATTTCTATGTATACTATGTATTTACCAACGTTGAGCACTAGAACCGTTGTAAAATTTTACATATTGTACACATATATCTGTCTTATGATGGAGAATAGCCAATTGCTTTCTTTGGGTCCTGTACCAAGTCAGGAAGATGGCCATTGTTATTTTATTGTTCGTTTCATTGTGTGTTACATTTTAAAGTTGCGTCGTTTGTTTTCTCTTATTTTTGAGTGTAAATTCACATTGCGATAAGACGTGTCACGGTACTTGTCTATCCCAAATTCATGTATTTGGTCTTGATGTTATATTTGTTATTCTCGTGGGATTTTGACTGATACTTGGTCCGTTTCTGTGTGTGTTACATTTCAGTGTTGTGTCGTTGTTCTCATCTTATATCTAATGCGTTTCCCTCGGTTTTAATTTGTTACCCCGATTTTGTTTTTTGTCCATGGATTTCTGAGTTTTGAACAGCGGTATACTACTATTGCCTTTATTTAAGTGTACGTCAGATCTTCCATTTTTAGTTTGTGGCTGTTAGTTTCGTTAGACATGTGGTGATTAGAGTTTTATGATAATTTCTATGTATACTATGTATTTACCAACGTTGAGCACTAGAACCGTTGTAAAATTTTACATATTGTACACATATATCTGTCTTATGATGGAGAATAGCCAATTGCTTTCTTTGGGTCTTTTTGCTGTTTTAAGAGTTTGGTAACTGAAGCTTATGTATTCTCCTGATTTCATTTAATTCTTATGTAACTCAATTTTTGCGATTTAATGATATTACACGTTTACGTGATACTGTATGTTCTTTTCATATTACCATGTTCAAAAAATGTATATTTACATTAATCTGATAATGTCGAGGCCTTCAATAGCTAGCTAAGTGGTTTATGTTTTTATTTCAATTGTTGAAGCTGTATGTGACATATACTTGCTTATGTATGTCAATGTGTCTGTTGTGAAGAGTTGTCTCATTGGCAATCATAACAAATCTTCTTATTTTTGTATTAGCTCGAAAACATACTCTTTTTGATTGACTTTCTTCGACTTATTACACGAGTCATATCCTATATAAAAGAAATAATGAAAATCAAATAAGCTGTCTACTAAGAATAATAATTGAAATGAAAATCCAACGACACGAAATATCCCCTCAAACCTGAAAGAAAGAAGGACTCCCAGAAGAGTAGACAGTTTGAACAGGTTAGTGGTCATCTGAGTTAAAGATTTTTAATATGCACGGTTGGGATGACCCTTTCACCTGAGCTTCGACGTTGTTCGTGTCAAGTATTGTTACTCGAGCCTTGCAGATTAAATAAGATATACTGGTTTGCTTGTTCCATAATTATAACAAACAGTATAATGTCAAACTTTTTCTGGCATCAATCACTTTGTCAAACTGTCATTGAATTCAATGTCATTTTGATATAAGCTCTTCTATTTACCAAAGACCAGTATTTCAATGCAACATTTCAAAATATTTCATTTTCTATTTCTGTATTCAATGATACTGGTGACTATACTTAGTTGTTTTTAATTGACATTCAAACTCATTCTAAACAGTTTCTCGGTAACTTTTCCAATTGCTACAATTCATTTACTTTAAAAACCTTAAAAGATTTGAATGAAACCTTTGCAGGGTTTTATTTAGGATTTAGAGATAACATCTGAAGTATCATATAAAATACTTTTGTTTCTTTTTAGGATTTTTTGCAGTAAATATTAATAGACAGACATTATAACATTACTTTATTCTGAAAAGACTTTGACAAAGCTTTTTATTAAGATTAAGAATTATCATCAGATCTGCAGAAAACATTTTGATAAAACAAATCTGTATTTTACTGATAATTTACCTCCAGGCCATTATTTTTATAATCAGCCTGACACGAGGACGAACAGTGGAATTCTTTCTATTTCGTTGTTAATATCAAAAAAGAAATAGGTAGATTTGTAAGTTACTTTTATGTCCTCTTTCCTAAATGACGTATGGGTATATGAGACAATATCTGAAAAAGTCTAATTGCCATGTCCCGCCTTTCACCAGCAATTATTTATTTATTCAGACTTTTTTTTGGAAAATTTATGTTTTAGTATTAACTCGAGTATATAATGCACCATCTGCAAACCAATTGAACATTCATTTTGATATTTCATCAAATGAAATATTATAATTTAAATGGTCATCCATCACCCCCAACCCCCCCCCCCCCCCCCAAAAAAACAAAATCATATCTGAAAATAAAATTATTCAAACAATATCTAAATTAAGTAAACAGCCTTCCTATTTTCACAAATCTGATAGATTATATAATAAAAACTTCTCCATTACTGGTCTTATTTACTAAGATCGAAAGCATGTAAGAAAATTTAGCATTTTAAGGGTCTTTTGAATGTTGTCCCCAGGTGTACCTTTCCTCCTGTTACCGCAGATTTTTCCACCTGTGGACACGTTTTAAAGACCAAATATTTATTTCTTGTAATGTAATGTCAAAAGCATCATTTCTATGAATCTATTATGTTAAGTGAATAGCCAGTTTACAAAAAATGAACAGAATATGGAGAAAAATAATTTTGTTGTTCTCTCCTGCTACAGCCTTTTTGTGTACCTTCTTAGTATATTTCATTGTCATCACTATAACAGTACATACAATTGAAAATGGAAATGGGGAATGTGTCACAGAGACAACAACTCGACCATAGAAAAAACGACAACAGAAGGTCACCAATAGGTCCTCAATATAGCGAGAAACTCCTGCACCAAGAGGCGTCCTACAGCTGTCCCCTAAACAAATATTTACTAGTTCAGTGATAATGAACGCCATACTAATTTCCAAATTGTACACAGGAAACTAAAATTAAAATAATACAAGACTAACAAACGCCTGAGGCTACTGACTCGGCGGGGTTAAACATGTTCATGTGATCTCAACCCTCCCCTATACATCTAGCCAATGAAGAAAAGTAAACGCATACCACTACACACGCACATTTAAATTCAGTTCAAGAGAAGTCCGAGTCTGAAGTCAGAAAATGTAACCAAAGAAAATAAACAAAATGACAATAATACATAAATAACAACAGACTACTAGCAGTTAACTGACATGCCAGCTCTACTATATGCCAACCATTTCATTTAATATAAGGTATCATCACCATGTTAAAATTTCAGAGTAAAATACAGCATATTGAATGAAAAAATAGGTTTTATTGCTTTTGATATAACAGCAGAGAACATTGTGCAATTATATTACATTGTAGTATAGTAGATTAGAAACAGATAGGAATTTATTTTACCTAGGCAGATTTTTCATTTTGAAAAAACAGTTTCAAAAGATAAATGACATTGTTTGCTGTTATCTTCCAATTCTGACCAATCATAAATGATGTATTTTTCTTAAACAATAAAATAAAGCATTTTTCTGGAGAAAAAAATCCTTTCTGTTACCAACTCTGTCCTGATATCGTTGTCCTGTTACTCAAGAATCTTTAAGTTACCGACATATCTGACTATATTTTAGTTTATCTCTAAACATTTTGTAATACAAATGCTAAACCCAAGATTGTCATTTACTGAACTATTACAGGATATCATAGAAAACCATAAATAGTGTCTTAAACTTATTTCTCATTCCCATTTTAAACTTTTAAAATTGATTCATTTTGGTAACAGGAAAGAACTTGATTTATTTTGTACCGTTTTTGAAATTTCAATTATAAACACATTTAACAAATGTTTGAATCACAGATAACAGTTCCTAACAGACAAATGTTTCTATAATTTCACTATCAGGACAAGAATATTCAGATTATCTAAAAATTATAATTAGTTGTGCAAAACCAATCTTTAAACGTGTCCCATCCTACACACAGAAGAATTATCCTAGCGTTTAATTTTTGTTTGTTTTTAAAGCTGAATAATATACGGTACTTTTACAAAATTCTCACAAGTTATGATCATTTGTCATATGGCATTATGAATTTCAATTGCATACCATTTTACACACCATGAAAATAACTAGAGCCTGTATCGGTCACCTGTATCCACTATGTTTTTTTTTAGAAATTATGTAAATTAAGGTCTAATCATATTAAATAGTAATAAGCACCTTAATAAAGATTGAGGCCAAATTAAGTTAAAAAAAAAGACCAGTAGTAAAATTAAAAGCGGAGAATGTTTGAATTTCTTTTATAAGAAATACCAATTAATTGGAAAAAAAATACTTAAAAAGTAAAATCACAAAAAAATACTAAACTTAGTGGAAAATCAATTTCAAGTCCATAATCACATGGCAAAATCAAATAAAAAAACGCATCAAAAACGAATGAACGAGAACTGTCATATTCCTTGCTTGGTATAGGCATTTTCAAATGTAGAAAATGGTGGATTAAACCTGGTTTTATAGCGCTAACCATCTCACTTTATTGATAGTCTCATCAAATTCCGTTTATTTACATTGGTGCGTTCAACAAAATATTCACAACATGGGTACATCAGTCATCATCGTATAACAATTTCAAAAGGAACAGCTTAACAGAACACAAACACATTTACGAATACATTGATTCATTTGAGTGTCTAACGTCAGAAATTTGTAGACGTCACATAAAGGATAACACCTCAAATATAATGTCATTTCACGATTTTGGTCACGTTGACTTTTGAGTAGATCTTTCTTTGCATGATATTTTTGCGGTTTATGAAGACTCCTTGTCATTATTCACATTATTTTGTCAAGTTGTGACCTATTGAATTATTTTTTTTTACAATTTTCCCAAAGACTTTCATAGTAAACTCCTATGTATTATTTTTAGCCATGGCAGCCATTTTGGTTTGTGGACGAGGTCATCAGATACATTTTGCAACCAAGATATCCGAATGAAAATTGTAGCTAATTCTATGTTGCCCAGTAGATTAAGTGTTTTACCAAAAATTATTGATAATGTACTATTTAGAGTGATCCAATCCAATAGATCTGAACCTGATGAACATTTTGACCGCTTTTCGTATTTTCTCTTAAGATTTTAATTTCAAAGATATAAGCCAAAAACTACAAGTTACACCTATATTCTAGTGTAAGCATTATCGGGCTTGATGGTTGGCAGGCATCTTTGGACAGAATTTTCACTGGATTCCCTAGCGATTATTGTGGTCAAGAAGTTTTGTTGACTTTGTCTGTGTAATTTCATAGGAGAAGACTTTTCGTAAAGATTATACTAATGTACAAAAAATGTTAATAATTGACAAAATAACGAAAGAACTCCCTAAGGAGTCAATTGACAATTTAAGTTATGTTGACTTATCTAAATTTGCTGAACATGATTGCTTTTTAAAATTCATCTGTATCTATAATAATCTTCAAAATATTAACCAAAAACTGGCGAAAAAAACTAAAAATTACTCAGTCATAGACAACAATCAAACAACAGGTTCATTAGTCCTTTTGACAATTACCGATATGATTCTGTTATTACACACTTTTTAAACAAAGTCCTTCCCTTTGTCAAACGTAGACTGGTTATATACCGGAAAAAGAAATGCAATTTATGATCAATTGATTGTGATGTATCGGTGGTTTACCTTGAACTTATTGTTCACCAATTAATTTTTTTATGATGTCAAAAGTATTTTAGCTTTACAACAAGATTTAAGAAAATTCAAGGTTACTCACATTACGCAAAGGTTAATTTGCACTTTCTGGTAGCTCTCCATTGTAAAAAAAATTAACGTCCTTCACAAGGGAGACAACAAAAAATGGATCTCTAAATACAGGGTTGATTACGGGAATAGGCAAATAGACTATTGCTCTATGAGGTTTGTTACTCAAGTTGTTCACGTGGTTATTTCATCTGAGGTCGGATGTAAATGTTGAGCTGTCATATCTATTTTGGTGTTGACTGATTCATAATCATGACCATATATATAACTGTACTTTGTTGCAACGGTTTTGTTTTTCCTGTAGAATGTGAGTTCATTATTAATTTTTCGGATAGAAGAACATTACCCTTTTCGTTTTTAACTACGAGGTTTCTTCAGATCCTTGTTTTAATCATTGAAATCTTTGTTTGATGATATTGTGATGTAGACTGCTTGTGTAAACTGATGTGTAGACCATTTATTTCATATAATAAGAGATGATTTGCCTTGTTGTTAACGCACCAGGAACCTAATCTTAACAACACATCGGTTAACACAAGGACCTATTAACCTTATGCAGAGTTCATTTATAGACGATTATGGCTTCTGTTTGTGATCAGACAGGGTTACCCACGAGAGTGAAAAATTTGAATAACTATCGATCATCATCTATCTTGAATATCCTAGCATTGCCGGCCACACCAAACTATTACGTTCGGAACAAAGTCCTACGTACCGGAAATGATCCTAACAGGTCGATATACTTTTTGAAGATATACTTTATTTTATTCTTAATTAAAAACTGAACGTGAAAAATCTTATTCCGCATTAAACAAAGTAATGCGATTCTTTGGTTCTGTCATTTTCTGAGCCTATTGTATTTGTCTTGGTTTATATCAATTAAACTTGACACGGTTTCATATTTTCAGAAAGGAACAATAGAGATTCAATCTTTTCTTCTTTTGAATCAAAAGCGATTTCGACTTCTTGTGAATCAGATATTATCTGCTTATTTTTTACCTGTCCATTGAATATGTGTCACATGATAACACAAGGATATAAATAACTGATTATTCGACCCATGATCTTTCAAAAAATCCATTTCGTTTTTGTTTTCCTTTAATTTGTCTAAGACTTTTGATGTTTCTTCTTTTTGTTTGTTGATATATGCCTCATGTTTTCGTCGAAGAGTTAACACACGTGCAGTAAGTTCACTTTCCAAATAGTCAATCCGTTTTATTAATTTTGATTTTGCTGATTGAATCTTCTTAGTTATTGCTGATTCAGCATTTATTAGTAATTGTAAGTTTGACTGTCTGTTATTGTCTAAAGCTTTCAATGTTGTAATAAGATGATTTATGTCTTCCGTTACATCGTTAAACAGTGTAGAATTTTTAACATCCTTCGAGGCAAGTTCCAATAGAAGTATGGTCTGACAAACCCTGTGTTCAATAGAAGTACAGTATCTACAACATACGCTCTCATGATCTGTACAGTAATAGTCCAAAAGCATCTCTGAATGGATGTGGCAATTTTCCTTCCTAGACGTAAGGATATTGGATCCAATGGACGACAGGTCGATAACATGGTGAGATTTGAAAGCTTTGAATCTGCAATGTGATTCTGCACAGTCTGTACAAAGTCTTTCCTCTCAGTCGGAGCAATACTTTGTTGCTGTTATAGACTTGTCGGCTTCAGAGCAAGGACCACATAAACTAGCTGATGCCATCGGAATTCTTCTGAAAACAAAGGATATATCTGCTTAAATTTACCTTAATTCAAAAGTTGTGCCTGATTTTTAGATTTAAAAAGTACTAACATACAGTCATGGCGGTTAAGGGCGAACAAATCCTGGAGGCGATTTTGTATATCACATTTTGCTCTTCATAGCATTTCTAAGAACATACTGTTCTTTTTCTTTTTAAATGGCCGAAAAGAAATGGTTAATGACTTACACGACCACAGCATGGTCAACAATGTCCTGTTATTTAAAATTGAAGATTGAATATTGTATCCTAATAATTACATTACATGTTTGTTTCATTATACTACGCTATTTTTATTGACTAACAGGATATTCACGTCATTCTGACAATTAACCATCATGTAATATTCATGATGACACAAGCCTCCACCAAAAAATGAACAGATAAACAAAAGAAAAACTTGATAGATATTTTTTTTATAATCCTAGCAAAAATGTCTTTATTAGCATTTTTATACGGTTGTTCAAGCTTTACCATGAACATTTACATGTATAGAAAGAAGCGCGTCGGTGCTTCATTCAAATGTTCTTCAGTCAATGCTTTTACATCCCAAAATAATTACGAAAACAGAAGCATTCAATTATTCTTTGAATGGTACAGGGCAGCCACGAATTTAAGTGTTCAACGAATAACAAATGTCCAAAAGGAATGTATGAAGATTTACGAAAACCACGAATTTAAATATCCACGAATAAGCAAGTTTTCCTTAATCCACAAAAATTGGTATCCACAAAAATTAATGAATCCATAGTATAATGTTTGTTACCTTTTCTTTAAATGTAATGACGGTTTTGTCATATGCATATAACCAAATTGTTTATTTTAAAGTGTCTTTAAACTAAAATAACAAATCAATGTAAGGAATTCCGATCATTTGAAATAAATGTTATCTAACAAAACAGCAGTTATTTTTTTATACTGTTTTCATCTTTTCTTATAGAAAAAATTTAGCTTCACTTCCTGCTTCCTGCAGTCCAAAACGTTCTGTTCTAGTGACACTTTCATATTTTTTCCTTCTAAAACGACGTCGTTCTTTCGTCGTCTTAATTTCATAGAGAATAAATTAATTCAGCAATTTTCAAGGTCTTGCTTCATTTCACAAAATTTGCACATTCAATTAATTGTATAAAACACAACTCAACACACAATAGTATACATTTACCTAACAACAACCGATTTCGGTCTTTCAAACGATTCGCACTCTTCTGATAGTGATTTTTTTATAAAGAAGATAAACTATAAGAACTTTATCCATTTGAAACGAAATTAAAGTTTTATAAGAAAACGAAATATTTTGTTGTAATAGTTTAACAGTAACGCAATAAAGAACGGATTATTTCCTTTCGGTTTAAACAATATCAACCTAAAATTAGCTCGTCGTCAAAACAAACAATAACACTGATAAATTAAGAAAACTTACCTGTTGGATTTAAACAAGATCAACAGATTCAAAATTAACCACGACTTTTCTGCTGTTTAACCTGCAATACTGGCCTTTAAAGCCAGCACTAAGACAATACTAGAACTAACTGTAGAAAGTATATTTAGGGATGATAAAGATTGATGTATGATATATTTAAACACTACGTGGCGCTGTTAATAGCCTAACATCCTGCGACACATCGGTTAAAAATAAATTAGAAAAAATAGCAATTTCATGCTAAAGTCAAATAATGTTTTGTTATAATTTGTTGACTAAAAATCAAAAAAGACATAACCAAATATTACAATAGTTAATTGTGCATGCAGCAGCAGAGGTATTTTATTTTTTTTGCGATTTAATGTTTAAAAAATTTATTGATAAAGAAAAGCGTGAACGCCAACATTCAATATAACGACTTTCCAATACTGAAAACAGCAATGCAATATTTTTTTTATCTATTAAGTTTGTACCCAACACTTTGACTAATATTAATTTAGCACGTTTAATTTTCATAGAATTTGGATAAAATGTTTATCATGTTATAGTTCTATGAACGTTTGAAAAAAAATTCAAATTTCAAAAAACTTGAACCAATCACTTTCTTGGGAAATAATGGATAAGTATATAGCACTTTGACATTTTGATCATTGATAACCTTAATATAAATTCCTAACACTATAACGTGTGTAAAACGTTTTGGCTGATTTTACAGAATTATCTCCCTGCAGTCTTAGGTACTACCTGAATGAGGAATATTGTATAATTATTCACCTTACCGTGTTGATTTTTCACTTTTTATTTATACGCAATGATGGCCAATTACAGCCGTTACAGTTCGCGGAGAAACTATCAACAACATATATCCTATATGAATATGGGGGTAGGGGTGGGGTGGGTTTTTATAGTTCGGGGAAAGACAAACAAAAACATTAATCCTATATTTATAAAAAAAAAAAAAAAAAAAAAAAAAAAAAACCTCGAATGAACTTTTTTGAACAGATTTGGTATGTAAAAACTAAATAGTGAGTCCCCACTGCATTTCATTTTTAGTCATTGGTTTTATTGTATGCCATATCTCTTTTTGTTGTTTATTAGCATATAACTAATTTTCTTGCGGCTAAATGAAGGCATAGTTCGTTCATTTTCACTTACAAATGAATGTTTGGAGCTTTTAATGTAAGTTTCAGAAATTTTACTTGATGAAATTTTAATAAAAGAATCATTTTCAAAACATTGGTTCTAAAACTGAACGCAAACTCGAGTGAAATTAAAGTTGCTCGTGTACCATGGGGGACACATTTCCAACGCAATGTATGTTATGACCATCCTCATTATTATGGTATATTATAAAAACGAATGAATGTAATTACATTAATAAGTTGGAGAGATAATTCCTATTTGATTTTTTTCACAAATATTTACTTTAAGACTGAGCATGATTGCTATATTAACCTTACATAATAGCAACAAAACAAACATTACAAACACCTGCATATTTCTTTATATATTTGAACATAACAAACAGCCTCTACCATCTATGTTCTAAGAAAAGGCACTCAACTTTTACAGGAAAAATAGCAAATCGGCAAAAATGTGTCCGTGGCGAATATGTGCCACCTACTCTATGTTGTGTTTGTTCCTTTATTTTACCATGTACAAAAATTCTATATTTACATTTGTCATTTCAGGGACTTTAATAGCAGGCTATGTGGTATAGGTTTTCAATGTTCATGTTGTATAACATGTATATTTACTTGCACTTGTATACATGTACGGTCTTGTCTTTGTCATTAATAACAAACAGTTTTGTGAAGTCTTCGTTAAAACACATTCCCAATGGACGTTCAATGCCATTGTCTTTGTTTAGCATTTCTTCACAATTTTCTCCATCATATGACATTCTTTGTATGTTATTGGTCTCATAACCGCCAAAATAAATGTTCCTCTGTCGATCAAGTGTTAAACCTGCTACTCCTGAAACGTCCTTACTGTAAACTAGTGTTCCATCTAACTTGATACAAAGGAGTTTACCATAACATCTAACAATCAAATGATCATGAATATCATTATATGCTATGTTGTAAATATAAACAAATCCATGTTGAATTGTTTTAAGTATTATTCCATTGGTGTCTAATGTTTTGATAGTACCACCTGTACCACCAACATAGATTTTGTCACGTTCAGCAGCAATACCATAACATGTAAATCCAACGTCAACTTTACCATCCTTTGTCATCTTTGTCGTATTTATGAATTGTATAGCCTTTTCGTTAGGAAGGGTAATAACAGCTCTGTCCGTACCAGGTATCACATCAACACAATAAGGTGCGGAGGAAAAAGCTATCTCTGTCTCATAATCTTTACAGTCTCTGTAAACATACAGTTTGTGACCGGATGATGCTGCATTAGTCATGAGCAGCTTATTATTATCTGTCACTGATACATCTCGAAAAGCATATTTTTCGCAAATTTTAAGTTTTAATTCTGTATCTTTCTCAAAACCTCGAATGTTTTTCATTGGTTCTGCCTTTATCTGGGCTTGTTGAAATTTCTTTGGTTTGTATTGAACTTGACATGGTTGGACATACTCTGACAGTGACCCGAGAGACTCAAGCTTAACATCTTTCTTTTTGTCAAAGGTTATATTGAATTCTTGTGAATGGGATACTATCTGCTGAATCTTGGCCTCGGCGCTATGAATATTTGTTACTTGTTGGCGAAGGAATATAAAGAGCTGATTCTTAGATCCATGATCTCTCAAAAAATCCATCTCGTTTTTATTTTCTATAACATTGACCAAGACTTGCGATATTTCTTGCTTTTGTTGGTTGATTTCCATTTCATGTTTTCGTTGGAGAGATGACAAAGTGGTCGTTAATTCACGCTCCAAATCGTCAATTTGTTTCAAAAATTTGGATTTCACTGCTCGGATCTTCTTAGTTATTGTTGATTTGGATTCCTCCATTGATTGTAAGTTTGACTGTCTGTTATTGTCTAAAGCATTCAATGTTGTAATAAGATGCGTCATGTCTTCCATAACATCGTTAAACAGTGCAGACTTTCTAACATCCTTCGAGGCAAGTTCCAATGGGAGTACGTTCTGACAAAGCCTGTGCTCATTAGATATACAGGCTCTACAGCATACGATCTCATGATCTGTGCAGTAATAATCCAACATCATTTCTGAATGGACATTGCAGTTTTTTATCGCAGGCATAAGTTTATTGGATCCGATGGACGACAGGTCGATAACATGGTGAGATTTGAAGGCTTTAAATCTGCAATGTGATTCATCACAGTCTGTACAAAGTCTTTCTTCACAGTCAGAGCAATACTTTGTTGCTGTTGAAGACTTGTCAGCTTCGGAACAAGGATCACATAAACTAGCTGATGCCATAAGAAAACTTAAAAAAAAAAAAGGAGAAGTGTGGTTTTATTTTACTCTAAATCAAAAGATTTTTCTACATTTTCTGTATTGTATACAAGTTTTTCTAAGCAGTATAAGCAATCAACATTTGCAATTTAGAATTGAAACTTAATGACATTTTTTTTTAAACGCAACTTGTAATTAATCGAAATGATATATGACTAAAACTACCAGAGTCAAACCATCCATAGTCAAATTTTGAGATGTTCAGTATATTCAAATGCGACATTAAATACACAAAAACTCAAACATGCATAAATGTAAGTGTTGCATGTTTGAAAACAAGGTAAACTAGCCTTTTATGGGCCTTTTAGTGCTAACTGTTAAGTGTGAGCCACGCCACCGTGTTGAAGACCGTGCATTGACCTATAATGGTTTACTATTACAAATTGTGACTTGTATGGAAAGTTGTCTAATCATGCTAATGAAAACTCATTCCACATCTTCTTATAACTACATTGTACAAATACCAATAAATATGGGGTGATGATGTTCCTCAGTCATAACAACTTTTCATCATTACCGAACTGAACAAAGAAATAACACGACGGGTGCCGTATACGGTGCAGGAAATGCTTATCCTTCCGGAACACCTGATTTTACTCCCATTTTTTATTGGAGTTCGTGTTGTTTCTTATTTATTATTTATAACTGTTGATGTAAATGTCGTTTGGTTTTGTGAGACTTTGTTTACTCCTTGGTTTTGATTGTTATTGTCTTTCAACCAGAACAGAAAAGGAATAAAATAGACGAGAGACATAATTTACCTAGTAGAATTGGCAATAAGCATATTCTAATGATTTAACACTGGACACTTTTAATTTGCAAAACACTCATTTGCAAATCCGCCGCCGCCTCAAACAAAAGCTACAATATCATGTTTATAACCAAAATGTGCGGAATTACATGGGATTCAGTAATTTCATTGGTTTTCTACTGTTTCTTTCATATTTATTTTGCAATAATAAAAACATGGGATTTTCAATATCCCATGGGACAGGGCAAAATCCCATGGGATTGACCATTATCCCATGGGATTTTGGTTAAATCCCATGGGATTTTTTTTAGTCCCATGGGATAATTGTAGTCCCATGGGATTTTTAATATCCCATGGGACAAATTAAAATCCTATGGGATTCTAATTGGAAAATATATAGATATAAATATACAGTAATGTGTATGTTACAATGTATTCTAATTGGTAGTTAATTATTATAATATGAGTCTTTTTAATTGAATATCTTTTTTTCTTGGGAAATGTTAATTTAGCATATATTGTTCTATAACTGTTCAAAAATAAACTTTTAAATAACAAAGAAGATAATGTATTTAAGTATCAAACTATGTTTATTCACGAATTATAAAATACTTTCTTGAAACACAATTATTTACCATTTGAAATCAATAAAAACTCTATTGTTAGGCTTAACATACTACATGTACTAGTAGCTATTTAAGTAAATCTATTTTTTTCACAATATCCCTCAACACAAAACATAAATAGTTTCTTATCATCCAGCATTGTTTGATGGTATAGTCCACTTTTTGGTCATTCAGCACAGAACTTTGACATTATTGTGGTTTCAATATTTTTTTGAATTTAAAAGAACTTCAAATCATTGACTGAGTGATGAAAATAATAACTGATCCAACTTTTGTCTTTGAATTTATTCTGGTCTTGTTTTTATGTTTTCTCCATTTATTCTAGGTGGTGAATTTCAATCCTTCTGAAAAAGAACCAATAAAATCTAAAGTAATGTATTATACAAAATTGTTTGCATACATGTAGCAATAATATGATTTTCAATAAAAAATAGCTATGCGGTATGGATTTTACTGATTGTTAAAGGTTGTCCAGTGTCATCAGTTGCTAACGGCCTACATCCTTTGGTCTCTAACGGAGGGTTGTCAAATTAGCAATATACCCCATCTTCCTATTCTAATACCATATAACAATCAATTAATTTGTTCTTCTTTATAACATTTGGGTATTTTCCCAGTTTAAATATATACATAATATATATACATTTGTACTGTAAATTCAGAATTAATGCGAGTTTTTTTTATTGCAAAAATGCAACGGAGTTGTAAACGCAATAATTTAAACTCGCATTATGAAATATTTTATATGGATTAAACAGGATTTTTCTCAAAATCGTAAAATTTAAAATCGCATTTAAGTCTTAAATGACAGAATCGCAATAATAAATGCACGCAATAATTTATGAATTTACAGTATAAAGATCAATTTTAAAACTGACAACTATAATAACATTCCATTATTTACAAGAATTTGCAATATATTATACCAAATGCAGACAACAGAAACAATATTTCTTTAACTTTTGAAGTTCTGACAGATTTCAATTTGTGTTTTATTTCAATGAAAAGATACCTTAAACTCTTTGAACATATTGGAAATTATAACATTGATACAAAAAAATTATGTATGTTTCATCCTTATTTTTTGTGTTGTTGGCTTGCTGTTTCATTTTAATATACATTTATACATACATCAATAATCTTCTTTTTTATTAAAAGTAACTAGAGGCTCCAAAGAGCCTGTGTCCCTCTCCTTGGTCTATGTGAATATTAAAGGACACAGATGGATTTATGACAAAATTGTGTTTTGATGATGGGGATGTGTTTGTAAATCTTACTTTTCTAAACATTCTTGCTGCTTAAAATTATCTTTATCTATAATGAACAAAAGATTCAGTGGAAAAATGTTAAGTGAAAATTTACAAATTTTATGAAAATTGTTAAAAATTGACTAAAAAGGGCAATAACTCCCTACGGGGTCAATTGACCATTTTGGTTATGTTGATTTATTTTTAAGTCTTACTTTGCTGTACATTATTGCTGTTTACAGTTTATCTCTATCTATAGTTATATTTAAGATAATAACCAAAAACAGCAAAATTTCCTTAAAATTACCAATTCAGGGGCAGCAACCTAACAACGGGTTGTCTGATTCATCTGAAAATTTCAGGGCAGATAGATCTAGACCTGATAAACACTTCAACTCTGTCAGATTTGCTCTAAATGCTTTGGTTTTTGAGGTATAAGCCCAAAACTGCATTTTACCCCTCTGTTCTATTTGTAGCCGTAGCGGCCATCTTGTTTGGTATGCCCGGTCACCAGACACAATTTTTAAACAAAATACCCGAATGATGATTATGGCCAAGTTTGGTTTCATTTGTCCCAGTAGTTTCAGAGGAGAAGATTTTTCTAAAAAAATTACTAAGATTTACCAAAGATTGTTAAAAATTTACTATAAAGGGCAATAACTCCTTAGGGGGTCAATTGACCATTTTGGTTATGTTGACTTATTTGTAGATCTTACTTTGCTTAACAGTTTTGCTATTCACAGTTTATCTCTATCTATAATAATATTCAAGATAATAACCAAAAACAGCAAAAATTCAGGGGCAGCAATCTAACAACGGGTTGTCTGATTCATCAGATAGATCTTGACCTGATAAACACTTCAACTCTTTGTCAGATTTGCTCTAAATGCTTTGTTTTTTGAGTTATAAGCCAAAAACTGCATTTTACCCCTATGTTCTATTTTTAGCCATGGCGGCCATCTTGATTGGTATGGCGAGTCACTGGACACAATTTTTAAACTAGATACCCCAATGATGATTGGGGCCAAGTTTGGTTTCATTTGGCCCATTACTTTCAGAGGAGAAGATTTTTGTGAAAGTTTATCGACGCTTGACGACGGAGGACGACGGACACCAAGCGATGAGAAAAGTTCACTTGGCCCTTCGGGCCAGGTGAGCAAAAAATGGGATATTTTTGATTTTGATATCCCAAAACATTATAGTTCTATCAATAAATTATTACCAAGTTCAAAAACACCAATGTGTTTGATATTAATTTTAAGACATGTATAAATGTTCCAGACCATATCAGTATTTGGATCTTACGTTTACGGTCCAGAACTTACAGTCCCACCATATTTGTACAGTCAGACCATTTAAGTATACTTGTACTGTCTGGTACCAGCTTGACCAAACCTGTGTTTTTATTTTAATTGCAATTAATTTTTTTGTATTAATCTATTAAGTCAAAGATTTCAGTTATGTTGATCTGTATTGTACATTTGTTTCTAATAAACTTGACCAACTTTTTAAAATTAGGCAGACTGTATGCAGATACAAATACTTGTATGTTCTGGAACATAAACATGATTAACAAGCATTTGGCAGAATGTCATGCTAAAATCCCATTAATATTAGTACTAAATTTTGAGTATATACATGTAAATCCACAAGTTACTTACTGAAATTCATGGCGAACACTCACCAAAAACTTAAAGAGGATACAATTTAGAGGAAAGACTGGACAGATGAATGCACTAACACTATCAAAACAGAACATAAAACTTACCAAAAACAAGATGTTTTACATTTATCCAGGAGCAGGATAATTGAAAAGTTGTTTTTTTCTTTCTCTTCTGTCCATCATATAACGTTTGAATTCATTCATGCAAAATTTGAAAATCTGCAAAGGTAAGACCTTGAACCTCAGCTTATCCACATTTTGAATTTTGAACTGCATACTTGTCCTTTTCATCTTGCTGACAACCTAAACCTAAAAAAATGATAAAAACATAATTCTAGATTGACTTTGTGTTTTTATTTTTGTTGGTACAAACAATTTTCTCAACTTTAAAACGAAAACATCATCACCAAAAAAGGAGGTCATACTAACCTCCAAAATATTTAAACAAACCGAAATTATTACTTGATTGAAAATATTGTCGTAAATAAATGGCATAGATACTCTTATTTTTAAAAACTTGATGTCTATTGCATACTGATATTCCTTTGTACAAAAGTATGCATATTTAGATGGACTCCATGGTCTTTAATGTTAAATAAGCATGATTAATTTTACAGTTTTTCAGCTCTATGTGTACATTTTGAGAGAATCTTGCAATACTGTATATTCTGATATTCAGAACTTATTGTGAGGTTTTTATTAATAAAACTGAAAGCTGTATCTCATTGTCATTTCTGATACATATTTATGAGCTGAAGACCAGTGCCAAAATCTTCTCACTGCATTGAAGACTCATAGGTGACCTTCGGCCGTTGTCTGCTCTTTGATTGGGTTGTTGTCTCTTTGTCAAATTCCCAGGTTCCACTTCCCATTTTATAACATGTATGCTGATTTTTCTTAAATTACAATATTCAATCATGCAATTTTGTCTATTATTGAAAATACGGTAAGCAAAAAATAAATGCACAAAAAATTTAACATTGTTATATATGTAAAAGGCTTTTTTTTTAAATTCAAAACAGTTGCCTACACTGTTCATTTCCTTGTTTGATTTCATATTTTTAAAGCCTTTATAGCTAGCTAGATGGTATGCCGGGGCCGATCCAGCCATTTTAAAAAGCAGGGATTCCCAACCAAGACAATGGGGATGGTCCTATATTCATTTGATTTGTTTTATTGTCTCATACAAGAATATATATGGTTTGAGGGTGGGGATCAGGGATCCGGAAATTTTTTCACCTAACCACTGGGTATCTCAACCATTTAAAAGTTTCTCAAACATGTAGGGGTGGGGTGACCCCAATGGACTCTCCCTATATTTCATTTGATTTGTTTTATTGTTCTCTACAAGAATATGTATACATGGTTTAGGGGTGGGGATCTTGACTGTTTACAAGTTTTCAAACTAGAGGGGGTGGAACCTTCCTTTTATTTCATTTCATTAATTTTATTGTCCCCAACAAGAATATATATGGTTATGGGGTGGGGATCTGGATCGTTCACAAGATAATAGCAAATTCTCAAAATGAACAGGGTGGGGTAACCCCCAAAGACCTCCTTTTAATTTAATTTCTATTTGTTTTATCGTCCCATTCAAGAATATATATGGTTTAGGGGTGGGTATCTGTACCGTTTACAAGATAATAGCATATTCTCAAATTGAAGGGGGTGGGGATTACCTCCCATGGACTCACCCTCCCTTCTTTCTTCCCCCCAAAATACCTTTTAATAGGTCCCAATGCACAGATAGTTTACATTATTTTCCCTTGATTTACACTTTAGAATATACACTATACAGGTGTAATTTTTTTTTAAAGATAATACAACTGAAGACCACAGTGGTGGATCCCGAATTTTTCATAAGTGGGGGCCCACCAACTGCCTAAGAGGGGCCTGCTCCTGCCATGCCTCAGTGATTCCATATATAATCAACCAAATTTTTTCCCAAACAGGGGGCCCTGAACTCCTGATCCCCCCTTTTTCCCCTCATTTCAATCACCCTGATATAAATTTAGTTTTATCACTTACAATAGGAATGGTTTTAATTCCCCAATATTGAAAAATTCTTATGTACCATTAATATCAACATATTTCATTTATTCCGACAGCCCATTAGTCCGACAGCCCATTGGTCCGACAACCCTTTAGTCCGACAACCCAATAGTCCGACAACCCATTGCTCCGACAGCCCAATACTCCGACAACCCATAAGACCGACACTTATCAAGCCAAGTATTAGGGTATCAGGCTAAAATAAAACTTGTCTGTCTGTATTATTACGTTTAGATATGAGGTAGTTCGAATACTTTCTATACACTCAATTCGAAATCTGTATATAGAATAGAACAGAAAATATTATTTCACTTTCCAAATTAAAGGGTTTATAAACAGTATATAAATCAAGAACAACCAGTGATGGTGTGTGCTCTTCAACTTTGTATTTGTTTGGCTTTTTAATTGTTTTGATCTGAGCGTCACTGATGAGTCTTATGTAGACGAAACGCGCGTCTGGCGTATTAAATTATAATCCTGGTACCTTTGATAACTATCTACTGATGATGCTTCCGTACAAATACTTCGTTGTTGAGTTGTGAATCTGAAAAAGCCTCGCACCGTATTGCTGACTTATATAAACCTTGAAAAATAATTGTATTGTAGTTCCTGCGAAAAATGTGACGAAAATTTTCAACTTGGCTGTCATGTGAAAAGTGTTCTGTAAACAGGAATTTGTTGAGTAATGAATCTGAAAACGTATCACACGATATAGCCGACTTCAATAAACCTTTCAGAAATCCTTGTAATGTCGTTCATGAAAAAGATGCAACGAAAATATCCATGGGACGGAAGGACGAACTGACGGACTGGCTGACTGACGAGTGGACGGTTGAATGGACGGACAGACAGAGGTAAAACAGTTTATATTCCCACTTTATCGAAGCGGCGGTATAATGATTGGGTCAACATTAAAACTTTACAATACTAATATCATAGTAATAATATGATACAATTATCTTTATAACACCGTAAGCCTCAGTCACAATCGGAGCCAAAAGAAAAAAGAAATCAAAGAGCTGAAATCTCTGAGGAAAAATGACGCCACTGTCTCTAATATTTGGATAGTTTTTATGCAAGTCTTGATTTTCACATACCTTAATTAGTTAAACAATGCAACATGTCTCGTAAGCATATAATTGATATTTGTATATGTGTGTGTGTGAAGTGAAGGTGACAACTGGCTGGGTTTTTTTTAAGACAAATGAATAGGTCAAGACTACCTGAATTGTACAAATAAATACCGTAGAAAGGCTTGTATATTTCTAACTGGTACATAGTCTGAATCCGGGTTTGTTCGCGCCCACTCATGTTCGCCCCTTTCACTTTCACACCCTACATGTTCGCACCCAATCTTAATTGGTTTTGTGTTTAATAACTCTGTAAGCAAGTGTTTTCTTATAAGTATAATTGTTGTCACTGTCTCAAAATAAAGTGTTGAATAAATCTTAATCATGTTTTGGATAGGGTTTTGTTAAAAATAATAATAATCCTTTCTAAATAAAGTGGTATTTTGTCAACGTTTTATTTTGTGTTGAATAACTCTTAATCATGTTTTGGTTAGTGTATTGCTATAACTTTGTTTCATTGACTTGTTTCAAAATGAAGTGAGATTCTGACTATGGTTATTTCTGTGTGTTGAATAAATTTTATCATGTTTTGGTTATAATAGTGGTTTGCTATATTTTGGTTCCTATATTTTATTGCTTCGTTGTTTCAGATCAAAGGGACCAAGCTGTTAAAAACAATTATCTTTTGTGTTTTTCCTTGAAAATCTTCAATGTTTACTCATACCAAGCTATAAATACATTCAGTATTTACACCAAAGTAATTTAAAACAACAATCATGATTTTCCAATTATTCAACTTGAATTTGAATTAAAATTGGGTGCGAATGAGTAGAGTGCGAACGGACCTTGGGTTCGAACGTGTAGGGTGCGAAAGTGTATTGGGCGCGAACAGACCCCATACCACAGTCTGAACCCCCTTCATGTTCTCTCACAAAATATTAAGTAAATAATCTTTTTGTTACTGCTATCAAAGGTCTAATGAAACTCAGGTAATTTCAAACATTTGTCAAAGAATTCTAGTCAAACCGGCACCTGGTAAAATTGGCACATGGACAAATCAGCACCTGGTTAAATCGACACCTGATAAAGTCAATTCGTCACCCATGTTAAATATATATTTTTAACAGTATTTTAAGCAAAAAGAGTAAAAATAAGAAAGGGGTTGCCAGATTTTTTTTCAGTATTTAAGCAAAAAGAGTTAAATACTAACTTTCACATTTTAGGGTGTTCATGTACATTTTGTATATATTTATTTTTCTCACCCAAATGACTTTTTTGGTGTATTTTTAATGATATATATATAAGTAGTCCAAATAATTATTATGTCTGGCAAGGTTTTTTTAATTTCATTCTGTGACACCTTCCTATTACCGCAAGGCTAGGTTAATTTTTTTCTGGGATGCCTTCCTACGAACGTCGTAGGAAGGCGTTCCAGAAAAAAATAAAATATCCTTATCAGACGCTAATTGTTTGGACTAATACATGAGATATTGGATATTTTTTGCATTATTTTAACCAGTTGAGCATTTTACAGGATTGTTGGTTTAATGCTGTTTAAACTTTACTGAAAAAAAACACCTTAAATTTGCTAATTATTTGGAATGAAAGTTTGATTTATTGAAAGGGACTCATAGTTTTCCATTTTATTTTAACAATTGTCTAATTGTTAAAACAACAGTTGGGTAAGGGCTTCGTTGTTTACCTTTATACACAACAACATATTCACTTTGGTTTCCTTGTTTACCTAAATACACAACAACATATTCACTATGTACTTGGTAACAGTTATTAATGAATTGAATAGAAAATATTATAACAAATATTATTGGATGCCGAATTGACGTCAAATAGGTGCCGATATGACTAGATGCCAATTTAACCAGGTGCCGACTTGACTTGTACGTTTCAATTCCTCTGCGATCGTTTGTAGTATTTTCTTGAGAAAACCTATTTTCCATCATCAAAGAGAAGAAGAAACTGCTTGAAAATGATTCTTGAACGCTTCATGATTGTAAAAATAAGTTTAATTCACTCAAATAACAGTTTTGAAACTTGCGATGTTGAAACAGGAAGTTTCAATGGCATGTGGAGAAGAAGAAATTAAGCGGTGAGAGTGGAAATCCGTACATGACAGATATCACTATAGTACGACTTTGAAAGTAAAACAGTTCCATCCTTTTGTAAAAAAAGTCTTTAATATACCTATCACATTAATGTTTGAAGGGTCTTAAGCTTATTCAAACCATTTAAGTCGGTATGAAACACCAAAAACGGAATTAACAATAACCGATTACGTTTTGTAGTTTACAAATTCTAAACTGGTTCCCGTCAAACTACAACACTTTGTTCGAGTGTAGTGGAATACAAGCAGAAACCAGTTAGTTTGTATAGTAAATATGAAACCGAGTGTAAACTGGTTCCTGGCTAATAACTACACAATGATCATGCATAATGATGACACAAGCAGATTCCAGTTTGTATGGAAAATAGTAAATACGAAACCAAGCGCGGTAGGCAGAGAAATGTAATGAAGTTCAGGTCGGCAGTAATGGAACAATGACTGCGTCATTTTCCAAAAAAAACAACTAGCACATTGATATAGTGCAACTACTGAGCCATGAATTATCCAATCTTTATTGGTATTTTAGGAATTGTTTGTTAGTTCAGTTTTACCTTTAACATGAATTTTCATACATAGAAAAATAAAATATCTCATTCGATGTACTTTTTCAGTTTATTTTTCATGATGACGGGTAAATTAATTTGTTGTGTTTTGCAGTTCACGAATAAAGAAAATTATTTCATAGTTGCGTTTTTTCTGTAACAAGTTCGATTTTTGTTTTTCAGTGTGATTCTTTTCTCTCTCTCTCTAAATCAAGTTTTCAAACAAACACAATGTTGACTGAATTTCAAAATTAATTGAATTTGTATATCTTTATTCTCAACAAATTATTGATTTATACAAGAGAAGACAATCATGTACAATATTCAGTTTAACCTTAACGGAAATCTGTGCACGAAGACTAATATGTGGTTTGAACGGATTTCGTGTCAATAGACTGTCTTCGAAAAAGTCTTTCTCGCTGTAACAAAATTTTTTTTTTAAATCAAGTTTAGAATCTTACTACAATCTAACTTACATATTGTTTAGAAATAATTATACCCAAAATATCATAATTTCCCAAAAACGGAGACAAATTCATTTTCAGAATTTATTTTCACATTGAAATTCGTTTCAGGCTTGTGAAACTGGACAAAACGACTTTAATTAGAGAACAAAAACTTAATAAATGCGGATTTCTTAAAACATTCGTAGAACTCAAAAATAAAATTCCTGGACAAGTTCGATAACAATGAGAAATAACATCTAACTACATCATACATGTATATGAGTTTGATTGTTTGAAAAGTACGGCTTTTACTGTTAAGAACGGATTCCACATATGTGTATATATGTCTCTGCATATACAAATCTTTATTTAATATAAATTCTTTAAAAGTATGAACATTTATTTCCCTTTTCAAAATCGTACAAAGAATTAATTACTGGTCCAGGACAGGATAATAAAATTAAGAATAAAACTTACAATTTATGGAACGAAATTTTAATAAAATACGAAAATCTTTAAACATCGTGACACGTACCCTCATTATTTTATAAGAATTAACATATCTATCTAAGTTCGATTTCAAATTCTACCAAATTTAACTCTAAAATAAGAAGCGTATAACGAATATATGCATCCATCCTGTGTGCGATGACTATGAAGGGTACTGAGTGCACTTCGTATATATGTAATTAGTGCAATCAGGAGGTCCCTCAAGGGGTGGTTAGGCGTACCGTTATTCTTCTGGCGGCTTCAATTTTTTTTTTTATCAATAACTTCTACACAAGAAGACATTTTTGTTTTTTGACAGCAGGAACCCCAGTTAATGAGCAAACACAAATTAAGAAGAAAGAAAATCGTTTACAATTAAATTTTAGAAAAGGAAAAGGGGGTGGGGGATAATAAACAAATTTTATTTACGCTCACATACTTCTAAAAAGATTTGCATATGTAAGCTCTCTATAGATAATGCTAAATTATTTCAGGAGTTTTGAAAAAAGAATATATACAGTTTAATTTCGACAAAAATAGTGATTCTTTTTATAGATTTGGTACCTCAGTTTCGACTCAACATTTCTTTTTGAATTGTTAGATGGCAAACTCTTTAGGAGAATATTGTATCTGTTCTTTATGTAATTATGGTGATATTGGCGATGATTTTCGTTATATTATAACAAGGCCTTGTACAAATCATTGATTATAGAATGTTTGGCAATATAAAAAGACGAAAGTTGACAAACCCTAATTAAGCAGGATTTCAAAAGTTTATCTCCAAGCGGCCCACATTGTACATCGAATAAGATCTATATTTTCAACGTTTTCAAAATGAAATAACTTGAATTGAAAATTTCCCAACTGTGAAAATTTGTTATTTCTAAACGTCTTTAATTATTATTTCGGAAAGAAAAAAATATTTAGCATATTCATATATTTTCACAATTTTTTCCAAGTAAACCTTTTTTTTGCAAAGTTTACTTCTATATGTTTTAACCATCACCAGCGACATATTCTCTGCCATCACCAATTAGTCCTAATTATTAAAGATCAATTGACCAAATTCAAATGATGATTGGTATATCGTATTGAATATGACCAGCATGTGGCAGTTAGGTCCGCTGCTGTATGCCCTGAGGTAATCGGTGCCCTCAGGTAATCGTGGCAATAGTGCCCATATGCGTAGTAATAACATGATCTAAAAATAGAATAAACTAAAAATACATCATTGTACTTTCTATTTCGACTGACAGTATATGTGCGATAAATAGGAGAAAACATGAACACATACAACTTTTTACAATAAGTTACGACAAATAATTCCCGAAAAAAATCCAAATATTTGGTTAATTTGTGATCATTGCAACGTGAACAGATATTTATTTAGTGAAACGTAAATGACTTAAAATATTAATTAAAAAGAAAACACTTTTTGAATGGCGATTTAAACTTTTATAATAATATAGTTGTCAAAAACTGGTTTCATAAAGAATTATGTAAATAAATGTAAACAATTATTTAAACTAACTATTAAAGAATAAAGTTATCCACACATGCCTAAGGCAGCAAACATTTAATTTTCAAGAAGGGGGGGGGGGGTGCTATTGATTTTTTTCATTCGGCGAAAGACAATATTTTTTGAAGACATTTTTTTTCTTTTTTTTTCAATTTTAGCATTATATATAGTGGCAGCTGAGGGTGAAACATTTTTCTCAGGGTCAAAAACAATTTGTTTCTCAAACAATTAGAAACAAACTTTTTTTTCAAAAAAAAATCCATAGATCCTTTCCCCAGAAAACCCCTGGACCCACCACTGATCATGAGCTGTTACAAAAAATATCACTATAAACTGTCATGGCATTATTTGAATTTAAGTGTACTGCATGCATCTTGCAATGCAAAATTGTTAAATAATTACCACTTTCGTTGGATTTTTCTTATCTTTGTTTGAAATGTATTTTATTCAAAGCTTCTTTCTGTACCATTCTTTGTTTATTCGAAAGGGGTAGTTGATATACATATATACATGTATATACAATTAAAATAGAAGAACCTAGATAACGATATGTATGCGTTCAATAATGATACATATAAAAAAGAAGCTGTGGTATAAATGCCAATGAGACAACTGTCCACAAAAGGACACAGAAATAAACAACTGTAGGTCACCGTACGGCCTTCAACAATGAGCAAAGTCCATACCGCATTGTCATCTATAAAAGATCCAGAAATAACAATGTAAAACAATTCAAACGAGAAAACAAACGGCCTTAATTATATAAAACAAATGAGCAAAAACAAATATGTAGCACATACTAGTAAACAAACGACAACCACTGAATTACAGGCTCCTGACTTGGGACAGGCACATACGGTTTTTTTCTCATAAAAGTTGTACCAATCGATATGTGAAAAGTATTCCATCAATTGTATCAAAGTATAAATGATCATAAACCTTTATGATTTAAGCAAAGCATACATTTATAGATCCGTATTTTACTCGCTTGGCTTTAAAATAGTTAATAATATATGACACTTACATATGGACAGATTACGCATATATTGATTTTGGTTACTTCTTTTAAAGTAACATAAATAGAAAATGATAACATTTAATAGATAGGTTATTGAAAATCAGTCCATCTTGTCCGACTGCATGAGGGGCAGTGGCGGATCCATCCATTTAAAAAAAGGGGGGTTCCCAATCCAGGACACAAGGAGGAGGTTCCAACTATATATTTCCATTCAAATGTATTGATCTCCAAAAAAAAGTGTTCCTATCCCCATAACACCCCTGGACCCGCCACGGTCCATTGTTCAACTACTAAATTGTCTGCTTTACTTACTAGTACACATGGTACAATAAAAAAAACCTGATAATAAATTGTTCAAATAAGGCCTTTGAAAATAGTGGAATTAAATACTTTTGGAGTGTTGGAAGTATTTGATAAATTGCATGCATATATTGGTGATTTTGAATCTGTTCAAAGTTTTGATTTTCCTACCCTATATACCACTTTGCTTCATATTCTTATTAAGAAAAAAAATACATCCCTAATTAACTGGACATTTAAAAAGTCGGAATGCGAGTACATATGTTCAAACTCTTTTAGATTATTTTTTAGTAGCAAAAAACAAAAGAACTATCATGTCAATTGGACATGCTTTGATACTATTTATGCGCTTGCAATTTTACTTGATAACATTTTTGTTCGCTTTGGAGATTCCGTATATCGTCAAGTTATTGGAATTCCAATGGGGACTAACTGTGCACCACTTATTGCGGATCTGTTTTTGTATTGTTATGAGTTACAATTTATGACTAAAATTAGCAAAGACCCATCAAAACAACATTTGATACAAAAATTTAACAATACTTTTAGATATTTGGATGATATCTTGGCTCTCAATAATGACGAATTCAATATGCATACTAAAGCAATTTATCCTGTAGAACTTACTTTAAATAAAGCTAATGATAACTATGACCACTGCCCTTTCCTCGATCTTGATATCTATATCATAAACGGGAAGCTTAATACAAAAACTTATGAGAAAAGACATGATTTTTCATTTCCTATTGTTAATTATCCATTTTTAGATGGTGACGTTCCTTTGTCATCATCTTATGGTGTTTATATATATCTCAACTTGTACGATTCGCTCGTGTATGTAACAACGTATTAGATTTTACTAAATTTTATCACCGGTATAAGGAAATAATTCGTAAATCTAACTCAACATGCAGACATCTTATACGTTCAGGTATTTTACATCCGATTTTTATGGAAATATTCTTTATAAAGCACAAAAATTGTTAGTATTCTCCTCAGAAACTAACAAAACCTTTAAATAGACTTATTAAACGGGATATAGTTACGATGCTGTTGTCAGGTTATTAAAGATTGCATATTTTGGCTTTAATATCAATTCACTGATAGGGTCTTTGCAACGGAACTTAACACATTTATTTAAAAAAAAAACAGTTGTTGGCATGACACGGGTTATGTTCTTCTCATATATTTTATGATAGTATGATACTCAACCTCTAACGGGAGGGATTGTGCCTGATATTTATATGATGAACACATAATCTTTCAATCAGTTTAATTGAGGTCTGGAGCTGGCATGTCAGTTAACTGCTAGTAGTCTGTTTTTTTATGTTTTATTGTCATTTTATTTATTTTCTTTTGTTACATCTTTTGACATCGGACACGGACTTCTCTTGAACTGAATTTTAATGTGCGTATTGTTATGCTTTTTCTTTTTTACATTGGCTAGAGGTATAGGGGGAGGGTTGAGATCTCATAAACATGTTTAACCCCGCCGCAATTTTGCGCCTGTCCCAAGTCGCCTCTGGTCTTTGTTAGTCTTGTATGATTTTAAATTTTAGTTTCTTGTGTATAATTCGGAGTTTAGTATGACGTCCATTATCACTGTACTATCTTGCATATTTTTAGGGGCCAGCTGAAGGACACCTACGGGTGCGGGAATTCTCGCTACATTTGAGAATCATTGGTTGCCTTCGGCTGTGTTCTGCTCTATGGTCGGGTGGTTGTCGCTTTGACATATTGACCATTTCCTTTCTATAAACGGCATCTATATATTTACACTTCTAATCTACAACTCTCAGTCTATGGCTACACGTGCTGATCTTATCTATATTCATGCATAATATACATTAGCTGTGTACGCGTATCAAAATCGTTTCATACGCGATGATGACCAGCCAGTACACACTGAAAGGATTTTATTCACCAGTATTAAAAAAGAGAAACATTACAGTAAGAGCAGTAATCTATTTTTTTTTCATTTGACATTACTTTGAAAGTAACGTAGTAACAAGCACAGGTTATATAGTATATAACCGCTTTTTTTTAAATGTTTATTGTCTTAATTAATCTTATTTGTAGAGATGTTGGATATTTTCAAGGAAAAACCTCACATATCCAGTGTACTTTTGTACATGGTCAAATAAACTTAGGTCATCTCAAAATTACTGTGTATTGCCTGTATCTCAGAGCATATCTATGATTGCTCACATGGTGAGGTTACCTCAGGTCACCTCTGTATGGTTGAACATTGTGAGGCTACCCAAAGACACCTCTGTATTGCTGTACATGGTGAGGTTACTCTGTATTACTGCACATACTCGTATTACCACAGTAATACCTCAGGTCATCTGTACATTACTGTACATGACAAGGTAACCTCAGGTCATATGTAAATTACTATACATGACCGGTTACCTCAGGGAACCATTGTACTACTCTGCATGGTAAGGTTACCTCAGGGAACCATGGTACTACTGTGCATGGTCGGGTTACTTCAAGGAACCATTGTTCTACTGTGCATTGTCAGGTTACCTCAGGGATCCATTGTACTACTGTGCATGGTCATGGAACCACAGGGAACCATTGCACTACTGTGCATGGTCAGGTTACCTCAGGGAACCATTGTACTACTGTGCATGGTCAGGTTATCTCAGGGAATCACTGAACTGCTTTGCATGGTGAGGTTACCTCAGGGAACCATTGTACTGCTGTGCATGGTGAGGTTACCTTAGTGAACCATTGTTCTACTCTGCATGGTCAGGTTACCTCAGATAACCATTGTTCCCGGTGTATGGTCAGTTTACCTAAGATCACCACTGTACATTGTCCTTGTACCAGCTGCATGTTACCATAAATAAGCTTTGCAAAACACATATTTTTCTGAAAACCTCAGGTAATCACAATTGATTTATATGGTCATAACTCCCTTCGTCAGCTTAATCCAGATCTCATCTATTCGATGTTGTGCACGGACAGGTTACCTCAGGTCAACTGTAAATTACTGTACATGACCAGGTTTTCTCAGGTCATCTGTAAATTACTATACATGATCAGGTTACCTCAGGGAACCATTATACTACTGTGCATGGTCAGGTTACCTCGGGGAACCTTTGAACTACTGTGCATGACTATTTTACCCAAGGTCAGCCCAAATTATTGTACATTGTCTCATTTGTATGATTGAACATGGTCAGGATACCCAAGGTCATTACTGTACATTGTCATGTTATCAGCTGTATGTTTGCCCAGGGGATCATTGTACTACTGTGCATGGTCAGGTTACTTCAAAGAACCATTGTACTACTGTGCCTCGTCAGGTTACCTCAGGGAACCACTGTACAACTGTGCATGGTCAAGTCTCCTCAAGGAATCATTGTAATACTGTGCATGGTCATGGTACCTCAGAGAACCATTGTTCTACTGTGCATTGTCATGTTACCTCAGGGAATCATTTTACTACTGTGCATTGTCAGGTTACATCAGGAAACCATTGTACTACTGTGCATGGTCAGGTTTTCCAGGGAACCACTGTACAACTGTGCATGGTCAGGTTCACTCAGAAAACCATTGTACTACTGTGCATGGTAGGTTTACACAGGGAATCATTATACTACTGTGCATTGTCATGTTACCTCAGGGAACCATTGTACTACTGTGCATGGTCAGGTTACCACAGGGAACAATTGTACTTCTGTGTATGGCCATGTTACCTTAGGAGATCATTGTACTACTGTGCATGGTCAGGTTACTACAGGGAACCACTGTACATGGTCAGGTTATCCCAGGGAACCACTGTACAACTGGGCATGGTCAGGTAACCTCATGAAATCATTGTACTACTGTGTAGGGAACCGTTGTACTATTGTGCATGGTCAAGTCTCCCCATGAAATCATTGTTCTACTGTACATGGTCATGATACCTCAGAGAACCATTGTACTGTTGTGTATTGTGAGGTCAAAGGGTTATATTTCTTGTAATTGTTATGATTTTTTAATGTAGAAGATGTATTGTTTATGTGATGTACATGTAAAGGTGATCTCAGTTTACTTCAGTTTAGTGGGTTATATTTGTAATTATATTTCGGGTTACCTCGGGTACTCCTGTTATGAAAGAATGCTTATTAGATAGTTTTCTAGTGTAAATATTTATGTTGTAATCAAACAATTTCTTACATATTATTTATGTGATATTTAGAAAATGCGATTTGTCTTAACTCGAATGGATTATACATTTTGTGCTTGTAACTATTTTATTGGTTACCTGAGGTAACCCTGTCATGACAGAATACATTGTAGATACTTTGCTAGTATATGCATTTATGCTGTAATAAACCAACTTCTTCATTTTCAATGTAGGAATTTATTGAGTTATATTGTTTACGTGATGTATATGTAAAGGTGATCTGAATTAACTTGAGTTAAATTGGTTGAAATTGCTGTTATTGTTTGGGTTACCTCAGGTAGCCCTGTTATGAAAAAAAATTATTAGTAGATACTTTGCTAGCGTATACACTTGTATTTTAATTACACAATTTCTTAATTTAAAAATGTAGGACTTCATAGATTTTTACTGTTTATTTGATGCATATATAGATTTAAAGGTGACCTTAGTTTACTTGAACTAAAAAGGTTGTCTTTGTTGTTATTGTTATGGTTACCCGAGGTTATCCTGTCATGTAAGAATACTTGGTAGATAGCTTTCCAGAATATACATTTAAGTTGTAATAAACCATTTACTTTTTTTTTTATAAATTTGAACTTTATAGATGTGTATTGTTTATATGATATTTAGGAAAGGCGACTTAAGTTAACTTTATTTGAATTGATTATATTTACTGTTATTTTTGGGGTTACCTGAGGTAACCCTGTTATGAAAGAATACTTCGTAGATACTTTGCTGGTATATGCATTGATGTTGTAATTACACAATTTCTCAATTTAAAATGTAGGACTTCATAGATTTGTATTGTTTATGCGATGTATATATATATATGTTACCTGGGTAAACTTAAGTTAAATGGGTTGTATTTGTTGTTTTTATTAGGTTACCTGAGGTAATCCTGTAATGAATGAATTTTTCGTAGATACTTTGCTAGTGTTTACATTAATTGTATTAAACAAACTTCTTTATTTCAAATGTAGGACTTCATGAAAGTTTTATTGTTTATGTGATAAAATTGAGAATGGAAATGGGGAATGTGTCAAAGAGACAACAACCCGACCAAAATAAAAAAACACAACAGCAGAAGGTCACCAACAGGTCTTCAATGTAGCGAGAAATTCCCGCACCCGGAGGCGTCCTTCAGCTGGCCCCTAAACAAATATATACTAGTTCAGTGATAATGAACGCCATACTAATTTCCAAATTGTACACAAGAAACTAAAATTTAAATAATACAAGACTAACAAAGGCCAGAGGCTCCTGACTTGGGACAGGCGCAAAAATGCGGCGGGGTTAAACATGTTTGTGAGATCTCAACCCTCCTCCTATACCTCTAACCAGTGTAGAAAAGTAAAAGCATAACAATACGCACATTAAAATTCAGTTCAAGAGAAGTCCGAGTCTGATGTCAGAAGATGTAACCAAAGAAAATAAACAAAATGACAATAATACATAAATAACAACAGACTACTAGCAGTTAACTGACATGCCAGCTCCAGACTTCAATTAAACTGACTGAAAGATTATGATTTCATCATATGAACATCAGGCACAATCCTTCCCGTAAGGGGTTTAGTATCATACCATCATAACATATATGAGAAGAACATAACCCGTGTCATGCCAACAACTGTTTTTAGAATAAATGTGTTTAGTTCCGACACAAAGACCTTATCAGTGACTCAATATTAACGCCAACATATGCAATCTTTAATGACTTGACAACAGTATCGTAATTATATCCCTTCTTAATAAGTCTATTCAAAGGTTTTGTAAGTTTATGAGGTGAATACTGACACCTTTGTGCTTTATAAAGAATATTTCCATAAAAAATTGGATGTGAAATACCTGAACGTATAAAAAGTCTGCATGTTGAGCTATATTTACGAATGATGTCTTTATACCGATGATAAAATTTAGTAAATGTTTTGACTAGTTTTTGATATCGAAAACCCTGGTGTAATAATTTTTCAGTAATACATAAATTTCTCTCGTTAAAATCTAAAACATTGTTACATACACGAGCGAATCGTACAAGTTGAGATATATAAACACCGTAAGATGGTGACAAGGGAACGTCACCATCTAAAAACGGATAATTAACGATAGGAAATGAAAAATCATCCCTTTTATCATAAATTTTGGTATTCAGCTTTCCGTTAGTGATATAGATATCAAGATCGAGGAAAGGGCAGTGGTCATTGTTAGTATTAGCTTTATTTAAAGTGAGTTCACCAGGATAAATTTCATTAATATACATACTGAAGTCGTCATTATTGAGAGCCAAAATATCATCCAAATATCTAAAAGTATTATTAAATTTGTTTATCAGATGTTGTTTTGATGGGTCTTTGCTTATTTTTGTCATAAATTGTAACTCGTAACAATACAAAAAGAGGTCCGCAATAAGTGGTGCACAGTTAGTCCCCATTGGAATTCCGATAATCTGACGATATACGGAATCCCCAAAAATGTACATTTAAAGGTTACCTCAGTTAACTTCGGTTAAGTGGGTTATATTTGTAATTATCTCTGGGGTTATCTCAGGTACCCATGACCTGAAGAATGCTTTTTAGATAGTTTGCTAGTGTAAACATATATGTTGTAATCGAACAATTTCTTTGTTATAAATGTAGGACTTCATAGATGTGTATTATGTATGTGATATATCGGAAAGGCGACTTAAGTTAACTTGATATAAAAGGATAATACTTGTTGCTATTTTATGGGTTACCTGAGAGGTAACCCTGTCATGACATAATACTTAGTAGATACTTTGCTAGTATATGCATTTATGCTGTTATAAACCAACTTCTTCATTTTTAATGTAGGAATTCATTGAAGTTATATTGTTTATGTGATGTTTATGTAAAGGTGATCTGAATTAACTTGAGTTAAATAGGTTGTATTTGCTGTTATTGTATTGGTTACCTCAGGTAACCCTGCTATGAAAGAATTCTTAGTAGATACTTTGCTAGTGTATACATTTATATCGTAATTCCACATTTTTTTAATTTGAAATGTAGGACTTCATAGATTTGTATTGTTTATGTGATGCATATATTTAAAGGTGACCTCAGTTAACTTGAGTTAGATGGGTTATTTTTGTCGTTATTGTTATGGTTACCTGAGGTAACCCTGTAATGAATGAATCCTTCGTAGACACCTTGCTAGTGTTTACCTTAATTTTAATAAACAAAAATCTTTATTTAACTATGCAGGTGGAAGTTAGGTCCGCTGCTGTATGCCCTGAGGTAATCGGTGCCCTGAGGTAATCGTGGTAATGCGTCATTGATTAAATACGCACGAAAATATAGTTCTTACTTAGATAAATCTTAATACCAAATTTTAATGTGACCAAATACCATAGATGTCAACAAACTTCCCAAATGATTTTATTATTTGCATTCACCGATCATTCATTTCGTATGTACGTGTAGGGTGGGGATGGCTGGTAAAATTATAAACTTTTTTTTTTTATAAAAGTTCAATTAATGATCTGAAGTATTCATTCATGACAGGGTTATCTGAGGTAACCCCGATAATAACAACAAATACAACCATTTAACTCAAGTCAACTGAGGTAACTTTATACATACATCGCATAAACAATACAAATCTATGAAGTCCTACATTTTAGATTAAGAAATTGTGTAATTAAAATATAAATGTATACACTAGCAAAGTATGTACTAAGAATTTTTTCATAAAAGGGTAACCTGCGGTAACCCAAACAATAACAGCAAATACAACCTATTTAACTCAAGTTAATTCAGATCACCTTTACATATACATCACATAAACAATATAATTTCAATGAATTCTTACATTACAAAAGAAGAAATTGGTTTATTACATCATAAATGCATATACTAGCAAAGTATCTACTAAGTATTTTGTTATGACAGGGTTACCTCAGGTAACCCATAAAATAGCAACAAGTATTATCCATTCCTATCAAGTTAACTTAAGTCGCCTTTCAGAAATATCACATAAACAATACACATCTATGAAGTCCTACATTTAAAACAAAGAAATTGTTCGATCACAACATATGTGTTTACACTAGCAAACATTCTAAAAAGCATTTTTCATGTCATGGGTACCTGAGGTAACCCCAGACATAATTACAAATATAACCCACTTAACTGAAGTTAACTGAGGTCACCTTTACATGTGCATCACATAAACAATACAACTTTCATGAAGTCCTACATTTAAAATAAAGATTTTTGTTTATTAAAATTAAGGTAAACACTAGCAAGGTGTCTACGAAGGATTCATTCATTACAGGGTTACCTCAGGTAACCATAACAATAACGACAAAAATAACCCATCTAACTCAAGTTAACTGAGGTCACCTTTAAATATATGCATCACATAAACAATACAAATCTATGAAGTCCTACATTTCAAATTAAAAAAAAGTGGAATTACGATATAAATGTATACACTAGCAAAGTATCTACTAAGAATTCTTTCATAGCAGGGTTACATGAGGTAACCAATACAATAACAGCAAATACAACCTATTTAACTCAAGTTAATTCAGATCACCTTTACATAAACATCACATAAACAATATAACTTCAATGAATTCCTACATTAAAAATGAAGAAGTTGGTTTATAACAGCATAAATGCATATACTAGCAAAGTATCTACTAAGTATTATGTCATGACAGGGTTACCTCTCAGGTAACCCATAAAATAGCAACAAGTATTATCCTTTCATATCAAGTTAACTTAAGTCGCCTTTCCGATATATCACATACTTGAAGAACAGATTGAAAAAATGTTTTGTCTAAGAATTGCAGGAATATTCTTGTGAATGAAATTATTTATTGACTTCAATCTTATATAGTGGACTAAATAATTGTACATAGCAAGTTGTGAATAAAGAAAACAAAAACTTTAACAAAAAGTGTTTATATTATAAATTTGCAAATATAAGCATATTATTATGTACACCACAAAGGTATATATAATTCAAATTGTTTGCATATACAAGTATTGCAATGAAAATATAACAAAGAAAATCTTACCTTATGAAAAGAGTAAACTATTCAGTCAGAATATAAAATATTTGTTCAGTTTTATTTTTCATAATAGAATAAACAAGACAAAGATTTCAAAACAATATTTTTTCATTTATTTAGACCTTTCATCATTTTGTTTCAGTGAAAGAACTTTATTCTTTGACTGTAAATATTATTATACATTCCAAAATAAGAATAATCTTTATTGTCATATAAACAAATAAAAAACATGTTTGTGACAAAATTAAAAAAAAAAATATATATATATTTTAAAAAAAACTTGTATACATTTAAAACATTTTACTACCAATCAGCATTCATTGTAACATACACATAACTTTATATTTATATCTTTATAATTTGAATCCCATAGGATTTTATTTTGTCCCATGGGATCTTGAAAATCCCATGGGATAATAAAAATCCCATGGGATTTAACTAAAATCCCATGGGATAATGGTCAATCCCATGGGATTTTGCCCTGTCCCATGGGATATTGAAAATCCCATGTTTTTATAATTCAAATTGCAAAATAAATATGAAAGAAACAGTAGAAAACCAATGAAATTATTGAATCCCATGTAATTCCGCACATTTTGGTTTTAAACATGATATTGTAGCTTTTGTTTGAGGCGGCGGCGGATTTGCAAATGAGTGTTTTGCAAATTAAAAGTGTCCAGTGTTATTTGATCGTTTTCCTAATAATGCTAATTGTAATGTATTCACTACGCAAATCAACGTATATCTGTGTATTGTGGTACTAACCATTTTGTATAACATTCCGAACATTTGATATTGTGGAGGAGGATTTGCTCACCTTTTTGGACCACCTGAGATTACCCCAAATGTTTGGTCGGGTTTGTGTTACTTTGTTTTTAGTTTTCTATTTTGTGTATCATGTGTATTGTGTTCTGTTATTTGTCTGATATTATGTCTCTGTTTTAGTCATGGCGTTGTCAGTTGAAAGCTTGACTGTCCCACTGGTATTTTTCGACCCTCTTTTCTAATAACTACAATCTACCCATATTTTATAAAAGTAAAATATATACCCTACAACAAGCGATATCGATCATTTTAAATTCGCACTTTTATAACATAGATATTATTCGCACTTTCTTAACAATGATTTTTGCCTGAAGATCGATTACATAAAGAAGAATCAGAGAAAGAAAGATATTCATTTGAAACCAAATTAATTTATTTACAAAAGAGAATACTTTTAAAGTAACATGTGACTATCTTAACATAAACGGAATAAACAAAGGATTGTTAAAATATTTACTTTCGGTTTTAACGGTATCTACCTAAGCTAGTTTAGCTCTTCATAAAAAAAAATATTACAAAATTAGATTACATACCTGATTAATTTGCGTAAAACTTCTAATTAAGAATAAAACCACGACGGTTCTACTGTTTAACTTGTAATTCTGGTTCTTGAAGACAACAATAAAACACCTGTGTGATGTATGATGATTTTAAACACTATGTGGCGCTGTTAACAAAATAAGCACACTTCCTGGTTAAAAATAAACACACAATTTAAATACATTTTAAATCAGGAAATATGAAGTTTCAATATTTAAATCAAACTATTTATTGCTAAAGTTGAATATAGAAAAATTGCAATGATAATAACAATATATAATTATGCCGGCTGCACAGGAATATTTTTCGGTTTTATATTCTTAGGGATTATTTGACACAGACAGCTTATAATATTTTTTCTATCAAGGTTCATGTGGACTGCAAAATCCAGTTAAGTTTTGAATTTTTAAAAACATAACATATATTTTAATTTTACTTATCTTCTTTACAGATGCACAGGTTTGTCTGTACTCAGAGTAAAATTGGAAGTGAAGCCGAAGGGTCCATATGAACATTAAGCATGTTGAGTGCAGAAAAAAAGATATCATGATTTTTAATAACATAGGTAGATTTTATATTCATTCTACGCTATTATTTTTTCATTTGTCATTAATATGAAATCATAGACATACAATAACAAACTTCAGTAACAGACAAGCTCAAAGACAAGGTCACAGACAAGGTAAACGACAAGGTCAAAGACAAGGTCAAAGACAAGGTCAAAGACAGACAAATTTCAAAAAAGCCAATAAACTATTACAAATATCCAAGTAGCGTTCGAATCGGAGATCCTTCAGACACTTGTCAAAACAGGAATTTCAAAGAAGCCGGGTCATTAAATTTCACAAAATTAATATTGATGATGCCCTTACACTTGGATGATGTAAACTAAAATAAGTGAACGAAAATATTTGTTGGACGCAATGACGTAGAGACGTATAACTGTAAAATGTAATACTCCCCGATACGTCGATGACATAAAAAAAAAAAAAAAGTTCGGTGGTCAAGTGTCGCACTCGGATCGTGAATAGTATGGTATTATATTATTTGTTTGCTTTATTTCTTTTATTTCAAAACAGTATCTTAACTTCAAATAAATGAATTTGATTCAATACACAAATCTTATTGAAGACATTGCATGTGTATAGTTTTATGCACTAGGCACGCTTGACATATACGCAGCGATGTTAAGGGGACGACCATTTGATATTCTGTGGGGGGGGGGGGGGGGGGGGCAGGAGGATTTTGAAAATAAATAACTCAGCCTTGATAATCAAAATAAAAAATGGTTTGTTCTGTGGTAGTTTGAAAATAAATAACCTGACTTGCAATGTATTGAAAATAAATAACTCAGCAGGTCTATATCTTCTTGTGCCTTCAGCGGTTCCAAAACCCTTCAAAAAAAATGTTGCCTCGCTCCGCTCGGCAAAGTATGTTTGACAATACTTTTAAAAGAGGCTAGGTCAGACTAGTTCAACTTTAATACTATGCAGGTATGTAATACAGATATATTGCTTGGGAACATTAATGATTCATTATTTGGTGAAGAAAATTATAAAATACTTAATCTAATTATAAAATTGTCTTTTATAATATTATTATTACTATGTATTTGTGTTTCGTTCCTCCTGTATCGCTATGTATTATCTTTAAATGTTGGTATATTATATTGTCGAATGTCCTCTTGTACACATGCAGTATGTGTCTGAGGTTATCATGGTTATGAATGATATCTTGAATCTTAAAATTTCTGCAGGGGATAATGATATTTTCTGATTAAATGGTACATTATGACTTGACTATACATGTATTTTTCATAACTAACAAATATCTAAAAAATGTATGTTTTCGAATATCATAAATGAGTCATAAATATTGTTGTGAAAATGAATAATCAGTCCCTTGCTTTAATGAAAATGTAAAATCTAGCTTCAATAGTGCAGAAAATGAATAATCTGTCCTCACAAGTTACAAAAATAAATAACCGATCAAAAACAAATCCTCCTTTTATTTATAGAAAAATATAAATACACTAGTGTCACGTGACTTCAAACTGAAAGTAACGACATTTTCCAAAAAAGTCAAAAGTGCAGGTTGAAGATGAAATCGGATCGCGCTGATTTTGGGCTCCCTGTAATCGGCATAACTTGTTTTACTTGAAAAATGCTGCTACTAGTTTTTCATTAGATGTTTTGTAAATAAAAAACAATAAAACATGGAGAATTTTATCGATTTATTGACTTTTTGGCAGTTCGGGTTGTGAAATTTCTGTTACACGAAAGCTTTATAACTAGTAGTAGCACTTTTTGAAAAATATGGAATATAGCCTTTCTACCAGTACCAGAATTTAGTGGGTTGGTATAGCTCTTGTACCTGCACTTTTCAATTTATTTAACCTGTAGTAACATAATCGTCATGTATTGCAAGAATAAAGCGTTTGAAAGACCCTGTAATAGTCGGATCCGCTGACGGAAAAACTATGTGTATACTTTGTTTTCACCGGCGATTTATGTAATAATATGATTGAGCGAACAAACAAATATGCTCGTATTGCTTGCTTTATCATTTGAAGGGAAACAATTCAGAATTATTCAGGTCATTATTATATGTTTATGTGTAGCCCTCTAAACGTCGATTAGTGTGTGGGCACGCACCCCTCCCCCTTTTTTGGTTCAAATTCGGAATCCGCATCTTGGGTGTTTGTACAACTATAATTTCACAAGTGTGAGTTCAATATATAAATTAATAGATTGGCCTTCTATGCCTCTTCTAGTGTTTGTGTATTGTAAACCATTAACATTTTACTGAAAAAAGTTTTATTTTCATAAAGAATCCAGAAATTCATGATTTTTTTGTTTGATCTGTGTGTCATTGGTTATTTTTAAATTTCAATAAAATAACCTACCTGCATAATAATATTCAAATTTTACTTGTTGAATATCTGCTGTTAATCAAGTGTGACTGGTATCATTTGTTAATCATGATTGGGAGGTTTTTTTGAATTTGTTCTCATGGCCGGTGTCATATGGTATTTTGAACCCCATGGTAAAATGACCCCGGGGTCAAAATACCGCTATGGTAAATTGAACCCCCCCATGGTAAATTGACCCCCCCCTGTATGGAAAATTGAACCCCCATGGTAAATTGAACCCCCTGTTTTTTTCATTCTAGATGATTAATAAAACATTTAACATTATATAAAAGCTAATCAAATATTAAAAATCATTAATATAAAAAGGGGAGGTCAATTTTCAATGATTGGTTAAAAGAAAAATATTTGCTTGGTATAATCGCTCTGAAGTCTTAACCAACAAAATTTCATTCAAAAAACTTCTTAAAGCATTAAAACCAAACAATGTAGCTTGGACACTTTAATTCTTTGAAATTAAAAATATTTATATAGAATGGTAGACTTTTAAATTTTAATTCTCCATGGTAAAAAAGGGGGAGGGGGTCAAATTACCATGGCTCAGTTAATCTAAAAAGTAAAATTTTCAAAACATCTTTTCAAGCTAATAAAATAAATACATACAACTTATTGGAGTATAATAAATATCTAAAGGAGTTACAGTAGCAAAATATTTTAACATGAAAGGTCTTTAGATGTATAGTAGGGGGTTCAATATACCATGGTACAATAACATGGCTAAGTAAAATTTTCATAATATCTTTTCCAGCATGTTAAATACATACAAACTACTTATTGGGGTATTAAAACTATAATAAGGAGTTAGAATAGCTTGGGTTTTTGAAATTCAAGGTCTATAGTAGGGGGTTCAATATACCATGGTAAGGGGGAGGGGTGAGGTCAAAATACCACAAAAATATTTTTTCTATAAAATATCTTCCAGCATGTTAAATGCATACAAACTACTTATTGAAGTATTTTACTATGTTAAGGAGTAAGAATAGCTTGAATTTTTGAAAATCAAGGTCTATAGAAGGGGGTTCAATATACTGCAGGGGGTCAAAATACCATGAAAATATTTTTTTCTTCAAAATATTTATTCCAGGATGTTAAATGCCTACATACTACTTATTGAAGTATTATTACTATGTTAAGGAGTTAGAATAGCTAGAATTTTTGAAATTTAAGGTCTATGGTAGGGGGTTCAATATACCGCAGGGGGGTCAAAATACCATGGAAATTTTTCTTTTTCCTAATATCTTTTCCAGCATTTTAAATTCATATAAACTACTTATTGGAGTATTATTACTATGTTAAGGAGTCAGAATAGCAAGAATTTTTGAAATTTAAGGTATATGGTAGGGGGTTCAATATACTGCAGGGGGGTCAAAATACCATGGAATTTTATTTTTTTTCCTAATATCTTTTCCAGCATTTTAAATACATATAAACTACTTGTTGGATTATTATTACTATGTTAAGGAGTTAGAATAGCTAGAATTTTTTTAATTTAAGGTCTATAGTAGGGGTTCAATATACCGCAGGGGGGTCAAAATACCATTGAAATTAATTTTTTTCAAAATATTTTTTCCAGGATGTTAAATGCATACAAACTACTTATTGAAGTATTATTACTATATTAAGGTGTTAGAATAGCAAGAATTTTTGAAATTTCAGGTCTATGGTAGGGGGTTCAATATACTGCAGGGGGTCAAAATACCATGGAAATTATTTTTTTTCAAAATATTTTTTCCTGGATGTTAAATGCATACAAACTACTTATTGAAGTATTTTTACTATGTTAAGGAGTTAGAATAGCTTGAATTTTTGAAAATCAAGGTCTATAGAAGGGGGTTCAATATACTGCAGGGGGGTCAAAATACCATGGAAATTATTTTTTTTCCTAATATCTTTTTAGCATTTTAAATACATACAAACTACTTGTAGGAGTATTATTACTATGTTAAGGAGTTAGAATAGCTAGAAATTTTCAAATTTAAGGTCTATAGTAGGGGTTCAATATACCGCAGGGGGGTCAAAATACCATGGTGATTAATATTTTTCAAAATATTTTTTCCAGGATGTTAAATGCATACAAACTACTTATTGAAGTATTATTACTATATTAAGGTGTTAGAATAGCTAGAATTTTTGAAATTTAAGGTCTATAGTAATGGGTTCAATATACCACAGGGGGGTCAAAATACCATGAAAATATTCTTTTCTTCAAAATATTTTTTCCAGGATGTCAAATGCATACAAACTACTTATTGAAGTATTATTACTATATTAAGGTGTTACAATAGCAAGAATTTTTGAAATTTAAGGTCTATGGTAGGGGGTTCAATATACCGCAGGGGGTCAAAATACCATGGAAATTATTTGTTTTCAAAATATTTTTTCCAGGATGTTAAATGCATACAAACTCCTAATTGAAGTATTATTACTATGTTAAGGAGTTAGAATAGCTAGAATTTTTGAAATTTAAGGTCTATAGTAGGGGGTTCATTATACCACAGGGGGGTCAAAATACCATGAAAATATTCTTTTCTTCAAAATATTTTTTCCAGGATGTTAAATGCATACAAACTACTTATTGAAGTATTATAACTATGTTAAGGAGTCAGAATAGCTAGAATTTTTGAAATTTAAGGTCTATAGTAGGGGGTTCAATATACCGCAGGGGGGTCAAAATACCATAGAAATTATTTTTTTCCCCAATATCTTTTCCAGCATGTTAAATACATACAAACTACTTGTTGGAGTATTATAACTGTGTTAAGGAGTTATCATAGCTAGATTTTTTTGAAATTTCAGGTATATGGTAGGGGGTTCAATATTTTGACTACTTATATATAGACCTTAAATTTCTAAAATTCTTGCTCTTCTAACTCATTAACATAGTAATTATACTCCAACAAGTAGTTTGTATATATTCAAAATGCTGGAAAAGATATTAGGAAAAAAAAAAAAATTCCATGGTATTTTGACCCCCCCCCCCCCCCCTGCAGTATATTGAACCCCCTTCATAGACCTTAAATTTCAAAAATTCTAGCTATTCTAACACCTTAACATAGTAATAATACTCCAACAAGTAGTTTATATGTATTTAAAATGCTGGAAAAGATATTAGGAACAAAAATAATTTCCATGGTATTTTGACCCCCCTGTGGTATATTGAACCCCTACTATACACCTTAAATTTCAAAATTTCTTCCTATTTTAACTCCTTAACATAGTAATAATACTCCAACAAGTAGTTTATATGTATTTAAAATGCTGGAAAAGATATTAGGAAAAAAAATACTTTCCATGGTATTTTGACCCCCCTGCGGTATTATGAACCCCATACCATAGACCTTAAATTTCAATTCTTGCTATTCAAACTCCTTAACATAGTAATAATACTCTAATAAGTAGTTTGTATGCATTTAACATCCTGGAAAAAATATTTTGAAAAAAAAATAATTTCCATGGTATTTTGACCCTCCTGCGGTATACTGGTCCCCCTACCATATACCTTAAATTTAAAAAATTCTTGCTATTCAAACTCCTTAACATAGTAATAATACTCTAACAAGTAGTTTATATGTATTTAAAATGCTGGAAAAGATATTAGGGGAAAAAAAATACTTTCCATGGTATTTTGACCCCCCTGCGGTATATTGAACCCCCTACCATATACCTTGAATTTCAAAAATTCTACCTTATATAACTCCTAAACATAGTTATAATATTCCAATAAGTACTTTGTATGTATTTAACATGCTGGAAAAGAAATTTTGAAAATTTTACTCTGCTATGGTATTTTGACCCCCCTGCGGTATATTGAACCCCCTACCATAGACCTTCAATTTCAAAAATTCTAGCCATTATAACTCCTTAACATAGTTATAATATTCCAATAAGACCTTTGTATGTATTTAACATGATGGAAAAGTTATTTTTAAAATTTTACTTAGCCATGGTATTTTGACCCCCCTGCGGTATATTGAACCCCCTACTATAGACCTTGAATTTCAAATATTCAAGCTATTCGAACTTGTTAACCTAGTTATAATACTCCTAAAAGTAGTTTGAATGTATTTAGCATACTGGAAAAGATATTTTGAAAATTTTACTTTGCCATGGTATTTTGACCCCCCCTGCAGTATATTAAACCCCCTACCATAGACTTTAAATTTCAAAAATTCTTGCAATTCTAACTCCTTAACATAGTTATGATACTTCAATAAGTAGTTTGTATGTATTTAACATTCTGGAAAAAATGTTTTGAAAAATAATAATTTCCATGGTATTTTGACCCCCCTGGTATATTGAACCCCTACTATAGACCTTAAATTTCAAAAATTCTAGCTATTCAAACTCCTTAACATAGTTATGATACTCCTAAAAGTAGTTTGTATGTATTTAGAATACTGGAAAAGATATTTTGAAAATTTTACTTTGCCATGGTATTTTGACCCCCCTGCAGTATATTAAACCCCCTACCATAGACTTTAAATTTCAAAAATTCTTGCAATTCTAACTCCTTAACATAGTAATGATACTTCAATAAGTAGTTTGTATGTATTTAAAATGCTGGAAAAAAATGTTTTAAAAAAAAATAATTTCCATGGTATTTTGACCCCCCTGTGGTATATTGAACCCCCTACTATAGACCCTAAATTTCAAAAATTCTAGCTATTCTAACTCCTTAACATAGTAATAATACTTTAATAAGTAGTTCGTATGCATACAACCTTCTGGAAAAAATGTTTAGAAAAATAATAATTTCCATGGTATTTTGACCCCCCTGCGGTATATTGAACCCCCTACTATAGACCTTAAATTTCAAAAATTCTAGCTATTCAAACTCCTTAACATAGTTATAATACTCCTACAAGTAGTTTGTATGTATTTAACATACTGGAAAAGATATTTTGAAAATTTTACTTTGCCATGGTATTTTGACCCCCCTGCGGTATATTGAACCCCCTACCATAGACCTTCAATTTCAAAAATTCCTGCAATTCTTACTCTTTAACATAGTAATAATACTCCAATAAGTAGTTTGTATGTATTTTAAATGCTGGAAAAGATGTTAGAAAAAAATATATTTCCATGGTATATTGACCCCCCTGCGGTATATTGAACCCCCTACTATAGACCTTAAATTAAAAAAATTCTAGCTATTCAAACTCCTTAACAAAGTTATAATATTCCTACAAGTAGTTTGTATGTATTTAACATACTGGAAAAGATATTTTGAAAATTTTACTTAGCCATGGTATTTTGACCCCCCTGCGGTATATTGAACCCCCTACCATAGACTTTAAATTTTAAAAATTTTTGCAATTCTAACTCCTTAACATAGTTATTATACTTCAATAAGTAGTTTGTATGTATTTAAAATGCTAGAAAAAATGTTTTGAAAAAAAAAAATTTCCATGGTATTTTGACCCCCCTGTGGTATATTGAACCCCCTACTATAGACCTTAAATTTCAAAAAGTTTAGCTATTCAAACTCCTTAACATAGTTATAATACTCCTACAAGTAGTTTGTATGTATTTAACATGCTGGAAATGATATTTTGAAAATTTTACTTTGCCATGGTATTTTGACCCCCCTGCGGTATATTGAACCCCCTACCATAGACCTTGAATTTCAAAAATTCAAGCTATTCTAACTCCTTAACATAGTAATAACACTCCAAATTGTAATTTGTATGTATTCAACATGCTGGAAAAGATATTTTGAAAATTTTAATTAGCCATTGTAATTTGACCCCCCTGCGGTATATTGAACCCCCTACTATAGACCTTGAATTTCAAAAATCCAAGCTATTCTAACTCCTTCACATAGTTATAATACTCCAATAAGTAGTTTATATGTATTTGGCAAACTGGAAAAGATATTTTGCAAAATTTTATATAGCCATGGTATTTTGACCCCCCTGCGGTATATTGAACCCCCTACCATAGACCTTGAATTTCAAAAATTCAAGCTATTCTAACTCCTTAACATAGTAATAACACTCCAAATTGTAATTTGTATGTATTCAACATGCTGGAAAAGATATTTTGAAAATTTTAATTAGCCATGGTAATTTGACCCCCCTGCGGTATATTGAACCCCCTACTATGGACCTTGAATTTCAAAAATCCAAGCTATTCTAACTCCTTCACATAGTTATAATACTCCAATAAGTAGTTTATATGTATTTGGCATACTGGAAAAGATATTTTGCAAAATTTTATATAGCCATGGTATTTTGACCCCCCTGCGGTATATTGAACCCCCTACTCATAACCTCTAATAAAAAAAAAAATAGCCAATAAATTGTAAATTAGATTATCTGCAATACTATTTCTTAAAAACAGGGGGGTTCAATATACCGCAGGGGGGTTCAAAATACCATATGTGAAAAATGACCCGGGGTCAAAATACCATGCGGTATAATGACCCCGGGGTCATTTTACCGCATGGTATTTTGACCCCGGTGTCATATGGTATTTTGAACCCCATGGTAAAATGACCCCGGGGTCAAAATACCGCTATGGTAAATTGAACCCCCCCCCCCCATGGTAAATTGAACCCCCCCCTGTATGGAAAATTGAACCCCCATGGTAAATTGAACCCCCCTGTTTTTTTCCATTTTAGATGATTAATAAAACATTTAAAATTATATAAAAGCTAATCAAATATTAAAAATCATTTATACAAGAAGGGGAGGTCAATTTTCAATGATTGGTTAAAAGAAAAATATTTGCTTGGTATAAGTGCTCTGAAGTCTTAACCAACAAAATTTCATTCAAAAAACTTCTTAAAGCATTAAAACTAGACCATGTAGCTTGGACACTTTAATTCTTTGAAATTAAAAATATTTATATAGAATGGTAGACTTTTAAGTTTTAATTCTCCATGGTAAAAAAGGGGGAGGGGGTCAAATTACCATGGCTCACTTGATTTTAAAAAGTAAAATTTTCAAAACATCTTTTCAAACTAATAAAATAAATACAAACTACTAATTGGAGTATAATAAATATGTTAAGGAGTTACAGTAGCAAGATATTTTAACATGAAAGGTCTTTAGATGTATAGTAGGGGGTTCAATATATCATGGTACAATAACATGGCTAAGTAAAATTTTCAAAATATCTTTTCCAGCATGTTAAATACAAACAAACTACTTGTTGGAGTATTAAAACTATGTTAAGGAATTAGAAAAACTTGGATTTTTAAAATTCAAGGTCTATAGGAGGGGGTTCAATATACCATGGAAGGGGGAGGGGGTCAAAATACAATGGAATTTTTTTTTCTTCAAAATATCTTTTCAAGCATGTTTTAAAAATGCATTCAAACTACAAATTGGAGTATAACAACTATGTTATGGAGTTAGAATAGCTAGAATTTTTGAAATTGACGGTCTATGGTAGGTGGTTCAATATACCGCAGGGGGTCAAAATACCATGGCTGCGTAAAATTTTCAAAATATCTTTGCCAGTTTGTTAAATACATACAAACTACTTATTGGCGTATTATAATTATGTTAAGGAGTTAGAATAGCTTGGGTTTTTGAAATTCAAGGTCTATAATAGGGGGTTCAATACACCATGGTAGGGGGGGGGGTCAAAATACCATGAAAATATTTTTTCTTCAAAATATCTTTTCCAGCATGTTAAATGCATGCAAACTACTTATTGGAGTATTATTACTGTGCTAAGGATTAAGAATAGCTGGAATTTTTTAAATTGAATGTCTATGGTAGGGGGTTCAATATACCGCAGGGGGGTCAAAATACCATGGCTAAGTAAAATTTTCAAAATATCTTTTCCAGCATGTTGAATACATTCAAACTACAAATTGGAGTATTGTTACTATGTTAAGAAGATAGAATAGCTTGAATTTTTGAAAATAAAGGTCTATTAAAGAAGGGGGTTCAATATACTGCAGGGGGTCAAAATACCATGGCTATGTAAAATTTTCAAAATATCTTTGCCAGTTTGTTAAATACATACAAACTACTTAGCTGAGTATTATAATTATGTTAAGGAGTTAGAATAGCTTGAGTTTTTGAAATTCAAGGTCTATAGTAGAGAGTCAATATACCATGGTAGGGGGGGGGGGGGGGTCAAAATAGCATGAAAATATTTTTTCTTCAAAATATTTTTTCCAGCATGTTATATACATACAAACAACTTATTGAAGTATTATTACGATGTTAAGGAGTTAAGATAGCTTGAATTTTTGAAAATCAAGGTCTATAGAAGGGGGTTCAATATACCGCAGGGGGTCAAAATACCATGGAGTATTGTTACTATGTTAAGGAGTTAGAATAGCTTGAGTTTTTGAAATTCAAGGTCTATAGTAGGGGGTTCAATATACCATGGTAGGGGGGGTCAAAATACCATGGCTAAGTAAACTTTTCAAAATATCTTTTCCAGCATGTTATATAAATACAAACTACAAATTGGAGTATTGTTACTATGTTAAGGAGTTTGAATAGCTTGAATTTTTGAAAATCAAGGTCTATAGAAGGGGGTTCAATATACCGCAGGGGGTCAAAATACCATGGCTATGTAAAATTTTCAAAATATCTTTGCCAGTTTTTTAAATATATACAAACTACTTATTGGAGTAATATAATTATGTTAAGGAGTTAGAAAAGCTTGGGTTTTTGAAATTTAAGGTCTATAGTAGGGGGTTCAATATACCATGGTAGGGGGGGGGTCAAAATACCATGAAAATATTTTTTCTTCAAAATATCTTTTCCAGCATGTTAAATGCATACAAACTACTTATTGGAGTATTATTACTATGCTAAGGATTAAGAATAGCTGGAATTTTTTAAATTGAATGTCTATGGTAGGGGGTTCAATATACCGCAGGGGGGTCAAAATACCATGGCTAAGTAAAATTTTCAAAATATCTTTTCCAGCATGTTGAATACATACAAACTACTTATTGGAGTATTATAATTATGTTAAGGAGTTAGAAAAGCTTGGGTTTTTGAAAATCAAGGTCTATAGAAGGGGGTTCAATATAACATGGTAGGGGGGGGGGTCAAAATACCATGGCTTAGTAAAATTTTCAAAATATCTTTTCCAGCATGTTATATACATACAAACTACAAATTGGAGTATTGTTACTATGTTAAGGAGTTAGAATAGCTTGAATTTTTGAAAATCAAGGTCTATAGAAGGGGGTTCAATATACCGCAGGGGGTCAAAATACCATGGCAAAGTAAAATTTTTAAAATATCTTTTCCAGCATGTTGAATATATGCATTCTACAAATTGGAGTATTGTTACTATGTTAAGGAGTAAGAATAGCTGGAACTTTTTAAATTGAATGTCTATGGTAGGGGGTTCAATATACCGCAGGGGGGTCAAAGTACCATGGCTAAGTAAAATTTTCAAAATATCTTTGCCAGCATGTTATATACATACAAACAACTTATTGAAGTATTATTACTATGTTAAGGAGTTAGGATAGCTTGAATTTGTGAAAATCAAGGTCTATAGAAGGGGGTTCAATATACCGCAGGGGGTCAAAATACCATGGCAAAGTAAAATTTTCAAAATATCTTTTCCAGCATGTTTTAAATGCATACAAATTACTTATTGGAGTATTATTACTATGCTAAGGATTAAGAATAGCTGGAATTTTTGAAATTAAATGTCTATGGTAGGGGGTTGAATATACCGCAGGGGGGTCAAAATACCATGGCTAAGTAAAATTTTCAAAATATCTTTGCCAGCATGTTATATACATACAAACAACTTATTGAAGTATTATTACTATGTTAAGGAGTTAGGATAGCTTGAATTTGTGAAAATCAAGGTCTATAGAACATGTAGAAGGGGATTCAAATATACCGCAGGGGGTCAAAATACCAAGGCTAAGTAAACTTTTCAAAATATCTTTTCCAGCATGTTGAATACTTACAAACTACAAATTGGAGTATTGTCACTATGTTAAGGAGTTAGAATAGCTTGAATTTTTGAAAATCAAGGTCTATAGAAGGGTTTCAATATACCGCAGGGGGTCAAAATACCATGGCTAAGTAAAATTTTTAAAATATCTTTTCCAGCATGTTTAATATATGCATCCTACAAATTGGAGTATTGTTACTATGTTAAGGAAGTAGAATAGCTTGAATTTTTGAAAATCAAGGTCTATAGAAGGGGGTTCAATATACCGCAGGGGGTCAAAATACCATGGCTATGTAAAATTTTCAAAATATCTTTGACAGTTTTTTAAATACATACAAACTACTTATTGGGGTATTATAATTATGTTAAGGAGTTAGAAAAGCTTGGGTTTTTGAAATTCAAGGTCTATAGTAGGGGGTACCATATACCATGAAAATATTTTTTCTTCAAAATATCTTTTCCAGCATGTTAAATGCATACAAACTACTTATTGGAGTATTATTACTATGCTTGTACCACGGTATATTGACCCCCTGAGGTTGTTGAACCCCTTACCATAGACCCCAAAGTTCAAAAATTCTTGCTATTCTAACACCTTAACATACTTATAATACTCCAACAAGTATTTTGTATGTATTTAACATACTGGAAAAGATATTTTGAAAATTTTACTTAGCCATGGTATTTTGACCCCCCTGCGGTATATTGAACCCCCCTATTACAGACCTTAATATTTAAAAATTCTAGCTATTCTAACTCCTTAACTTAGTTATAATACTTCAATAAGTAGTTTGTATGCATTTGACATCCTGGAAAAAATGTTTTGAAAAAAAATAATCTCCATGGTATTTTGACCCCCCTGCAGTATATTGAACACCCTACTATAGACCTTTTAAAAATTCTAGCTATTCAAACTCCTTAACATAGTTATAATACTCCAATAAGTAGTTTGTATGTATTTTACATGCTGGAAAAGATATTTTGAAATTTTACTTACCCATGGTATTTTGACCCCCCCGCGGTATATTGAACCCCCTACTTTAGACTTTAAATTTCAAAAATTCTAGCTATTCAAACTCCTTTACATAGATATAATATTCCTACAAGTAATTTGTATGTATTTAACATACTGGAAAAGATATTTTGAAAATTTTACCTAGCCATGGTATTTTGACCCCCCTGCCGTATATTGAACCCCCTACCATAGACTTTAAATTTCGAAAATTCTTGCTATCCTAACTCCTTAACTTAGTAATAATACTCCAATGAGTAGTTTGTATGTATTTAAAATGCTGGAAAAGATATTAGGAAAAAAAATAATTTCCATGGTATTTTGACCCCCCTGCAGTATATTGAACCCCCTACCATAGACCTTAATATTCAAAAATTCTAGCTCTTGGAACTCCTTAACTTAGTAATAATACTTCAATAAGTAGTTTGTATGCATTGAACATCCTGGAAAAAATGTTTTGAAAAAAAAATAATTTCATGGTATTTTGACCCCCTGCAGTATATTGAACCCCCTACTTTAGACCTTAAATTTCAAAAAATCTAGCTATTCAAACTCCTTAATATAGTTATAATACTCCTACAATTAGTTTGTATGTATTTAACATACTAGAAAAGATATTTTGAAAATTTTACTAAGCCATGGTATTTTGACCCCCCTGCGGTATATTGAACCCCCTATCATAGACCTTAATATTAAAAAATTCTAGCTATTCTAACTCCTTAACTTAGTAATAATACTTCAATAAGTAGTTTGTATGCATTTAACATCCTGGAAAAGATATTTTGAAATTTTACTTACCCATGGTATTTTGACCCCCCTGCGGTATATTGAACCCCCTACCATAGACTTTAAATTTCAAAAATTCTTGCTATCCTAACTCCTTAACTTAGTAATAATACTCCAATGAGTAGTTTGTATGTATTTAAAATGCTGGAAAAGATATAAGGAAAAAAAATAATTTCCATGGTATTTTGACCCCCCTGCAGTATATTGAACCCCCCCTACCATAGACCTTAATATTCAAAAATTCTAGCTCTTGGAACTCCTTAACTTAGTAATAATACTTCAATAAGTAGTTTGTATGCATTGAACATCCTGGAAAAAATGTTTTGAAAAAAAATAATCTCCATGGTATTTTGACCCCCCTGCAGTATATTGAACACCCTACTATAGACCTTTTAAAAATTCTAGCTATTCAAACTCCTTAACATAGTTATAATACTCCAATAAGTAGTTTGTATGTATTTAACATGCTGGAAAAGATATTTTGAAATTTTACTTACCCATGGTATTTTGACCCCCCTGCGGTATATTGAACCCCCTACTTTAGACTTTAAATTTCAAAAATTCTAGCTATTCAAACTCCTTAACATAGATATAATATTCCTACAAGTAATTTGTATGTATTTAACATACTGGAAAAGATATTTTGAAAATTTTACTAAGCCATGGTATTTTGACCCCCCTGCGGTATATTGAAACCCCTACCATAGACCTTTATATTCAAAAATTCTAGCAATTCTAACTCCTTAACATAGTTATAATACTCCAATAAGTAGTTTGTATGTATTTTAAATGCTGAAAAAGATGTAAGAAAAAAAATAATTTCCATGGTATTTTGACCCTCTGCGGTATATTGAACCTACTCTAATTAAAAAATAATAATAGCCAATAAATTGTAAATTAAATTATCTGCAATACTATTTCTCAAAAACAGGGGGGTTCAATTTACCGCAGGGGGGTTCAAAATACCATATGTGAAAAATGACCCCGGGGTCGAAATACCATGCGGTATAATGACCCCGGGGTCATTTTACCGCATGGTATTTTGACCCCGGGTTCAATTTTTAGGGGGTTCAAAATACCATATGAAACCGGGTTCAATTTTTAGGGGGTTCAAAATACCATATGACACCGGGGCATGCACTGGCCCGAAGAGTTTTTTTTTTGCTTTAAATGTTTACGATTTTTCAACAGGTGTCAGGCTTGTTTTTTTTGTTATGTCCCTGTATTTTGTCGGACAGAATATTTCTTTTCAACCCATTCATTGCCATATATTACTTATTCTTACATTCTTACAGTTGCTTGGTAAAATTATTCTGCCCTCCTATTTTTGTTTGGAATATTTAAAGGCAAACACCAGCATTAACATGGGGGATATGATTCTGTTCTAATTCAGTTTTAATATTTGCACAAACTACCTTTTTAGAGTAAGGAGAAGAAGCTGTAGCATCGAGTACTCAAAACTTTAAAAAAAAAAAAGTCCATTGAGGTCGAACAAATTATATCCAACACATGTACATGTACAATGTACCTATGATTCGATCTGCAGCCTTGTCATATGCATCTTAATTTCTCAACCTTAAAAGGTATACAATTTAACCATTATGTTGGAAATAGTGTCTGTTTTTTATGTCGCTCATTTCGTATTAAAATCCTGCCTACTGTACAAAGTGGCCACCAATACAAATGGACAGCGAAGAAAAAGCTGCAAGTGCTTACGTGACATTCAGCACAATCAACATGATCAATCATGTTTTCATTGCGGAGATTGGAGCCAACTGAAAAGGTATTTCTTTTCTGTCAGAATAAAGAAATTCTATGTACCAGTATACATGTATACAATGTATATACAAATACATTAATAACCAACATGCTCACTATATATATACATGTAACTATTTTAACATACACAATCAAAAAGTTTCAGATGAATGAATCATGATATACATGTAGGAGACAGGACCAAAAAGTCAGTAGGAAAGTAAAAATGATACATGTATATACATGTAAACACTTATAAAAACTACTGCCTACCAAAAGTCATGGGTAAATCTTTACCTGACCAAATCATAAAATTAACACAACTTAATTGTTAAGCAAAGCTTCATTGGCAATTATACCACATCATGACATTTTATTTTTTGTATCAAATTCTAGATGTACTAACTAAAATGTATATATATGTACATAAATATAAACGAGTATGATACATTTAAATTTAAAATAAGAAGAAACTGATTTCTGTCTGTGTTGGGAATGCTGTCTCATTCAATGCCATACATGTATACACTGTAATGTGGTAATCAAATGAAGGAGTCATGATATATGTATACATTGTAATATGGTAATCAGATGAATGAATCATGATAAAGGGGACATGACTAATATAATATAATTCCCATTTCCAAGTACATGTATACCTGTAGAAAAGTTAGATACACATGAACATATGATGTATATAAAGGTACAGATGTACAAAATTATAGCATCATGATATAAATGCAAACAAAGAAAAATACAATTTTGTTTGGTTCAAACATTGTGTGGCTGTTACACTTGTAGTCTTGTACAGAGGTCTTGCTCAGCATTGAAGGCCAACATCAATTTGACCAACAACTTAATTAAAACACTTTATTATGCTTTTGAACCTTTTGTAAACCTGAAGTTTGTGTCATGAAATGAGATTGAAATATAAATCATGACAAAATATGAATTTCTTGTTCTCTGCTGGCCAATACATAAATGTACATGTATATGACTATTTGTTCCCTGAGGGAGAGTTGTTTCATTGGCAATCATATGTCATATTCTTACTTTTATTATTACATGTACATGTAACTCCATTAGTGGAGCATCAGTGAATTGCATGCATACATTGTACATGTACATATCTCATGTACATATCTGTAAGTCTTAATACTGGTATGATTAATATTTATATTTAATCGCCTGTAATCGCCATAAAAATAACAAAACACTCATATAAGACTTATAAATTTATATTTCAAAATTCCTCTTTACCATGATTACAATTCAACTGAATGGCATGTCTAGTTGTAGATCTCTCACTCATCTTGGTTAGATATTGCAGATTTTTTAAAAAGATTTCATGAAAGAGACAACAAATTCCATTTTTTACATCCATGAAACACAATTTTTGAACTGAAATCCTTTTTGCAGCTCCTATTCTAAGAATATTCACAAATCTCTGAACTGCCATTATGTATATTTGGACATCAGTTTAACTGAGATAAAAACATCAACTTCAATAATGATGAAAAAGAAGTTAAATTGTCCAATTAATATTCCTCGGTTTTTCAGCATCAAAACACTAAATTCCAATTCATTTGGTCTTGAAACTGTCAATGCTTCTGCTTAGAACGGTTCATTATGTAGAATAGCTGTCTTTTTTTCACAAACATATTTGGTAGCTTTCTAAACAAATTTTTATCACATCTTCTATAATCATGGTAATGGCCATGATGAGTTATAAGCAACTTTTAACTGGTGTATGACTGCAGGTCTATTAAGGTCTTCATCCCTGAAATAAAAAAAAAATCCAAATATAATACATGTACAATGTATACATGTTTATCAACTGAAGTTTTCAAAATGAAAAAAGTAATTCAAAGTTAGTGCAAACATACTTCTTCAAAAAGGTACGATTAAAATTCTAACGAAATAATTTCCATCCTTTTTTACCTGTAGTATTAATGTCTTCATTCAACATTTGAACAAAATATAAATTTTCCACATGCATTTTAAAAAGGTGCACTATGTTATAAATATTTAAATTTATGTATAATGTTTAACTTCATTATTTTATATCTCCTTTTCCAAATGTGAACAATGACAGGAATACTTCAATATCAACATGATCACAAGAAATTTGAGCTAGCAAGTTCAGTATATTATTATAGGCCTAGGTGTATGTGTCATGTCTGTGTAAATAAATACTATTGCTTGTACAGAAGCTTCATTTTTAATTAAGAAATTATGATGATCATTTATATTGGGTACATAAACTATTGTATTGCAATTCATGAAGAATGGAAAATTGTGATATCAATAATTGCTATTTCAGAAAATATTGACATACTGAATTTTGTACTTGTACAGTTACTTATGTGTGATACATGTATAGATTTCAGAATGTCAGTTCTTATAAAAATGAGATACATTTTGTATTCAAAGTTGCCTTTTAATTAAAACATTGCCATATAACATGTATAAAGTTCTAAATTTACATCATACAATCTTCTCACAATGTAAGAAAACAGAAATTTATTTGCACATACATGTACATGTATCATAAAATCTGGAAGAAAAGCCTGACTTGCTAACATACATGTAATCAACTTAACCCCCCCCCCCCCCCCCCACACACACACACACACACACATCCTGTACATATATGTATGACTGTGTCTGTAATTGAACATTTGTTGTTTGTTTGTTCATTCATTTTCCCCACATATTAAAATTAGGCCATTAGTTTTTCCCTTGTTTATAAACATTTATGATTTGGGGCCTTTTCTGTGTTTTCTCATTGTTGAATGCCATTATGCCTAAATGGTGACCTATAATTTTTAATTTCTGTTTCACTTAAGACTCTTGAGGAGAGTTGTCTCATTGTACAACAGTTAGATAATTGCAGGATAAACAATTTACCTGTCTATAATAAAGATCCCAAATTCAAACCATTACTTTATATTTCATCAAAGCTTGAATGCCATACTGTTACTTCAGTCCTGTAATTCTCAGGCAAGCTAAAAAAAATTAAATTGTAATATAATATTCTTTTGAAAAATTGATAACAACACGTTTAATAATTTCATGCGTCCATAGCAAATGTAACATGTATGATCATGATAATGAATTATAATTTTTTTTAATGTAAAGAAATTACTTTAGCCACACAAGTTTGTTTATAATGCAAATTAAATGAACTAATGTCATGATACGGATGTTGCTAATTTATGATTAACTAGAAGTGCTGAGAGCACTACTCAAAATAGCCTGGCAGCTGCCTCCCCAAACAAAAAATTTAAAAAATTAATCAGAAACAAACAAGTGAATCTGTGAGCTACTGATAACTTATGATACCCCCATAAACTTTAACAATTTTGAGGTACACAGGAAGTTGTTGATTGATTAAGATGAAAAAGCATCACATGGTATTGCTTACTCATATATAAACCCTGAGAGCAAATTTCAGAAATCCTTGTAATTTTCCTGAGAAAGGTGCAAAGAAAAAAATTCATGGAACAGACAGACAGAACTTTAATATATAGTCAGTCTGACTAGAGACTAGATATAGATTATAGTTCGATTCTGTTTACTGGGGATATATAGCTTTGAGTGATGGATTTAATTCCAACCAACACTGAACAGGGACAGAGTTTAGATATTTAATGTCAAACATGTGTTTTAGAGGGAAAGTGCATGCAGTGACTATTCAATTTATAACTGATAATAATTATTATCTATAAATATATATATACGAGTCTAAATTGAAAACTACGTTTAAACCTATGATTGCGTTGGATGAAGTTTTCAAAATGAAAAAAGTAATTCAAAGTTAGTGCAAACATACTTCTTCAAAAAGGTACGATTAAAATTCTAACGAAATAATTTCCATCCTTTTTTACCTGTAGTATTAATGTCTTCATTCAACATTTGAACAAAATATAAATTTCCACATGCATTTTAAAAAGGTGCACTATGTTATAAATATTTAAATTTATGTATAATGTTTAACTTCATTATTTTATATCTCCTTTTCCAAATGTGAACAATGACAGGAATACTTCAATATCAACATGATCACAAGAAATTTGAGCTAGCAAGTTCAGTATATTATTATAGGCCTAGGTGTATGTGTCATGTCTGTGTAAATAAATACTATTGCTTGTACAGAAGCTTCATTTTTAATTAAGAAATTATGATGATCATTTATATTGGGTACATAAACTATTGTATTGCAATTCATGAAGAATGGAAAATTGTGATATCAATAATTGCTATTTCAGAAAATATTGACATACTTCATTTTGTACTTGTACAGTTACTTATGTGTGATACATGTATAGATTTCAGAATGTCAGTTCTTATAAAAATGAGATACATTTTGTATTCAAAGTTGCCTTTTAATTAAAACATTGCCATATAACATGTATAAAGTTCTAAATTTACATCATACAATCTTCCCACAATGTAAGAAAACAGAAATTTATTTGCACATACATGTACATGTATCATAAAATCTGGAAGAAAAGCCTGACTTGCTAACATACATGTAATCAACTTAACCCCCACACACACACACACACCAATACATGTCTAAGGCCGTGTTCACACCAAACGCCGTGTACAGTAATCATGTTTACATTTGGTTTAATGAACTGCACACTAGTTTCACATAAGATTTGTCCACATCTATACACCTTGTTTAGTTACCTGTACATAAGATTTGTTCACACTTGTAAAATATATGTCATTTAAATGTTCATTACGTAGAAACCGAATTCAAACTTTCAAACAACTTTTCTAGCAGTAAGGGAACGACCATTTGACTTTAAAAAAAGGGAGATGGATTTTTCCACAATTTGATTAAAAAAAAATTGGGTCATACAGATGATTAGAATGAAAAAATATTCTGAATCCAAAGTTTCCCCATACATTAAAGTGTTAAATATTGAATTGCTATCATCGAAATAAATATTAACTTTCGCGCGAGAAAAAAAATCGGACTCAGACCCCGCCCCCCTTTGTTTTTAAAGTAAAGTGGTTGCTCCTTTAAGAAAGTATTTCTTGATGATTTTCAGTAGTTTAAAGATGTCTCGACTACGCATTAAAAAAAGGCTGCATCAGCTTGCTTATAGACAGAGAAAAAGAATTGCGATTTAAAGGATCAGTACATTTCTATCTTTTCTGTTTGTTTCAAATGATATTTTTTCTACAAGTTTTTTTTTGGCAAAAGAAGAGGGTGATTTTTTTTTTGTATTTCTAATTGTATTTTAACGGATCTGAGATTCTACACAAACAAACAAGTAACCTCACCCTTTTTCAGTAATGCATTAATGAGTGAATCGTTGTTTGAAAAAATACCAGTGGCAAATATTTCTGTCAAGTGTGTACGTCCAATCGATATGGGAAGACCTTTTCTAACAAATTATGTGTTCGGCAAAGATGATGGATGAGTCTTGATAAGGGGCTAATAAGGCTACGTAAAGTGTTTTATAACAAATAAATATATCAAGTTTAGACAAATATTTCTGTAAAGAACTTTATTAATAAGTGTTATAAGTATCAATTTTATATAAAAATCATTTCTTTTTTTACGTATAAATGGAAAAATTACAGTTCGGAATGCCTAGTTTTGTGTACACTGAACCTACACAAGACCTACATCGACTATCGACTGCATGTAGGCAAAACATGATTTAAACTACATGTAAACATTGAGTTTTATCAATGGGAACGTAATTATGTTTAGTTTATGTGTGAGTTACACTAACATAACACCGAGTTTAGGTCAATGTGAACACGGCCTAAGGTGTCAAATGGGGACACCTGCTACAACACGATCAAATGGGGACTTTTTATGTGTAGGTCTTGTGTTTAATTTGATATCAGATCTGCTTATAAAAGAACTTATTATAATCACATGTAACAGTTGGTAGCTGAAAAATGCCATTTAAATGACATAAATTAAGTGAACTAAATGGGGACACACAAATTAAACACACATGTATGATATCAGCTTTCCAAATGGGGACAATTCGTGGCATTTCTTTCGTGAATTAATTGGGGACACACAGTATGATATGAGATTTCTAAATGAGGACTTTTTGTCTTATCAAAGATATCGAAGTGGGGACATTAGTGTGTCAATTGAATGCATCAAAATAGGATTATCTTATGTAATTAAACCATTGGTAGCGGTCTCTATTCAAATGAAATATCTGATGAAGATGACATTCTGTATACATACCTGTATTCTAGGTGTCATTTTTCTAGAACAAATCAGTATCAGTGTTATATGAAAGTTATCTAGGGTTATCAAAAATCTCAGTAAGAGTGTTTCAGAACGTTCCCGTCTGATAAAAACCTCGAACAACTTATTTTCAGTAATGTAGAAATGTTTGCTGGTCAGTAGACATTTGCGGAAACCAGGTCTACCTAGGATTACACTTTAGACTGACGATTACAGGTGACACAAACGAGGGGTCATCTCAAAATACAAAAACATACAAACACTACAGATACAAAATAACAAAATGATCACAAATGGTGTCTTTTATTAAAACATAAAAAAAGATTAAACCAACACGTTAAAATTTCATATGTCAGAAGCGCTTTTCCGTATTTACAATCAGGACCGCACAAAGCCGAATATTTGAAGACAATGATTTATATATATTTAAGACTGAAGGTGTAAATAGATGTATGGTATATATTTTATCAGCAGGAACAATAGATTTTCCCCGCGAAACATGTTAATTTAAAGGGGCACTAGCAGTTAAATTCATGGTCATCGATTTGACTCAAATTCTCATATTTGATTTATAACAATGTAAAACATTTATCCACACTATCAAAAGTCTAAAATAAAGTTTACAGAGCATATAGGTTCGTTTCGTGTGTATTTTGGTCCAGACGCCATCTAATTAACTATCGATTTGACGTCAGATGACCATATAAGCGATGTAAACATAAATAAAGATATGGATAGATTAAACCAACACGTGCAATTGGATTTGTATATGTCTGTTTGATATAGATTAAAAATAGATGTTTCTCATTGCTTTTAACCGTATAAGAATGATTTTATGTGCATCGGATTGGTAATCAAATGATTTACTGTAGTTTCACTTTCATTGTTGACATTCTTTTTTATTAAATTACCAGTACACGTACAATGCATGCGTTGTCAATCTCTAGCTAGGGGTTAAATTGAAGTTCACATGAATACGGATTTAAAGAGATTGACTCATTCACTTGCAAGGAAAACCTAATTATCAATGTTTCTTAGCGTATTTTGACAAAATTGAACCTTTTTGGCTGCAAAAAGCAAATTGTTATTTCACTATTTCACTTTCATTATTGATTGAACAAAAAAAAATTAAACTTTAGATTTTTTTTATATATCTCGAAGCTAGTGCCCCTTTAATTGCAATGGTTAGTATACAAAACCAGCAAAGATATTGTTCAAAGGATATTCTACAAACTGTTTTATTTGAAATAGTAATGTTGGTGTCGTTTTTTTTATGCACGATTAACTTCGTATCCACAACTGTTGCCTTGCCGACTTGAATATATTGAGATTGTTTATTTAACAATTTCTTCGTGTTGAAATAAACGTCGTCGCAGTGGGAGATCACGGGCTGTTTCTTGGGTTGGATCACCCCTTTTTCTTGTCGTTGAATTCTTTTGAATAGGGACATATGTTGGACACCCCCCCCCCCCCTTTTTTCCTACAAGATCTGTGTTATAGGTATGTTATCTAGGGTTCATATCTCTTGTAAAACACAGGACCTATGCTATAGGAACGTTAACAAGGGTTCATATCCCTTGTAAAACACAGGACCTGTGTTATAGGAATATTATCTAGGGTGCAGATCTCTTGTAAAACAAAGGACCTGTGTTATAGGAATGTTATCTAGGGTTCATATACCTTGTAAAACATAAGACCTGCGTCATAGAAATGTTATCTAGGGTTGATATCCCTTGTAAAACACAGGACCTGTGTTATAGGAATGTTATCTAGGGTTCATATCTCTTGTAAAACACAGGACCTATGCTATAGGAACGTTAACAAGGGTTCATATCCCTTGTAAAACACAGGACCTGTGTTATAGGAATATTATCTAGGGTGCAGATCTCTTGTAAAACAAAGGACCTGTGTTATAGGAATGTTATCTAGGGTTCATATACCTTGTAAAACATAAGACCTGCGTCATAGAAATGTTATCTAGGGTTGATATCCCTTGTAAAACACAGGACCTGTGTTATAGGAATGTTATCTAGGGTTCATATCTCTTGTAAAACACAGGACCTGTGTTATAGGAATGTTATCTAGGGTTCATATCTCTTGTAAAACACAGAACCTGTGTTATAAGAATGTTATCTAGGATTCATATCTCTTATAAAACACAAGACTTGTGTTATAGAAATGTTATCTAGGGTTCATATCTCTTGTAAAACACAGGACCTATGTTATAGGAACGTTAACATTGGTTCATATTCCTTGTAAAACACAGGACCTGTGTTATATGAACGTTATCTAGGGTTCATATCCCTGGTAAAACACAAGGACCTGTGTTATAGGAACGTTAACAAGGGTTGATATTCCTTGTAAAACCAAGGACCTGTGTTATAGGAATATTATCTAGGGTTCATATCCTTTGTTAATACAAGACCTGTGTTATAGGAATGTTATATAGGGTTCATATCCCTTGAAAAACACAGGACCTATGTTATAGGAACGTTAACAAGGGTTCATATCGCTTGTTAAACACAAGACCTGTGTTATAGGAATGTTATATAGGGTTCATATCCCTTGTTAAACACAGGACCTGTACATGTGTTATATGAACGTTATCTAGGGTTTATATCCCTTGTACAACACAAGATCTGTGCTATAGGAATATTATCTAGGGTGCATATCCCTTGTAAAACACAGGACATGTGTTATAGGAATGTTATCTAGTGTGCATATCTCTTGTAAAACACAGGACCTGTGTTATAGGAATGTTATCTAGGGTTCATATCCCTTGTAAAACACAGGACCTGTGTTATAGGAATGTTAAAAAGGGTTGATATTCCTTGTAAAGCCAAGGACCTGTGTTATAGGAATGTTATCTAGGGTTCATATCCTTTGTAAACACAAAACCTGTGTTAAAGGAATGTTATCTAGAGTTCATATCCCTTGTAAAACATAGGACCTATGTTATAGGAACGTTCACAAGGGTTCATATCGCTTGTAAAACACATAACCTGTGTCATAGGAATGTTATATAGGGTTCATATCCCTAGTAAAACACAGGACCTGTGATATAGGTATATTATCTAGGGTGCATATCTCTTGTAAAACACAGGACCTGTGTTATAGGAATATTATCTTGGGTTCATATCCTTTGTAAAACACAGGACCTGTCTTATAGGAATGTAATCTAAGATTCATATCCCTTGTAAAACACAGTACCTGTGTTATAGGAATGTTATCTAGTGTTCATATCCTTTGTAAAACACAAGACCTGTGTTATATGAATGTTATCTAGGGTTCATATCCTTTTTAATACACAAGGCTTGTGTTATAGGAATGTTATCTAGGGTTCATATTGCTTGTAAAACAAAGGACCTTTGTTATAGGAATGTTATCTAGGGTTCATATCGCTTGTAAATCACAGGACCTGTGTTATAGGAATGTTATCTAGGGTTCATATCGCTTGTAAATCACAGGACCTGTGTTATATGAATGTTATCAAGGGTTCATATATCTTGTAAAAGACAGGACCTGTGTTATAGGATTGTTTTCTAGGGTTCATATCTCTTGTAAAACACAAGACCTGTGTTATAGGAATGTTATCTAGGGTTGATATCTCTTGTAAAACACAGGACTTGTGTTATAGGAATGTTATCTAGGGTTGATATCTCTTGTAAAACACAGGACTTGTGTTATAGGAATGTTATCTAGGGTTCATATCGCTTGTAAAACAAAGGACCTTTGTTATAGGAATGTTATCTAGGGTTCATATCGCTTGTAAATCACAGGACCTGTGTTACAGGAATAATATCTAGGGTTCATATCTCTTGTAAAACACAGGACTTGTGCTATAGGAATGTTATCTAGGGTTGATATCCCTTTTAAAACACAAGACCTGTGTTATAGGAATGTTATCTAGGGTTCATATCTCTTGTAAAACACAAGACCTGTGTTCCAGGAATAATATCTAGGGTTGATATCTCTTGTAAAACACAGGACTTGTGTTATAGGAATGTTATCTAGGGTTGATATCCCTTTTAAAACACAAGACCTGGGTTATAGGAATGTTATCTAGGGTTCATATCTCTTGTAAAACACAAGACCTGTGTTCCAGGAATAATATCTAGGGTTGATATCTCTTGTAAAACACAGGACCTATGTTATAGGAATGTTATCTAGGGTTCATATCGCTTGTAAAACACTAGACCTATCTTATATGAATGTTATCTATGGTTCATATCTCTTGTAAAACACAGGACCTATGTTATAGGAATGTTATCTAGGGTTCATATCACTTGTAAAACACTAGACCTATCTTATATGAATGTTATCTAGGGTTCATATCGCTTGTAAAACACAGGACCTGTGTTATAGGAATGTTATCTAGGGTTGATATCCCTTGTAAAACACAAGACCTGTGTTATAGGAATGTTATCTAGGGTTTATATCGCGTGTAAAACACAAGACCTGTGTTACAGGAATGTTATCTAGGCTTGATATCTCTTGTAAATCACAGGACTTGTGTTATAGGAATGTTATCTAGGGTTGATATCCCTTGTAAAACACAAGACCTGTGTTATAGGAATGTTATCTAGGGTTCATATCTCTTGTAAAACACAAGACCTGTGTTACAGGAATGTTATCTAGGGTTGATATCTCTTGTAAAACACAGGACTTGTGTAATAGGAATGTTATCTAGGGTTGATATCCCTTTTAAAACACAAGACCTGTGTTACAGGAATGTTATCTAGGGTTGATATCTCTTGTAAAACACAGGACCTGTATTATGGGAAAGTTATCTAGGGTTCATATTTCTTGTAAAACACAGGACTTGTGTTATAGGAATGTTATCTAGGGTTCATATCGCTTGTAAATCACAGGTCCTGTGTTATAGGAATGTTATATAGGGTTCATATCTCTTGTAAAACACAGGACCTGTGTTATAGGAATTTTTTTCTAGGGTTCATATCGCTTGTAAAACACAAGACCTGTGTTATAGGAATGTTATCTAGGGTTGATATCACTTGTAAAACACAGGACTTCTGTTATAGGAATGTTATCTAGGGTTGATATCCCTTTTAAAACACAAGACCTGTGTTATAGGGATGTTATATAGGGTTCATATCTCTTGTAAAACACAGGACCTGTATTATAGGAATGTTATCTAGGGTTCATATCTCTTGTAAAACACAGGACCTGTATTATAAGAATATTATCTAGGATTCATATCGCTTGTGAAACAAAAGACCTGTGTTATAGGAATGTTATTTAGGGTTCATATCGCTTGTAAATTACAAGACCTTCGTTATAGGAATGTTATCTAGGGTTCATATCTCTTTCTAACAAAAATCGAACTGGGAAATATACTTGACTAAGTAAAATTAAGTCGGTACACGTATGCTTGTCCAAGTATTATCAATTGGGGACACACATGATTGAATCTTACTAAATGAGGACTTTTTTTTTGAAAATTTAAGAAATCGTCAATCTTTTTTGTACGTTTTGAATGGGCTTCGTAAATCACGGGACCAATGTTATATGAACGTTATCTAGGGTTCATATCGCTTGTGAAACACAAGACCTGTGATATAGGAATGTTATCTAGGGTTCATATCGCTAGTAAAACACTAGACCTCTGTTATAGGAATGTTATCTAGGGTTCATATCGCTTGTAAAACACAAGACCTGTGTTATAGGAATGTTATCTAGGGTTGATATTGCTTGTAAAACACTAGACCTCTGTTATAGGAATGTTATCTAGGGTTGATATCTCTTGTAAAACACAGGACTTGTGTTATAGGAATGTTATCTAGGGTTGATATCCCTTTTGAAACACAAGACCTGTGTTATAGGAATGTTATCTAGTGTTCATATCCTTTGTAAAACACAAGACCTGTGTTATATGAATGTTATCTAGGGTTCATATCCTTTTTAATACACAAGGCTTGTGTTATAGGAATGTTATCTAGGGTTCATATTGCTTGTAAAACAAAGGACCTTTGTTATAGGAATGTTATCTAGGGTTCATATCGCTTGTAAATCACAGGACCTGTGTTATAGGAATGTTATCTAGGGTTCATATCGCTTGTAAATCACAGGACCTGTGTTATATGAATGTTATCAAGGGTTCATATATCTTGTAAAAGACAGGACCTGTGTTATAGGATTGTTTTCTAGGGTTCATATCTCTTGTAAAACACAAGACCTGTGTTATAGGAATGTTATCTAGGGTTGATATCTCTTGTAAAACACAGGACTTGTGTTATAGGAATGTTATCTAGGGTTGATATCTCTTGTAAAACACAGGACTTGTGTTATAGGAATGTTATCTAGGGTTCATATCGCTTGTAAAACAAAGGACCTTTGTTATAGGAATGTTATCTAGGGTTCATATCGCTTGTAAATCACAGGACCTGTGTTACAGGAATAATATCTAGGGTTCATATCTCTTGTAAAACACAGGACTTGTGCTATAGGAATGTTATCTAGGGTTGATATCCCTTTTAAAACACAAGACCTGTGTTATAGGAATGTTATCTAGGGTTCATATCTCTTGTAAAACACAAGACCTGTGTTCCAGGAATAATATCTAGGGTTGATATCTCTTGTAAAACACAGGACTTGTGTTATAGGAATGTTATCTAGGGTTGATATCCCTTTTAAAACACAAGACCTGGGTTATAGGAATGTTATCTAGGGTTCATATCTCTTGTAAAACACAAGACCTGTGTTCCAGGAATAATATCTAGGGTTGATATCTCTTGTAAAACACAGGACCTATGTTATAGGAATGTTATCTAGGGTTCATATCGCTTGTAAAACACTAGACCTATCTTATATGAATGTTATCTATGGTTCATATCTCTTGTAAAACACAGGACCTATGTTATAGGAATGTTATCTAGGGTTCATATCACTTGTAAAACACTAGACCTATCTTATATGAATGTTATCTAGGGTTCATATCGCTTGTAAAACACAGGACCTGTGTTATAGGAATGTTATCTAGGGTTGATATCCCTTGTAAAACACAAGACCTGTGTTATAGGAATGTTATCTAGGGTTCATATCGCGTGTAAAACACAAGACCTGTGTTACAGGAATGTTATCTAGGCTTGATATCTCTTGTAAATCACAGGACTTGTGTTATAGGAATGTTATCTAGGGTTGATATCCCTTGTAAAACACAAGACCTGTGTTATAGGAATGTTATCTAGGGTTCATATCTCTTGTAAAACACAAGACCTGTGTTACAGGAATGTTATCTAGGGTTGATATCTCTTGTAAAACACAGGACTTGTGTAATAGGAATGTTATCTAGGGTTGATATCCCTTTGAAAACACAAGACCTGTGTTACAGGAATGTTATCTAGGGTTGATATCTCTTGTAAAACACAGGACCTGTATTATGGGAAAGTTATCTAGGGTTCATATTTCTTGTAAAACACAGGACTTGTGTTATAGGAATGTTATCTAGGGTTCATATCGCTTGTAAATCACAGGTCCTGTGTTATAGGAATGTTATATAGGGTTCATATCTCTTGTAAAACACAGGACCTGTGTTATAGGAATTTTTTTCTAGGGTTCATATCGCTTGTAAAACACAAGACCTGTGTTATAGGAATGTTATCTAGGGTTGATATCACTTGTAAAACACAGGACTTCTGTTATAGGAATGTTATCTAGGGTTGATATCCCTTTTAAAACACAAGACCTGTGTTATAGGGATGTTATATAGGGTTCATATCTCTTGTAAAACACAGGACCTGTATTATAGGAATGTTATCTAGGGTTCATATCTCTTGTAAAACACAGGACCTGTATTATAAGAATATTATCTAGGATTCATATCGCTTGTGAAACAAAAGACCTGTGTTATAGGAATGTTATTTAGGGTTCATATCGCTTGTAAATTACAAGACCTTCGTTATAGGAATGTTATCTAGGGTTCATATCTCTTTCTAACAAAAATCGAACTGGGAAATATACTTGACTAAGTAAAATTAAGTCGGTACACGTATGCTTGTCCAAGTATTATCAATTGGGGACACACATGATTGAATCTTACTAAATGAGGACTTTTTTTTTGAAAATTTAAGAAATCGTCAATCTTTTTTGTACGTTTTGAATGGGCTTCGTAAATCACGGGACCAATGTTATATGAACGTTATCTAGGGTTCATATCGCTTGTGAAACACAAGACCTGTGATATAGGAATGTTATCTAGGGTTCATATCGCTAGTAAAACACTAGACCTCTGTTATAGGAATGTTATCTAGGGTTCATATCGCTTGTAAAACACAAGACCTGTGTTATAGGAATGTTATCTAGGGTTGATATTGCTTGTAAAACACTAGACCTCTGTTATAGGAATGTTATCTAGGGTTGATATCTCTTGTAAAACACAGGACTTGTGTTATAGGAATGTTATCTAGGGTTGATATCCCTTTTGAAACACAAGACCTGTGTTATAGGAATGTTATCTAGGGTTCATATCTCTTGTAAAACACAAGACCTGTGTTACAGGAATGTTATCTAGGGTTGATATCTCTTGTAAAACACAGGACTTGTGTTATAGGAATGTTATCTAGGGTTCATATCGCTTGTAAAACACAGGACCTGTGTTATGGGAATGTTATTTAGGGTTGATATCCCTTGTAAAACACAAGACCTGTGTTATAGGAATGTTATATAGGGTTCATATCGCTTGTAAAACACAAGACCTGTGTTACAGGAATGTTATCTAGGGTTGATATCTCTTGTAAAACACAGGACTTGTGTTATAGGAATGTTATCTAGGGTTGATATCCCTTGTAAAACACAAGACCTGTGTTATAGGTATGTTATCTAGGGTTCATATCTCTTGTAAAACACAAGACCTGTGTTACAGGAATAATATCTAGGGTTGATATCTCTTATAAAACACAGGACTTGTGTTATAGGAATGTTATTTAGGGTTGATATCCCTTGTAAAACACAAGACCTGTGTTATAGGTATGTTATCTAGGGTTCATATCTCTTGTAAAACACAAGACCTGTGTTACAGGAATAATATCTAGGGTTGATATCTCTTGTAAAACACAGGACTTGTGTTATAGGAATGTTATCTAGGGTTGATATCCCTTTTAAAACACAAGACCTGTGTTATTGGAATGTTATCTAGGGTTCATATCTCTTGTAAAACACAAGACCTGTGTTACAGGATTGTTATTAAGGGTTGATATCTCTTGTTAAACACAGGACTTGTGTTATAGGAATGTTATCTAGGGTTCATATCGCTTGTAAAACAAAGGACCTGTGATATAGGAATGTTATCTAGGGTTCATATCGCTTGTAAATCACAGGACCTGTGTTATAGGAATGTTATCTGTTATCTAGGGTTCATATCTCTTGTAAAACACGGGACCTGTGTTATAGGAATGTTTTCTAGGGTTCATATCGCTTGTAAAACACAAGACCTGTGTTATAGGAATGTTATTTAGGGTTGATATCTCTTGTTAAACACAGGACTTGTGTTATAGGAATGTTATCTAGGGTTGATATCCCTTTTGAAACACAAGACCTGTGTTATAGGAATGTTATCTAGGGTTCATATCTCTTGTAAAACACAGGACCTGTATTATAAGAATGTTATCTAGGGTTCATATCGCTTGTGAAACAAAAGACCTGTGTTATAGGAATGTTATTTAGGGTTCATATCGCTTGTAAATCACAAGACCTTCGTTATAGGAATGTTATCTAGGGTTCATATCTCTTTCTAACAAAAATCAAACTGGGAAATATACTTGACTAAGTAAAATCAAGTCGGTACACGTATGCTTGTCCAAGTATTATCAATTGGGGACACACATGATTGAATCTTACTAAATGAGGACTTTTTTTTTGAAAATTTAAGAAATCGTCAATCTTTTTTGTACGTTTTGAATGGGCTTCGTAAATCACGGGACCAATGTTATATGAACGTTATCTAGGGTTCATATCGCTTGTGAAACACAAGACCTGTGATATAGGAATGTTATCTAGGGTTCATATCGCTTGTAAAACACTAGACCTCTGTTATAGGAATGTTATCTAGGGTTCATATCGCTTGTAAAACACAAGACCTGTGTTATAGGAATGTTATCTAGGGTTGATATTGCTTGTAAAACACTAGACCTCTGTTATAGGAATGTTATCTAGGGTTGATATCTCTTGTAAAACACAGGACTTGTGTTATAGGAATGTTATCTAGGGTTGATATCCCTTTTGAAACACAAGACCTGTGTTATAGGAATGTTATCTAGGGTTCATATCTCTTGTAAAACACAAGACCTGTGTTACAGGAATGTTATCTAGGGTTGATATCTCTTGTAAAACACAGGACTTGTGTTATAGGAATGTTATCTAGGGTTCATATCGCTTGTAAAACACAGGACCTGTGTTATGGGAATGTTATTTAGGGTTGATATCCCTTGTAAAACACAAGACCTGTGTTATAGGAATGTTATATAGGGTTCATATCGCTTGTAAAACACAAGACCTGTGTTACAGGAATGTTATCTAGGGTTGATATCTCTTGTAAAACACAGGACTTGTGTTATAGGAATGTTATCTAGGGTTGATATCCCTTGTAAAACACAAGACCTGTGTTATAGGTATGTTATCTAGGGTTCATATCTCTTGTAAAACACAAGACCTGTGTTACAGGAATAATATCTAGGGTTGATATCTCTTATAAAACACAGGACTTGTGTTATAGGAATGTTATTTAGGGTTGATATCCCTTGTAAAACACAAGACCTGTGTTATAGGTATGTTATCTAGGGTTCATATCTCTTGTAAAACACAAGACCTGTGTTACAGGAATAATATCTAGGGTTGATATCTCTTGTAAAACACAGGACTTGTGTTATAGGAATGTTATCTAGGGTTGATATCCCTTTTAAAACACAAGACCTGTGTTATTGGAATGTTATCTAGGGTTCATATCTCTTGTAAAACACAAGACCTGTGTTACAGGATTGTTATTAAGGGTTGATATCTCTTGTTAAACACAGGACTTGTGTTATAGGAATGTTATCTAGGGTTCATATCGCTTGTAAAACAAAGGACCTGTGATATAGGAATGTTATCTAGGGTTCATATCGCTTGTAAATCACAGGACCTGTGTTATAGGAATGTTATCTGTTATCTAGGGTTCATATCTCTTGTAAAACACGGGACCTGTGTTATAGGAATGTTTTCTAGGGTTCATATCGCTTGTAAAACACAAGACCTGTGTTATAGGAATGTTATTTAGGGTTGATATCTCTTGTTAAACACAGGACTTGTGTTATAGGAATGTTATCTAGGGTTGATATCCCTTTTGAAACACAAGACCTGTGTTATAGGAATGTTATCTAGGGTTCATATCTCTTGTAAAACACAGGACCTGTATTATAAGAATGTTATCTAGGGTTCATATCGCTTGTGAAACAAAAGACCTGTGTTATAGGAATGTTATTTAGGGTTCATATCGCTTGTAAATCACAAGACCTTCGTTATAGGAATGTTATCTAGGGTTCATATCTCTTTCTAACAAAAATCAAACTGGGAAATATACTTGACTAAGTAAAATCAAGTCGGTACACGTATGCTTGTCCAAGTATTATCAATTGGGGACACACATGATTGAATCTTACTAAATGAGGACTTTTTTTTTGAAAATTTAAGAAATCGTCAATCTTTTTTGTACGTTTTGAATGGGCTTCGTAAATCACGGGACCAATGTTATATGAACGTTATCTAGGGTTCATATCGCTTGTGAAACACAAGACCTGTGATATAGGAATGTTATCTAGGGTTCATATCGCTTGTAAAACACTAGACCTCTGTTATAGGAATGTTATCTAGGGTTCATTTCGCTTGTAAAACACAAGACCTGTGTTATAGGAATGATATCTAGGGTTGATATTGCTTGTAAAACACTAGACCTCTGTTATAGGAATGTTATCTAGGGTTGATATCTCTTGTAAAACACAGGACTTGTGTTATAGGAATGTTATCTAGGGTTGATATCCCTTTTGAAACACAAGACCTGTGTTATAGGAATGTTATCTAGGGTTCATATCTCTTGTAAAACACAAGACCTGTGTTACAGGAATGTTATCTAGGGTTGATATCTCTTGTAAAACACAGGACTTGTGTTATAGGAATGTTATCTAGGGTTCATATCGCTTGTAAAACAAAGGACCTGTGTTATAGGAATGCTATCTCGGGTTCATATCTCTTGTAAAACACAGGACCTATGTTATAGGAATGTTATCTAGGGTTCATATCGCTTGTAAAACACTAGACCTATCTTATATGAATGTTATCTATGCTTCATATCTATTGTAAAACACAGGACCTATAATATAGGAATGTTATCTAGGGTTCATATCTCTTGTAAAACACAAGACCTGTGTTACAGGAATGTTATCTAGGGTTGATATCTCTTGTTAAACACAGGACTTGTGTTATATGAATGTTATCTAGGGTTCATATCGCTTGTAAAACAAAGGACCTGTGATAAAGGAATGTTATCTAGGGTTCATATCGCTTGTAAATCACAGGACCTGTGTTATAGGAATGTTATCTAGGGTTCATATCTCTTGTAAAACACAGGACCTGTGTTATAGAAATGTTTTCTAGGGTTCATATCGCTTGTAAAACACAAGACCTGTGTTAAAGGAATGTTATTTAGGGTTGATATCTCTTGTTAAACACAGGAATTGTGTTATAGGAATGTTATCTAGGGTTCATATCGCTTGTGAAACAAAAGACCTGTGTTATAGGAATGTTATTTAGGGTTCATATCGCTTGTAAATTACAAGACCTTCGTTATAGGAATGTTATCTAGGGTTCATATCTCTTTCTAACAAAAATCAAACTGGGAAATATACTTGACTAAGTCAAATCAAGTCGGTACACGTATGCTTGTCCAAGTATTATCAATTGGGGACACACATGATTGAATCTTACTAAATGAGGACTTTTTTTTGAAAATTCAAGAAATCGTCAATCTTTTTTGTACGTTTTGAATGGGCTTCGTAAATCACGGGACCAATGTTATATGAACGTTATCTAGGGTTCATATCGCTTGTGAAACACAAGACCTGTGATATAGGAATGTTATCTAGGGTTCATATCGCTTGTAAAACACTAGACCTCTGTTATAGGAATGTTATCTAGGGTTCATATCGCTTGTAAAACACAAGACCTCTGTTATAGGAATGATATCTAGGGTTGATATTGCTTGTAAAACACTAGACCTCTGTTATAGGAATGTTATCTAGGGTTCATATCGCTTGTAAAACACTAGACCTCTGTTATAGGAATGTTTTTTAGGGTTCATATCGCTTGTAAAACACTAGACCTCTGTTATAGGAACGTTATCTAGGGTTCATATCACTTGTGAAACACAAGACCTGTGATATAGGAATGTTATCTAGGGTTCATATCGCTTGTAAAACACTAGACCTGTGTTATAGGAATGTTATCTAGGGTTCATATCGCTTGTGAAACACAAGACCTCTGTTATAGGAATGTTATCTATGGTTCATATCTCTTGTAAAACACAGGACCTATGTTATAGGAATGTTATCTAGGGTTCATATCGCTTGAAAAACGCTAGACCTATCTTATATGAATGTTATCTATGGTTCATATCTCTTGTAAAACACAGGACCTATGTTATAGGAATGTTATCTAGGGTTCATATCCCTTGTAAAACACTAGACCTATCTTATATGAATGTTATCTAGGGTTCATATCGCTTGTAAAACACTAGACCTCTGTTATAGGAACGTTATCTAGGGTTCATATCACTTGTGAAACACAAGACCTCTGTTATAGGAATGTTATCTATGGTTCATATCTCTTGTAAAACACAGGATTTGTGTTATAGGAATGTTACCTAGGGTTGATATCCCTTTTGAAACACAAGACCTGTGTTATAGGAATGTTATCTAGGGTTCATTTCTCTTGTAAAACACAAGACCTGTGTTACAGGAATGTTATCTAGGGTTGATATCTCTTGTAAAACACAGGACTTGTGTTATAGGAATGTTAACTAGGGTTCATATCGCTTGTAAAACAAAGGACCTGTGTTATAGGAATGTTATCTAGGGTTCATATCTCTTGTAAAACACAGGACCTGTGTTATAGGAATGTTTTCTAGGGTTCATATCGCTTGTAAAACACAAGACCTGTGTTATAGGAATGTTATCTAGGGTTGATATCTCTTGTAAAACACTATACCTCTGTTATAGGAATGTTATCTAGGGTTCATATCGCTTGTTAAACACAACACTTGTGTTATAGGAATGATATCTAGGGTTGATATTGCTTGTAAAACACTAGACCTCTGTTATAGGAATGTTATCTAGGATTCATATCGCTTGTAAAACACTAGACCTCTGTTATAGGAATGTTATTTAGGGTTCATATCGCTTGTAAAACATTAGACCTCTGTTATAAGAACGTTATCTAGGGTTCATATCACCTGTGAAACACAAGACCTGTGATATAGGAATGTTATCTAGGGTTCATATCGCTTGTAAAACACTAGACCTCTGTTATAGGAATGTTGTCTAGGGTTCATATCTCTTGTAAAACACTAGACCTGTGTTATAGGAATGTTATCTAGGGTTCATATCGCTTGTGAAACACAAGACCTCTGTTATAGGAATGTTATCTATGGTTCATATCTCTTGTAAAACACAGGACCTATGTTATAGGAATGTTATCTAGGGTTCATTTCTCTTGAAAAACGCTAGACCTATCTTATATGAATGTTATCTATGGTTCATATCTCTTGTAAAACACAGGACCTATGTTATAGGAATGTTATCTAGGGTTCATATCACTTGTAAAACACTAGACCTATCTTATATGAATGTTATCTAGGGTTCGTATCGCTTGTAAAACACAGGACCTGTGTTATAGGAATGTTTTCTAGGGTTCATATCGCTTGTAAAACACAAGACCTGTGTTATAGGAATGTTATGTAGGGTTGATATCTCTTGTAAAACACAGGATTTGTGTTATAGGAATGTTACCTAGGGTTGATATCCCTTTTGAAACACAAGACCTGTGTTATAGGAATGTTATCTAGGGTTCATATCTCTTGTAAAACACAAGACCTGTGTTACAGGAATGTTATCTAGGGTTGATATCTCTTGTAAAACACAGGACTTGTGTTATAGGAATGTTAACTAGGGTTCATATCACTTGTAAAACAAAGGACCTGTGTTATAGGAATGTTATCTAGGGTTCATATCGATTGTAAATCACAGGACCTGTGTTATAGGAATGTTATCTAGGGTTCATATCTCTTGTAAAACACAGGACCTGTGTTATAGGAATGTTTTCTAGGGTTCATATCGCTTGTAAAACACAAGACCTGTGTTATAGGAATGTTATCTAGGGTTCATATCTCTTGTAAAACACAAAACCTGTGTTACAGGAATGTTATCTAGGGTTGATATCTCTTGTAAAACACAGGACTTGTGTTATAGGAATGTTATTTAGGGTTGATATCTCTTGTTAAACACAGGACTTGTGTTATAGGAATGTTATCTAGGGTTGATATTGCTTGTGAAACAAAAGACCTGTGTTATAGTAATGTTATTTAGGGTTCATATCTCTTGTAAAAGACAGGACCTATGTTATAGGAATGTTATCTAGGGTTCATATCGCTTGAAAAACACTAGACCTATCTTATATGAATGTTATCTATGGTTGATATCTCTTGTAAAACATAGGACCTATGTTATAGGAATGTTATCTAGGGTTCATATCGCTTGTAAAACACAAGACCTGTGTTATAGGAATGTTATTTAGGGTTGATATCTCTTGTAAAACACAGGACTTGTGTTATAGGAATGTTATCTAGCTAGGGTTGATATCCCTTTTGAAACACAAGACCTGTGTTATAGGAATGTTATTTAGGGTTCATATCCTTGTAAAACACAAGACCTGTGTTACAGGAATGTTAGCTAGGGTTGATATCTCTTGTAAAACACAGGACTTGTGTTATAGGAATGTTATCTAGGGTTCATATATCTTTCTAACAAAAATTAAACTGGGAAATATACTTGACTAAGTAAAATCAAGTGGGTACACGTATGCTTGTCCAAGTATTATCAATTAGGGACACACATGATTGAATCTTACTAAATGAGGACTTTTTTTTTGAAAATTTAAGAAATCGTCGATCTTTTTTGTACGTTTTAAATGGGCTTCGTAAATCACGGGACCAATGTTATATGAACGTTATCTAGGGTTCATATCGCTTGTGAAACACAAGACCTGTGATATAGGAATGTTATCTAGGGTTCATATCGCTTGTAAAACAATAGACCTCTGTTATAGGAATGTTATCTAGGGTTCATATCGTTTGTAAAACACAAGACCTGTGTTATAGGAATGATATCTAGGGTTGATATTGCTTGTAAAACACTAGACCTCTGTTATAGGAATGTTATCTAGGGTTCATATCGCTTGTAAAACACTAGACCTCTGTTATAGGAATGTTATTTAGGGTTCATATCGCTTGTAAAACACTAGACCTCTGTTATAGGAACGTTATCTAGGGTTCATATCACTTGTGAAACACAAGACCTGTGATATATAGAGAATAATACATGGCAAAATCCGTATCATATGTCGTATCATCCCGAGACATCAATATCAGCACAAGGGCATTAAGGCCCGAGGGATGATATTGGTCGAGGGTGATACGGCATGTGATACGGATTTTGCCATGTATTATACGCTTTATCATATGTTTCAACAGAAGAGTATTATATGAACTGTTTTCTGGTTCATAGCACTGGGTTACCTTCAGTTCTACTTTTGTCTTGTTTAAAATGCCTTAAAAAAGAACTGCTCAATTACTAATCCGAAGCACCTTGGTTACCTTACAATTTACGTGCTGTTGTTTTAAAAATATTTTGTTTATTTTTGTATTTTTTATAGTTGCATTTAGTGTGCCAAAAATTAAGAAAAAATTGACGTTCTTGACGTCACATACAATATGAAAACGACATTCGTGACGTCACATACCAAACAATGACGTCATAAAAAAAATTGAGGAAAATTTTTCATAAGCAAAAAAAACAAAAACTGACTTGATGTAAAAAAAAAAAAAAAAAAAAAAAAAGTAGGGGTGTGATAAAGGGTAGGGGTGCGATAAAGGGTATGCGATAAAGAGTAGGGGTGTGATAAAGGGTATGCGATAAAGGGTGCGCATCAAAGTTGCGCGATATGGATTAAACAGCAGGCTATTTATCACATATGCAAAACTACTGTATTTACTACTAAACATATGATAAAGGAATGTTATCTAGGGTTCATATCGCTTGTAAAACACTAAACCTCTGTTATAGGAATGTTATCTAGGGTTCATATCTCTTGTAAAACACTAGACCTGTGTTATAGGAATGTTATCTAGGGTTCATATCGCTTGTGAAACACAAGACATCTGTTATAGGAATGTTATCTATGGTTCATATCTCTTGTAAAACACAGGACCTATGTTATAGGAATGTTATCTAGGGTTCATATCGCTTGTAAAACACTAGACCTATCTTATATGAATGTTATATATGGTTCATATCTCTTGTAAAACACAGGACCTATGTTATAGGAATGTTATCTAGGGTTCATATCACTTGTAAAACACTAGACCTATCTTATATGAATGTTATCTAGGGTTCATATCGCTTGTAAAACACAGGACCTGTGTTATAGGAATGTTATCTAGGGTTGATATCCCTTGTAAAACACAAGACCTGTGTTATAGGAATGTTATCTAGGGTTCATATCGCTTGTAAAACACAAGACCTGTGTTACAGGAATGTTATCTAGGGTTGATATCCCTTGTAAAACACAGGACTTGTGTTATAGGAATGTTATCTAGGGTTGATATCCCTTGTAAAACACAAGACCTGTGTTATAGGTATGTTATCTAGGGTTCATATCTCTTGTAAAACACAAGACCTGTGTTACAGGAATAATATCTAGGGTTGATATCTCTTGTAAAACACAGGACTTGTGTTATAGGAATGTTATCTAGGGTTGATATCCCTTTTAAAACACAAGACCTCTGTTATAGGAATGTTATCTAGGGTTCATATCTCTTGTAAAACACAAAACCTGTGTTACAGGAATGTTATCTAGGGTTGATATCTCTTGTAAAACACAGGACTTGTGTTATAGGAATGTTATCTAGGGTTGATTTCCCTTTTAAAACACAAGACCTGTGTTATAGGAATGTTATATAGGGTTCATATCTCTTGTAAAACACAGGACCTGTATTATAGGAATGTTATCTAGGGTTCATATCTCTTGTAAAACACATGACTTGTGTTATAGGAATGTTATCTAGGGTTCATATCTCTTGTAAAACACAAGACCTGAGTTACAGGAATGTTATCTAGGGTTCATATCGCTTGTAAAACAAAGGACCTGTGTTATAAGAATGTTATCTAGGGTTCATATCGCTTGTAAATCATAGGACCTGTGTTATAGGAATGTTATCTAGGGATCATATCTCTTGTAAAACACAGGACCTGTGTTATAGGAATGTTTTCTAGGGTTCATATCGCTTGTAAAACACAAGACCTGTGTTATAGGAATGTTATCTAGGGTTGATATCTCTTGTAAAACACAGGACTTGTGTTATAGGAATGTTATCTAGGGTTGATATCCCTTTTGAAACACAAGACCTGTGTTATAGGAATGTTATCCAGGGTTCATATCTCTTGTAAAACACAAGACCTGTGTTACAGGAATGTTATCTAGGGTTGATATCTCTTGTAAAACACAGGACTTGTGTTATAGGAATGTTATCTAGGGTTCATATCGCTTGTAAAACAAAGGACCTGTGTTATAGGAATGTTATCTAGGGTTGATATCTCTTGTAAAACACAGGACTTGTGATATAGGAATGTTATCTAGGGTTGATATCCCTTTTGAAACACAAGACCTGTGTTATATGAATGTTATCTAGGGTTCATATTGCTTGTAAAACACAAGACCTGTGTTATAGGAATGTTATCTAGGGTTCATATCTCTTGTAAAACACTAGACCTGTGTTATAGGAATGTTATTTAGGGTTCATATCGCTTGTGAAACACAAGACCTGTGATATAGAAATGTTATCTAGGGTTCATATCGCTTGTGAAACACAAGACCTGTGATAAAGGAATGTTATCTAGGGTTCATATTACTTGTAATACACTAGACCTCTGTTATAGGATTGTTATTTAGGGTTCATATCGCTTGTAAAACACTAGACCTCTGTTATAGGAATGTTATCTAGGGTTCATATCTCTTGTAAAACACTAGACCTCTGTTTTAGGAATGTTATTTAGGGTTCATATCGCTTGTGAAACACAAGACCTGTGATATAGAAATGTTATCTAGGGTTCATATCGCTTGTGAAACACAAGACCTGTGATAAAGGAATGTTATCTAGGGTTCATATCTCTTGTAATACACTAGACCTCTGTTATAGGATTGTTATTTAGGGTTCATATCGCTTGTAAAACACTAGACCTCTGTTATAGGAATGTTATCTAGGGTTCATATCTCTTGTAAAACACTAGACCTCTGTTTTAGGAATGTTATCTAGGGTTCATATCGCTTGTAAAACACTAGACCTCTGTTGTAGGAACCTTATCTAGGGTTCATATCGCTTGTAAAACACAAGACCTGTGTTATAGGAATGTTATCTAGGGTTCATATCGCTTGTAAAACACTAGACCTCTGTTATAGAAATGTTATTTAGGGTTCATATCGCTTGTAAAACACTAGACCTCTGTTATAGGAACCTTATCTAGGGTTCATATCGCTTGTAAAACACTAGACCTCTGTTATAGAAATGTTATTTAGGGTTCATATCGCTTGTAAAACACTAGACCTCTGTTATAGGAACCTTATCTAGCGTTCATATCGCTTGTGAAACACAAGACCTGTGATATAGGAATGTTATCTAGGGTTCATATCTCTTGTAAAACACTAGACCTCTGTTATAGGATTGTTATCTACGGTTGATATCTCTTGTAAAACACAGGACTTGTGTTATAGGAATGTTATCTAGGGTTGATTTCCCTTTTAAAACACAAGACCTGTGTTATAGGAATGTTATATAGGGTTCATATCTCTTGTAAAACACAGGACCTGTATTATAGGTATGTTATCTAGGGTTCATATCTCTTGTAAAACACAGGACTTGTGTTATAGGAATGTTATCTAGGGTCCATATCTCTTGTAAAACACAAGACATGTGTTACAGGAATGTTATCTAGGGTTAATATCTCTTGTAAAACACAGGACTTGTGTTATAGGAATGTTATCTAGGGTTCATATCGCTTGTAAAACAAAGGACCTGTGTTATGGGAATGTTATCTAGGGTTCATATCGCTTGTAAATCATAGGACCTGTGTTATAGGAATGTTATCTAGGGTTCATATCTCTTGTAAAACACAGGACCTGTGTTATAGGAATGTTTTCCAGGGTTCATATCGCTTGTAAAACACAAGACCTGTGTTATAGGAATGTTATCTAGGGTTGATATCTCTTGTAAAACACAGGACTTGTGTTATAGGAATGTTATCTAGGGTTCATATTCCTTTTGAAACACAAGACCTGTGTTATAGGAATGTTATCTAGGGTTCATATCTCTTGTAAAACACAAGACCTGTGTTACTGGAATGTTATCTAGGGTTGATATCTCTTGTAAAACACAGGACTTGTGTTATAGGAATGTTATCTAGGGTTCATATCGCTTGTAAAACAAAGGACCTGTGTTATAGGAATGTTATCTAGGGTTGATATCTCTTGTAAAACACAGAACTTGTGTTATAGGAATGTTATCTAGGGTTGATATCCCTTTTGAAACACAAGACCTGTGTTATAGGAATGTTATCTAGGGTTCATATCGCTTGTAAAACACAAGACCTGTGTTATAGGAATGTTATCTAGGGTTCATATCTCTTGTAAAACACTAGACCTGTGTTATAGGAATGTTATTTAGGGTTCATATCGCTTGTGAAACACAAGACCTGTGATATAGAAATGTTATCTAGGGTTCATATCGCTTGTGAAACACAAGACCTGTGATAAAGGAATGTTATCTAGGGTTCATATCTCTTGTAATACACTAGACCTCTGTTATAGGATTGTTATTTAGAGTTCATATCGCTTGTAAAACACTAGACCTCTGTTATAGGAATGTTATCTAGGGTTCATATCTCTTGTAAAACACTAGACCTCTGTTATAGGAATGTTATTTAGGGTTCATATCGCTTGTAAAACACAAGACCTGTGTTATAGGAATGTTATCTAAGGTCGATATCGCTTGTAAAACACTAGACCTCTGTTATAGGAATGTTATCTAGGGTTCATATCGCTTGTAAAACACTAGACCTCTGTTATAGAAATGTTATTTAGGGTTCATATCGCTTGTAAAACATTAGACCTCTGTTATAGGAACCTTATCTAGGGTTCATATCGCTTGTGAAACACAGGACCTGTGATATAGGAATGTTATCTAGGGTTCATATCTCTTGTAAAACACTAGACCTCTGTTATAGGATTGTTATTTAGGGTTCATAGCGCTTGTAAAACACTAGACCTCTGTTATAGGAACCTTATCTAGGGTTCATATCGCTTGTGAAACACAAGACCTGTGATATAGGAATGTTATCTAGGGTTCATATCTCTTGTAATACACTAGACCTCCGTTATAGGATTGTTATTTAGGGTTCATATCGCTTGTAAAACACTAGACCTCTGTTATAGGAATGTTATCTAGGGTTCATATCTCTTGTAAAACACTAGACCTGTGTTATAGGAATGTTATCTAGGGTTCATATCGCTTGTAAAACACAAGACCTGTGATATAGGAATGTTATTTAGGGTTCATATCGCTTGTAAAACACTAGACCTCTGTTATAGGAACCTTATCTAGGGATCATATCGCTTGTGAAACACAAGACCTGTGATATAGGAATGTTATCTAGGGTTCATATCTCTTGTAAAACACTAAACCTCTGTTATAGGAATGTTATCTAGGGTTCATATCTCTTGTAAAACACTAGACCTGTGTTATAGGAATGTTATCTAGGGTTCATATCGCTTGTGAAACACAAGACCTCTGTTATAGGAATGTTATCTATGGTTCATATCTCTTGTAAAACACAGGACCTATGTTATAGGAATGTTATCTAGGGTTCATATCGCTTGTAAAACACTAGACCTATCTTATATGAATGTTATCAATGGTTCATATCTCTTGTAAAACACAGGACCTATGTTATAGGAATGTTATCTAGGGTTGATATCCCTTGTAAAACACAAGACCTGTGTTATAGGAATGTTATCTAGGGTTCATATCGCTTGTAAAACACAAGACCTGTGTTACAGGAATGTTATCTAGGGTTGATATCCCTTGTAAAACACAGGGCTTGTGTTATAGGAATGTTATCTAGGGTTGATATCCCTTGTAAAACACAAGACCTGTGTTATAGGTATGTTATCTAGGGTTCATATCTCTTGTAAAACACAAGACCTGTGTTACAGGAATAATATCTAGGGTTGATATCTCTTGTAAAACACAGGACTTGTGTTATAGGAATGTTATCTAGGGTTGATATCCCTTTTAAAACACAAGACATGTGTTATAGGAATGTTATCTAGGGTTCATATATCTTGTAAAACACAAGACCCGTGTTACAGGAATGATATCTAGGGTTGATATCTCTTGTAAAACACAGGACTTGTGTTATAGGAATGTTATCTAGGGTTCATATCGCTTGTTAATCACAGGTCCTGTGTTATAGGAATGTTATCTAGGGTTCATATCGCTTGTAAAACACAAGACCTGTGTTACAGGAATGTTATCTAGGGTTGATATCCCTTGTAAAACACAAGACCTGTGTTATAGGTATGTTATCTAGGGTTCATATCTCTTGTAAAACACAAGACCTGTGTTACAGGAATAATATCTAGGGTTGATATCTCTTGTGAAACACAAGACCTGTGATAAAGGAATGTTATCTAGGGTTCATATCTCTTGTAATACACTAGACCTCTGTTATAGGATTGTTATTTAGGGTTCATAGCGCTTGTAAAACACTAGACCTCTGTTATAGGAACCTTATCTAGGGTTCATATCGCTTGTGAAACACAAGACCTGTGATATAGGAATGTTATCTAGGGTTCATATCTCTTGTAATACACTAGACCTCTGTTATAGGATTGTTATTTAGGGTTCATATCGCTTGTAAAACACTAGACCTCTGTTATAGGAATGTTATCTAGGGTTCATATCTCTTGTAAAACACTAGACCTGTGTTATAGGAATGTTATCTAGGGTTCATATCGCTTGTAAAACACAAGACCTGTGATATAGGAATGTTATCTAGGGTTCATATCGCTTGTAAAACACTAGACCTCTGTTATAGGAACCTTATCTAGGGATCATATCGCTTGTGAAACACAAGACCTGTGATATAGGAATGTTATCTAGGGTTCATATCTCTTGTAAAACACTAAACCTCTGTTATAGGAATGTTATCTAGGGTTCATATCTCTTGTAAAACACTAGACCTGTGTTATAGGAATGTTATCTAGGGTTCATATCGCTTGTGAAACACAAGACCTCTGTTATAGGAATGTTATCTATGGTTCATATCTCTTGTAAAACACAGGACCTATGTTATAGGAATGTTATCTAGGGTTCATATCGCTTGTTAAACACTAGACCTATCTTATATGAATGTTATCTATGGTTCATATCTCTTGTAAAACACAGGACCTATGTTATAGGAATGTTATCTAGGGTTGATATCCCTTGTAAAACACAAGACCTGTGTTATAGGAATGTTATCTAGGGTTCATATCGCTTGTAAAACACAAGACCTGTGTTACAGGAATGTTATCTAGGGTTGATATCCCTTGTAAAACACAGGACTTGTGTTATAGGAATGTTATCTAGGGTTCATATCCCTTTTGAAACACAAGACCTGTGTTATAGGAATGTTATCTAGGGTTCATATCTCTTGTAAAACACAAGACCTGTGTTACAGGAATGTTATCTAGGGTTGATATCTCTTGTAAAACACAGGACTTGTGTTATAGGAATGTTATCTAGGGTTCATATCGCTTGTAAAACAAAGGACCTGTGTTATAGGAATGTTATCTAGGGTTGATATCTCTTGTAAAACACAGGACTTGTGTTATAGGAATGTTATCAAGGGTTGATATCCCTTTTGAAACACAAGACCTGTGTTATAGGAATGTTATCTAGGGTTCATATATCTTGTAAAACACAAGACCCGTGTTACAGGAATGATATCTAGGGTTGATATCTCTTGTAAAACACAGGACTTGTGTTATAGGAATGTTATCTAGGGTTCATATCGCTTGTTAATCACAGGTCCTGTGTTATAGGAATGTTATCTAGGGTTCATATCGCTTGTAAAACACAAGACCTGTGTTACAGGAATGTTATCTAGGGTTGATATCCCTTGT